>NW_002060954.1:1037522-1637522 GCF_000150275.1 Trichoplax adhaerens | reverse complement strand
CAACTTCTTCATATCATATTTATGCCATATATTTATGACTTCACCACATTCAAATGAAAATTAGCTTTAAAACAAATTGTGAGGTAATCGCAACAGGTACCCAGAGCAATAATTTTTTACCTTTCTTATCCCTAATGCATACTCTAGAGATACGATAAATTGATGGTATTTATTTAGACCATATTGACATAGTTAAAATACAGCACTGTTCTTTAAATTTTATTATTGCTGATATCTATTGAAGTTATGTTAAAATTACGTAGCTACTATATGTAAATTGATACTTGTGAAAGTTGAAAAGGCGTTAGTAAAGTATAGGTGTTGTTTATCATAGCTATCAAAACCATCAATAAATCGGTTTCATTAGTAATATAGTATCTTTCGACAGTTATAAAACACGATTAGTTCAAACACGTGAATAATCGTAATGATTTAGACTTCTACAGTAATAAACTACAAATTTAATATACAAATACTTCAGCAGCCATTGAGTAGCGGTTACCGAATAGATCACTAACGGTTAGTCTCAGGCCGAGATCGTATAGAAATACATACGGCTGTTACTTTGGCGACAGACTACGAGTAAGCCCCATAATTACATATCAAATATAACTATAGTTTTATCGCATCTACCATAATCATATTTCTGTATTTTTATTGTGGCCGTTAGATATCTCATGTACGTATCTCTCTGTTAGCGATTTCTTACTGTTAATAGTGTTCACAATTAGGTTTCTCATACGCTTTTATAGTTTTATTGTATGAACAACGTGTTCATACGAGTAGCTGACAAAATCTACATTAAGAAGACTGAATAATCTGAAGTAAAGGTATGATATTGATAAGTAGGAAATACTGTATACACGTACAATTAATCACGTACAAAGTTCAGTAGATACAGATGCATTGTTTAATCTCAACATGCTGTACACAGGATTTCATATAAACAACGGGGCACACGTACAACCAAATTAATGTGATTGAATTGATTGATGATGATTGGTGTACATTTACATTTTTATATTGTAATAAGTTAAATTTTATACTATTTATAGTAGATAATAGTTATATCCGAAGTATGCAAGTAGATACGAAACCGTCCGTAATCAACTGAACGAATGAGTTGAGAGATTAAACCCGTTTCGTCATTTAAATTAATATGCTTTTATATGCAATGTACCGGTAATTTTTACCGGTTACGAAAATTATAAATGACAATAACAACTTCATGCAAGATCTCCGTCAGATCTTATTCCTGTGAGGTAATCCCATACATAACTAATTGAATTATCAACCGTCGTTATCCTCTAACGCTTCATTGGTCGCAGTGCAACAATTTTATTCTAAAGACATAATTTTTAATGATAATTTAGGTACTTTTTTATTGAACGGTGATGTTATAATACATGTCTTATACCATCGACCAGCTTTTACATACAGCATAAACAACAATAATAATTCATTATCATTTATAAATAAAGTATAACTGTATACATTGAATCATATATAGATGAGATACGAACATAAGGAAAACCATATTATATTATTTTAGCTAACTGAAAGAGTTTAATTAATACCCCCCTATGAAGCTGGGAATAATGCTATTATCACACGAGCTATAACTATTGAAAATAGTACAAATCAGTCAGACGAGTAATCAAAGTTAGTAACATACAAATAAATTGCGTGCATTACCGGTTACATTGTAAGTAAATAAACTCTAGAACCCGTTTGTACAATCATTACAAGAGCATTGACAGTTTCCAGCTTTTCTTGCTAACTGCACTTAGAAATACCAAAGAAAATCTAAAATATGTATCGCATTACGTCTAATTAGTAGGTTATTGTAAATTACTAATTAGAGCATAAATAGAATGAATATTTAAAGGATAATATTAGTTTTTCACAATCTTAAGAGTAATATTATCTTTCTGTGATATTACCAGCATCGTAGTAGTATCTTATGTACTTTAGTATTTATGCCTGAAGAGCTCAGTGTATAGCTCTGATGTAAACCCATATACACATGATTTATAGAATTTAATGTGTATAACTGAATGGAATATAGTTATGATCAGTAAGAAATAAAAACTGCGGCTCACAGTCAATCTTTAAGGAATGATGGTATTCTAAGCATACGCAAAATAATATTTTAAGCAGCAGTTTTTATTAAAGCATAAATCAGGCTTGCAGTTAAATACATATAACATAATTCAATATTGCATCTGGGTCGCATAATAACAGATTGCATAAATTACGTTGGCATATGGTTGATTTAGTAATGGATTATGCGCATACTATTACACAATATCTATATTATATTCGTACCAATGCAATGTACTCGCGTGCAACAAAATTGGTATCATGAACGATAATCCTGGAGATGGAGAAGTAATAAGACAAGGAAGCAAAATTTCCTGGTTAACGTTTACTTTAGTATGTATTTTTAGCATGAGCTCATGGATTGGTACGAATGGTATTTGGGTAGAAACACCATTATTAGTGGCGCGTACACCTGGCGGCCTACAACTACCTGCAGTTTTAACTATAATTAGTCATTTAGGAGCGATTGGACCAGCATGTTATGGCCTCGCTTACTATTATCATCCAAGAAGATTCAATGAGGCTCCCTTTATTTATATCTTACTGATAGTAGCCGTTATCAACTCGTTAGCTCTAGCGATATTTTGGAATAAAACATTCGTTGCTATGAGCACATTTGAGCATTCAGTAGCTCTATATTTCATAGCATTTATCTTTTCATTTGTTGGTTGCATGTCTATTGTAACGTTTTTACCTTACATGGCTGATTATCCAGAAATTTATATCACTGGTATATTTATCGGAGACGGTCTAAGTTCACTAATACCTGGCATAGCTATTCTGATACAGGATGTAACCGATGGACCAAAATGTCATCATCATCTCAATATCAGTAAAGCTAATGGCACTACTGTCAGTGAAAATCCAATATTTGGTCCAGATACGTTATTTTTTATTGTATTTACTTTTCTGTTAATATCACTCGTAAGTTTCACCGTACTTGATCATCTACCTTCATCTGTCAGAATTTATGATAGAAAAATAAAAAAGAATATATTTCGTATGCAACGTGATATATTAAATGAGGCAGAAATTCAACTTCAGGCAAGAAATGGGGTATCAACTAGTAATGAAACTAGTGATAGCGAATCTGAACAAGATGGACGTTGTAGAAGAATGAAAAATCGACTGTTCACGTCTCACATAAACGATAGTCATTACATTACACCTAAAATGGCTAAATTTTGCCTACCCTTTTGCGAAGAGGCAAGCAATGCTAACATGGAAACAAGTGAAAGTGAAAGATTATCAACAAATCAAGACAGATATCAAACTGATAATGAATCGAACAAAGCTGTGGAATGGGTAAGTCATGCAGATAAACAGCGTTATATTATTCTACTTTTAACAGAAGGCTGGGCATTCTGCATCAGCAACGGTGTCTTGCCCTCAATCCAACCTTTTTCGTGCTTACCATACGGTTTGAAGACATACCATAGAACTGTGGCATCAGTTGCTGTTACCTATCCCTTATCATCTGTTTTCGCAGTTTTGCTGTTTAAGTATCGATCTATGACTGCAGTTTTTTACACTTCGACGCTATCAAGAGCAACCGGCATTTTTATTATAACATCTGCGGTGATGAGTCCATATCCTCCGTTACACAACACCGTGCAAGGCTCAATTCTGATTGTACGTCAAGTTCGGGATAAGTTTGTAAAATAAAGCAATAGAAATAAAAATTTTTTCCTTACATAAGGTGGAAATTAGTTAATCATTTTCCGTTGTATATATATTCTTGTCTTACCTATAGGTCTCTATCTGGGTTATAAATACTATTTTAGTTACCTATACTAAGGTAACTGCCTGCTTACTACTACGAGAGAAAGGCAAGGTAGCATTAGTCTGGAGCGGTGTTGTTATGGTGATAGGATCTTGTATTGGTAGCTTCTGTATATTTCCGCTAATATTTACTTATCAGATCTTCGAGGAGCCCAAAGGCTGTTACTGATATTACAGAATTAGATTTATGACTTTGTACTTAAATATATCTGCATGAATATTGCTAGACAGACTTTATCTGTTCGTTAATTAATGTGCATGCCAGATATAAAGGTGTACTACATCTATAATACGGATTCATATTTAGGTATGCGTAAAGTAAAAATTTTATTAATATGAATGAATACCGTGTCTGGTGAGAGAGTACTTCCATTTATAAATTATACGAAATGCTTTACCCATTTATCATATGATGTTTGATAAAGTTGATGGCAATTCCAAGTCAACTATGGCGCGTTGAAATAGGGAAGCATAATTTTTTAAGATTATTAAAATACTCGTACATCGATATTATCAAATTTGACCCTTGTACATCTTCAACTGATCGTCTATATCTTGACGGAGTTAGCAATTGAAGTATACTAGTATTAATATCCAGAATCGATCTAAATTTGTAGTATTGCATATAATTGTGGATTACATCGTTGACGAATCAATAAAAATATATTGTACCTATAATTCTATCACCGCCTTAATATTGGCCGGCCAAACGCGTATCGGCCAACTTCGGACATTGGCCGTAACCTACTGCATATATGTATGCCCATATATGAGTGCCCACATGTAACGTTTTGTAGTCGTGAAGAAGCAGTTATCTTTCAATTTTCCCACGACAATATGCCTTACTGTTAGTCGCTCTTATTGAATTAAATTTAAAATTTTAGGAGTTTCTAAGGTCGTCGTTTANAAGATAACTAGTGCAAACTCCCGTCGCTTTACTGACGGTTTACGAACAACTGCAGAGAAAAAGAATTCATTCTCGTTTTAAATTCTTTTCTGTCCTAGCATGGCTAAGACAGGGTAATCAATGATGTTGCAATTGAATTGTTTTATGCTTTCTTTTGATAGTTCCGTTGCTGCACGTTTCCAGAGAATGAAGTAAGTACTTAGCATGCAAAACTGACAATGGCTTCTCTTTTTTTCTGTTTTTTTTTTCTCTTTGGTGGTAAATACTTTAGCGTCAAATTCGATATAGCTCTGTTAGATTAGCTATTGAAATCAATTCTCTAGCTTTACTATTGATGATGATCTAGATGAAAAATGAGGATCAACTAACCAATTGATCATGCAAATGCTACAGCTGATCCTATTAACAACCATCTATATAGGGAAGAATATCAAACCAAAGGGATGCGAAGAACCGTGGAAGGGGTCTTGATTGTCCATGAACATCGTTTACCTCACATCTTATTATTGCAACTTGGTACTACTTTTTTTAAACTGTAAGTAGCTCGTACAATGGTTATTAAAGAATAGTTTTTTCCAATTTTTTTATTGGTTATGATATGCAATCGATTAAATTGCAATCAATTTTTCTTATTTCCAACACATATCATATCTGCCAAATTTAGACCCAGTACAGAACTGGCTCCAGGTGAAAGTGAAGTAGAAGGTCTTAAGCGTGGTCTAAATGAGGTAAGATAAGAAAATCTATATAAATTTCCTATGGACCATATCAAATTCTGTTGCAATTTTTTAGCATCATATTCGACTGCTCTGGTCCATTTATGTTAATCGTTCTAGTTTTTCATTAGTTATTATTCGCATGACAAAGTAAATCAATCTCCTTAATAATGACTTGTTTCTTGATAGATCCTTGGACGGAACGATGGCGTAGAGCAAGAATGGTTAATTGAGGATTTATTGTGCAATTATTGGAGGCCTAACTTCGAAGCAGCTCAGGTAATTTCAATTTCAAATAATTATAGAATAATTCGTACCTTAAGAGTACTGCAGAATTATTAATTGTAAGGAATACTCTATGTCAGCTAACTACTGTTGGCGCCTTGGTAATAGATTGACCTCATTTTATGCAAAAAGCTAACTTTAATTTCATGCTATTTAGCATGATATGAAGATAGCTCAATCAAAGATAAATATATATTGGAAATATCACTGTAGTAATGTTCTTGTTTCCAATTTTGCTACTAGTACCCATACGTTCCTGCTCATATTACGAAACCCAAAGAACAGAGACGATTATTTTTGGTCCAGTTAGCTGAAAAAGGTTTGTAAAATGTCATGCTAATACCTACTACTACTATTATTATTGCAACTGATTTTCTCAATTTCTAACACAACACGATTCTTTTATAATTTTATGTAAAATATGATAGCACTATTCGCTGTACCTAAAAATTACAAATTAGTTGCTGCACCCGTCTTTGAATTATACGATAATGCCTCAGGTTACGGTCCTGTTATTGCCAGTTTACCAATTTTGATCAGTCGGTCAGTACACTATTCTCAAATTAAGGAAATTTATGTGATTACTAGCCCTAACTTATTTCAATGGTTTATCTCTTTTAGGTTCAAATTTGTCTATATGTAAACAACTGTATCACACCTGCATCATAAATACCACTTTATTCATCCCTGTTTTTGTATTATACCTCTTTTAGTTTCACTAGCAAATAATATGTACCGCTAATTAAAAATGGTATTATGATAACTTCCTTGTTGCTAGTTGTACCAAATAAAAGGACGTAAAATCTATAATTGACTACCTATTGACATTTGTTGTAAACGTGTACCAATTTTGAGTAGTTAAACTCCCCAACTTTTTTAATTTTAGACCTATTGTAGTTGCAGTCTCGATTTGCTATGTAAAAAATATTTAAATTTTGTAGCGAAAACTATGTTAGCTGAAACTGATATGATAATTTAATTTAGAAGCAAAGTATAATTAAGAAATTACCAATACTTATGTTAATTACATTGAAGTGTTACAATTATCAATCACCGCTAATGAGCAAAATAGCCTACAGTTGCCACACACGTGTGGGTCACGTCACTAATCATCATGCTACTCTTCAATATTATTTTTCAAATAACCACTTTCTGCATTCTCAACCATTTACCAACGTTTGCACAAGATTAGTAATGAAAAGTCGAAGCTAACAACAATCTATGACATAATTTTAAGACAAAGATTATATACTTTCAACAGTATCAGCTAAGTACATAATATTATACGACAAGATTTTTTATAGGAACGGTAATTATAATCCTGTCAGTCGCATTGAAAGTGTATTTAGGTATTATGAGAAATAAACAATTACATAGACAATCAAGATGCAGACTTTGCTCGCTCAGAAAGGAATCATTGCTAGGATTATTATTTATTCAAAATCTTGATAGAATTAAACTACTGTCTATGTTATACTGAAAATAAAAAGTAAATGTTGTTAATGCACTTTTCTTTTAACGATGTTGTAGGGGTTCAATATCATGTCGTGAGTAATGCTGAGTTAGCTGTTTTGGGACTTCAGCTAGTACATGTTGAGCTAAGATTTGCGGAGAGGCCTACACACATAGAATAAACAAATTTCTCTCAGCAACTTTTAAGCATTTTTTTGTGAAATCATGTAGATATCAAAGTACCTGAATAAACTGTCTAAATGGAACAAATTGGACAATATCTCTTACGGCGGGGCCGATACTACATCGTAGTCTATAAGTTGACAGATTACCACATAAATTTCAATTTATATATTTTTACCTTAAAGTTTGAAAATATACAATCTATTCTGTATGACTTTCTCAATACTGACACTCCATCATCGCCGTCTAATTCTTCCATAGCAGAAAAGTCAGCACCACCTACTCCTACTATAATTATCGAGAGAGGCAGCTTGGAAGCTTGAACAATCGCCTTTTTAGTCTCTTCCATATCAGTTATGACTCCATCGGTCAACAGCAGTAATACAAAATAATTCTACAACATTGTTCAAACATCGTCACTAGGAGTAAATTGTTAATTAATAACAGCATTAAGTTACAATATTCATAGAGCTTACCGAAGCTGTACCATCATTCATCGCGTTACTAGCAAAGCTTGCAACATGTTGTATTATTGGTGCAATATTTGTTGGACCATAAAATTGAATATTTGGCAGGCAGGCTTGATATGCTTCAACAACACCAGTGATTCCTATAAGAATGGTAAATGTACATAATCCAAGTTATAATTATTAAAAAATAAAATCATATAATATAATTATAAAATTGAAAGTATCAGTAAATAGTTGAAAATTGAAATATTCAAAAATTATATAATTATCACACCTGCAGCGTAAGGGTTAGATGGGTTAAAATTTAGCGGGAATATATGTGAACACTAGACAAGATATAAGATCAGAGGATAAATAAACTAATCATACAGTACATGAACTTATAATATTAACTGACCGTCGTTATGTGGGTTTTATAATATTGCCCTACCTGATAGTTTGGGGGAATCTTTGCGCCAAATCCAAACGCAGGAAATAGCTTATCTCTGTTAACAACCAAAGATGTTTACTGTATCAATGAATATCTTTATAGGTGTATACGTATATATATAGATTACTGGATTATTTCGTTCGTTAAATGATTAGAAGAATAATGCCAAAAAGTTACATTTGCAAAGTCTAATTAAGATTTATTAGTGCATTATAACTTACGTATCATAATCTTGACACACGTTGCCAACTGCTATTAAAGCATCTAAATACTGATTTCTTCCATTAGGTCCAAGATAATGCAGGGAATTAAGGTTTTTTGGAGAACCATTAGACGCAGTAAAATCAACACCGATCTATTTCAGTAAACAAGCCAGCAATTAATCATCAGACATTTCATTTATAGCCAATTTTTATTTATGAATAATTTCAATTATGTTGCATCACATTTGTGAAACATGATTCATATTACTTAAAGTTGATATTAATAGTTATAATACCGTAAAATTAATTTGGCATCCTCCCATGATATAATCCAGGAATGAATACTGCTTTACTACTATAGATTTTTGTAAAATAATATGTCCAGAGTTTTTATAAGATTTTTTTTTCGCTTGTTTCTTAGGATTAATGCATTCATAGCTAACCTAGAATAAGACACAGTATCATATTAAATAAAATTGCTAATATATCCAAATTCATCACTATAATTAATTAAATGTATGTATCAAAATTAGTGTAAACTATACTTGCAAATAATAAAGTTTTAATTAACAGTATTTAACCGAGTAATCTAGTAGTACGTTATCATACACGTATAACTTTGCTTAAACAAGTATTCTACTAACAGGATTTCGATCAGCGCGGACCATTTCTTTGAGGGTAGTTGTAAATGTCCCAATAAGGTCATGACTACCATCACTATCGTAGTCATAACAGTAGATCTGTCATTGAAATAGTGCAGTTTGTATAATCAAACAATTATAGGCTCTCATACTTTGACTGCTCTTTATTCATGATCAATAAATTCCTATATCATGTTACATTTTTTGACAGTATAATTTCGTTTTAAAGCTAAAACACTATTTTGATAGAGTATCTTACAATCTAATAACATAGTAATAACGCTTCTGTAAGCCTCAAGAACTTATAATTATGCTTACCTTTATACTTTTATCGTAATCGCCATTACACAAGGCTCTCACCGGAATACGAAAAGTTTTCCATACTGGATTCAAAGTATTTTTTATGATCTATTATATTGCCACAGGATGATAGTAAAAACGAGACCAAAATTCAGATATCTAGGAGCATATACTAAGAAATAGCCTGTAAATTTACTAACTATTTCTTTATCTATCCAAGTTTAAACAACCTCTGTTTTATGAATTTTCATGAAAGATCCATCTGACGACATCTTATGTATTTCAAGATAAGGATCTGATTTGCCAAATACATCCTATAAGTTGGTTATAATCAGCTGTATTAAATACACAGTTGGAATATTAAATGAATATCGACAGAAGTGGTACAATTGATAATTACCTCGTTCTATTTTATGTAATATACATACGTATACTCTCATACCATAGCATCTCAGTAGTGTAATGATCTGCTTGCTATGCTCAAATACTGTATTGTCATAATTTCGAAAGCATTTATATAATCTAAGGTAATTAAATAAATCTACTTGAAGATTTATGTGATAAGATCATATTACCTTTTTGTCTAGTTTTTCTCCTTTAAATTGCAAAGAAACTAAATCGTTGTTTGAATCTGAAATTTCTTCGGCTCTAATCTAATTAATAACACAGATCAAAATTTATCCAATATTACTACTGAACGCCTGTGGTGGAATATCTTACAGTTACGTTAATTATTATTATTTTTATTACATTGCAATATAGTATCTTAAATAATAATCCACTGTTGAAGATTTAGCGTTAGCAAAGATATTGATCAATAACGGAAATAACTAACCGTGATCGTTCCATGTGACTTTTTAGAGCGCAATTTGAGAGTAGTCTTATAGGTACCACTAGACACGATCTAGTTATGATTAAATTACACAAGCAATCTCTTATTACTAAATGCAGTCATAAGAACACTCATTGATAACAATATAATAGACGTCAAATCTAAGAAACTTATCCGATAGGCTATGTAATATTACGACTGGACTTAGTATACTGTGTGAACCGTGTAATTAATTAATATACAAATATGTAAAGTAAGTAATTTATCGTGTGGATATGATAACTTTCAATGTATATCATTACTTGACTTTATTATTCATTTAATGTATAATTTTATATGATGGAATTACTTGTCCGAGCGTAGTTTCCATTTCACCCAAGAAATCGTCGTCATCGAGTGTGGAAGTGGAGTTGTCAATATCGTAGACGGCAATTTTTACTTTTTGAACTAATTCGAAGTAATAGTCCATCACGATTGGAGTGGTAAATTCAGGGCATAGACTATTCTTTATCCTTTCTGTCCGTTGATACTGATGCATACATAGTCGGTATTCATACGAGATATAGAGTCCGGTAAGTAAAAAATAAAGATTGTAATTGCAATTTATTAATAAATAAATAAATAATGGATACTTTTCCTATTGAAGTATCCAATGCAAAGTGTTGAAGAAAATTAGACAGACAAACTAGAAACTACGATTCTAATGTAATGACAAGGATTGTGAAGGTAAAAGGAGATTTCTGTCATACTGTATTCATTCCATTCTCGACTTGATCGAATGTGCTAATGATGAACGCAAACATAGAGCAGTCATATTCGAAGTTACATCAAAAAGTAAATAGCACTCTTTCGCCATAACTAATGCTCAGCAACAATTTTAATGAAATGTGGTAAATCCCTTAAACTAGATATTTAACTATTAAAGGTAGCTCTAAACAAGAGGATATACAGTACAGTAGTTCATTTGTCTGTCCAATCTAAAAGAAAAGTAAAATGTTTTTGTCAATCCTAATTATATTTAATTGAAGTCATGCTAATTACTAGCAGTACTTTACAGGATACTTGTAAATCGTATTGCCATTGCACCAAGTTTCACTGATCGGGAAGAATAATCCCTTCAAATTTCCATCGGAAAATTACCATCATCATCTATTCAAGCTAAATATAAACTACAGCAGTAATTGTAGTAGTAGTAGAAAGGATTTGACTGATTCTGCTGATGACTACGTTCAAAATTTTGAATTAATTATCGTCATCCAATAAATAGCCAAGAAGTACAGGTAGATTTAGGCAAAAGCACGTCTGCTTTAAGGTGTCTATTGCAGTAAAGCATTACTCTGAAAGTTGCAATTGCCTTATACGCTATTACTATACAGGGGAATTACAAAAGACAACTTGGATTAACTAATTTATACTCGTTTAGGCACGAATTTATAGTAGAATAGAAATCGAATTCAACTTTTTATTTACCTCCCACCATTTTTTGCCATCATGGTGATAGAAGACAGCCAATGGATCTGACTTGGACATGACATCTTTATTTTTTAGACCTTGACACGAGATATACAACTCGACTTTTGTAACACAAGTTGCAGGATCAGCTGATGCCATGCTTATTTAACACTGATAGCTAGAAAGCAAGATCTCGATGGCAATGATTTAACTCCTGATCAACGTTTAATAGATACTATGCACGGAATGAAGTTGTTGATTCTTTTTGTTCCTTAATGTATCACGTAGATGCTGCTCCTTCAGTATACAATTACAAAGCAGTCTAATCTACTCTAATCCATAGACAGTATGGTGTACAATATACAGTAAACTAGGAAACAGCCTTAGTGCGTCTGGACAACAGCAACCTGGACAACGGATTATTTTTCCTAGCAGTAAAAAAGGCTTTTTACCGCTATGATGTTTATATTTGTAATTTGTAATTTCTATGAGCTATTGATGCTATCCTAAGCAACTTTCCTAGAAAGAAGGGAAAAAATTAGTGATGAAATTTCTATCTTAAAGTTTACTAGTCCTAAAATTTTATTATATTGAACTAATTGAGATAAGCAATGCACTGAAAAGGAATATAAATTTTGTACAATACCAGCACATAATAATAAGAAGAAGAATTACATAATAATGTAATGGGAGAAAATTGTTCTGTAACCGTACCGTAGATTAGAAAGCCTGATTGAGAATTTCCCATAGGGGTAAAAACACCTCTTTATGCCTCTATAATACTTTCCTCGAGCAATTATTACTGTCCTATGCAACTGCTTTCCTAAATACAGAAAAATCAATAATGAAGTTCCATAATATTTCTGTCTTCAAGCTCACAAGTCCTAAAAATTGATTACGTTGAACTACGCATAATTACCATAAGTAATGTACAGGAAAGTAAGCTGTACTTGCACTGCAATAGAGAATAGATGCTCTGTAACTGTACCACAGATTAAAAGGCATGACTAAGAACTTCATGATTCATTTAGAAGGATGAATATCAAACTAACTGCAAAGATTATAGTTTACCACCAGTATTACTATAGTATTAGATTATAAAGAAGGGAGAGGCTAACCAACCTGTTAGCTATCCATAATCCATCTAGCACTTTTCACTGCTATAAATTTGCATTATCATACGGATGAACGAGCGAAGAGATCACAAAATACAATTTTACCTCTGCATTAGAATGTGTCAACGTGGGCTAGTATAAGCTTAACTTTCGCACTATATTGGCAGTTATTATATGAGATTCAATACGAGAAACTATCGAGATAATTTAGAGCCATGGCAATCTGGTCACCAGCTTCTGTATGTACCTATTAAACAATGAGTAAAATACGTCCATGATTGCTAACTACATATTACTTCTTTCTTCACTTTAAATTAAATCACTTTTGGTAGGCTATCAGTAGTTTATTTACGTTTGTCAACATTTACTCTTAAATGTTCAACATAAAATGGTGCTATCGATGCAATGCACAACTATAATAATCGTAGTAGGCATACGGGTATATATGTATGTCTTCTGAGGAAAATAAGGTAGCTGAAGACAAAAAGAAATAAGTACAAAAATACCAGATGCAACTAATCCTGTAGCCATCCCTATACCAAGTAAAGAATGCCGAGTCCAATTTCTTTAATTTTTAAGCAGAAATTGAACTTTTCAGTTATTTTGTTCTTCCGATAGACAGCTTAACCTATTAATATCGAATATCAAGAACTTTATATAAAGTACGGTATAATATAACATTTAATATCAACGGAGATTAGCACTGCTTGCATGTGTAACTTAGCGAAAATCTTTACATAAAGCATGGTGAATAACCCAATGTCAAATTCTATTCAAATTTTTTTCCTATTTCATCATTGATACGAATAAGTGAAACCTCAGAAGATTAAATTATAGCTCTAAAATAATAACTATTTATCAATCCGTATCATATACCATATCCTCATAAGTAAAGTTATTTTTCAAATGAAACAGCTGCATTGTAGTAAATTTCGTAGTATTCTAATTTTCAACATCGTATAGGATCTGAATTTATCTGAAAGTAATGTTACGATAACTACTTCAGAATTTCAGCGAGCACATGTTGCGCTAAAATATATGGAGCGTATAAATGAAAAATTTCACATGTCTGCATCATAGTTAGTCTATTCGACTAATTCTCTAGGCTAAGAATCTCTCTGGTACGGGTAATTGTAATACAGACTATTCAAACCTAAATAAATTGAAGAATATCATGCATATCAGCTTCTCCAGATGACGACTTAATATCTAATATAGAATAAACTAAAGTATTAATATTTTTCAAGTACAATTTAAATCACCATACCTTACTAAAACTCCGTTATAGCCATCCAATTATTCATAGCACTAAAATCGGTGTATCCAACCCCCACAATGATTACTGACATTTGGCAATTTCGAAGCATTTGCGATAGCTTGTTTTGTTTCTTAATATCTACTTTTACTTCGTCAGTTAGTATTGATAGCATAAATTAATCATATTTTAAACGGCTAATTGACTACTATGTGTACAATATCTGTAGAATGAATCATTTGTTGTGATACTGATTGAATTTTTAGGCAAGATATTTTGCAAACTACAGTAATCAACTGCCATTAAGACGTTGATACAGAAGTTGGTCGCGAATAAATACTATATAATTATCCATATAGCATATATATGTCTCATAATGTCTATTCTCATGGTGCACAATGTCGAATTGTCATCGCATCTCAACGAAATCATGCCACTTCATTCAGACTGCTACTGAGAACATACGTATAAGAACTGATCTTTAACAATGAAATGATTCTAACTGTATAGACACATTTCATCGAATACAGTTACTTCACTAAAATGAGTCTAAGATCACATCTATCTGAGTAGACCTTTACATAAGCTATGAAGAGCGACCTTTGTAACACAGACTTGCTGCGCAGGTATTATCGCCATGTCAATTGTTGTGATAATGTAGGTATTGGTCGATTCCTTTCTGAAGTAGTGCCTGTTGATACTATAGGGTAGACTAGACCAGATGTAAGTATAGTAACGTCAAAACCTACATTACTACTTTAAATGGTATGCGCTACAGTATGCGATAAGAGTTAATGAAATTTAGTATGAATTTTTACACCTTTAATTAAACCGATCAAAGCCAATAAATACTTATAATATAGCACTAATATTCGTCTCCGGTATATAAGTTGCATATCATGAAAGTGGGCAGGCGAACTGGTTTCATTCGCTTGTTATAAATTAGCCTATTTGCCAGCTGTATAGTACCGTACAAATTAGGTTATACCCTCATCGAAAATTTAAAAAATAAAAAGATGCATACTGTATTGAGGCGTTATATATGCAATTAAATAATTAATTTATTCTTCCTCAGTGCATTATTATCAAGTTTTACGGTAAGGATTATTTTCAATTTTATGACACAATTTAGATATCAGTACATAGAATAGAACAAGAATTTGACACAACTTAGACAATACGCAGCATAAAAATTTTCTTGATCAATTACTTACCAAGTTAAAGTCTACGTTGAGCTGCTAACTGCAACATACTCGTGTATGAGCAGTTGATTCAACCAGCTTAGTATATAATTTTCGTATAATTGACTGAAGCTGCTCAGTCGATGTCAATATAAAAAGAAAAATCAAAAAATCAATGAGGGAATATACTGCTCTTCGATCTGAAAGTCAAGGGGCCTAAAGCTTTAATGCATTTACTTAATCATAGTAAGCATTTAAAGAAGAGTTGTGCTGCATAGCAAGAGAAACCCGTACTACAGCTGCAGGTTCGGCTGACTGCTTTATAATTAATTCTAAGTGTATAAGAATGGATACTAATATAATATATACATAATTTATGTATTATCAAAAAAAGGACATTGACTGGCTATACAGCACGTATGTAAATGATTCTTCTAGCATTTGCCACTATCGCGAATTCATGTAGGTGCAATTTTGGGTGATGGATGAGATCATAAGGTTAGTAAAATCTTAATTCACAGTAGTCCCTGTTTTTACATAGACATCGCAATATCTCAAAGAATAATAATGCAAACGTAACTTTTGCAGTAGTCGTTGTTTATTATCGCTATAACCTATTCTTTATTTCCATTTTTTAAATCACTCAGTTCATACTACCTCCTGCCTAATCTTAGCTATCTGTTATAATTATTTATTTGGCTATTCTTGTTTATCAATATACCCTCAAGCGTTCAACGTAAAATGATGGTATCTAAGGATTCTACGCAAAGCACAGCTATGGCACAGTACAAATATGTCACCAAGGAGATAAAATAGCAGAATAATAAGATAAGCTTAACAGGTCTAGTTGCAACTAGTCCTAAAGTTTATACTAGATAAAGATGAACCCATTTCCTTGAATTCGAAGTTAATTTCCAATCGTTTTAATCTTTCAATAAATGGCTTAATGACCATTATAGTCCAAAATCAAGAGTTAATAGAGTATTGTATAGGAAATATCTAGTATAAGAGATTAATACTGGTAGTATTTAGGGAAACGTATTAAAATACCCTAGTTTGTCATTAATATGAGTAGGTGAAACCTCGGAAGATTAAATTATAGCCCTAAAGTAGTAATTATAAGCTTCATAATTATCTAATATACGCGTATAACCACGTAAATAAAATTATATTTCAAATCAAAACAGCTACATTATGGCAAATTTCATTGCGTCGCTATATTTCAACATCGTACAGGATATAAATTTGTCTGAAAGTAATGTTGCGGTAATTACTTTGAAATTTCAGCGAGCACATGTTGCGCTAAAATATGCGAAGGAGCCTATAAATGAAGAATTCCACATATGTCACAGTTAATCAACCAGACAAATTTCTGAAATTGAGATTCTTCAGGCATTTACAATATTATTTTTCATACAACATGAACAAATTGATTAAAAGGGAACAAACTGAACGATATCACGCACAGTAGCTTCTCCAGATGGCGACTTTAATCTGATATAAAATAAACTTTAAGTATTAATATTTATCTAATAATGTACCACTTAAATTATTATACTTTACTAACATTCGGTCGCCGTCTAATTCATTCATAGCACTAAAATCAGCGTTTCCAACTGCCATAATGATTACCGACATTGGTAATTTCGAAGCGTTTACGAGAACTAGTTTTATCTTCTCAATATCCGTTATTACGCCATCAGTTAGTATCAGTAGTACAAAATAATTCTAAAAATATTTGAATCATAAGAAAATGTCTTAAAAAAATGGTACATGTCATTATAATATAAAATAAAATAAAATGATGACAGATTTATAATATCTCAGGAGTAGTAAAAGTGAAGTGATGTACAGTGTACTGTATTCGTCAATAAATGTACATATAGAAGATATACTAGAGATATTGTATAAAATTGCCAATAGCATTAAATTATTTGCAATGTATCGATTGGCATAAAGTTGTAATATATTTACCGCGGCTGTTCCTTGTTTAGCCGCGTTGGCTGCAAAATTTGAAAGGTGATTTACGATAGGCGCAACATTAGTAGGACCCCAAAGCTGAATTTTCGGTACGCAATTCTGATATGTAGCAACTACACCTCCAATCCCTTATTTAAAATGTAATGCAATAACAGTATTCACATTCATACAACATTCACATGAGAATGTAGGATCACATCACATTGTACCAGTAGAATAACGTTATAATAATAAGCATCAATATGAGCTATACTATGAAATTGATATACAGATTAAAGGGTTTAAGCGCCTGCAACATACGGATTTGTTGAATTAAAATTGATGGGCAATTCATGCAATACCTATCAAATTTCATAATTATACATAAATAGTATAATTTGATATTTCAATAATTCGATAATGTGATAATGTTAATATTGCAATCATATCGACTAAATCAGACGCTTTATACATGTCACATATATACCGTACAGAACCAACGTACTATACGTCAATGAATACGCGCACTACGTTACAATGTACTGTACTATACAGTACACTAGTGAACGTACAGTACAGTACAGTAGTCTTGTTCCGTAAATTTGGACCTCTTCGGATGGACAGACTTTTTAGATCAGATACTGATTAATTATTACTGACTGTAGTATGGATAGACCTGACTGTATGGATCTCCTGCACCGATTTTTCTCGAATCATTTCTACTAATTCAAGAACAGTTATGGCGTGATATCACTACTTTCAAGCAGAACTTAGTAAATAAAATAGAATTTTATGTAATATGCCTTAATTTAGAAAAATAAATGAATTATTACAGAATCGAACATTGGCTTAATGACATTATAACGAAATCTTTCAAACAGTATTTGACGAATATGAGGCCAAAGCGTCCGACCGTCCGAGTCATGCCTAGTGTATTCTGGGTCTTTTTTCTTCTACTAGAAATGTACCAAGTAATTTTCACCGAACTGCGCAGACTTTTATTAGACAGATCGAGCAAAATTAGCGTTGATACCAGATTGGATCTACTCTACCTCTTTTCGAGTCTTGTTGCTCTTTTTTAATCGTTTAATTAGGTATAAGGAAAAAGTCATATCAAAGGGGAAGTAATTCAACACTATGCCTGCGTCTAGTATAGGTCGTGTTATTTCCACGAGCATGGCCAAGACTGTCAAAGTAGAAATCGTCAGATCGGTTTTAAATCCTAGGGTGTGCAAGGTACGTGATGCAGTAAGCATACTATACGACGCCATGTTACAGCTGTATGCCGCTTTTCTTCTTATCCTTTCTTGTGCATTGATCGTACGTAATATTACAGTAGTTAGTCGACATTTCGGTAGACGATAAAGTCTACCGTGCAAGTGTTTGTTAAGACGACCACCAGTAACGCGGTGGAGTTATTTCCTAGTAATTTACAGTACTATATGGACAGTTAATGGAAGATGATGTGCAGTAGATTGCAAGTGTATCTGCAAAAACCAAGTTATGACTGTTTCTGTTCTAGACTTGTAGAGAAGTTGTAGTCATCAGGTTTCGATTCTATGGCAATGCCAAAATAGGGTTGTATATGTAGTATAAACTATGACTTATATAATTTGGAGTTCAAACATTGAAAACTATAGCGTTCAAACCTGCTTTATTGCACTACACGTGTACATATTGTGCAAGGAACAGTGCAAGCATGCCAGCGGATATTATCTTACTCGATTCCAAAGTATCAGTGCCTGTAAATTACTATAAATTAACTCAGTGCACTCCGGTATACTAGTACTGATAATATAATTTGTACAATATCACACCTCGAATGATGCGCACTCTTCGCTTGTAACGATACTACTGACATTGCACTTATTTCTTATATAGTTTTACCTACGAAAGAATAAAATTTTTGCCCATGATGAGAAATCAAAGTGTCGAATCGGCGATCTAGTCAGAGTTGGTGAAAGTCCTCAAATAAGTAAAATTAAACACTTTAAGATCTTGGAGATCATAGAGAAAGGTGGTAACAAATTGCTGTCAAACACCAAAAAAATGGTCTACCAGTACGACTAGATATATGAATTCTACAGTAATTTAAGCGAATACTATATGATCGGAGTGATAATCTAGTTACTACTGATAGTTCTCCTAGCACCATGCAAGACGTTTGATATTACGTGATGCAGACGCTTACAATACAGTATACGTAATACGTATACCTGCTAACTCAAGTAAAGTGCTATATAATGTAATATTGCAATAATACAGTATAATCGTATCTGTAACTTGTGACTTTGTATAACACTAGTGATGATCATGGTACAGTGACATAAATCGGTTATATCCATACATCGTACATATCCTTAAATAGTACTGTATATGCTAAATTGTCTATCATAATTGGTATTTGTTGTAAAAAGAGATTTAACTCTCAAATATTGCTGACCGATAAGAAGTATACTCGTAGATTAGCACATTTTATTTCATTGAAAAACTCTTTATCAAGATCGTGAATAATAATAATTCTTACTGTAACATATCATTTATAGATTAATGAAGAGAATGAAGAATTTAATAAGTTGCTTTTACTGCTAACTTTTAAATCAGGGTGTCTGCTCATTCTTGTACTTTATAAAACGGACTAAATTTAATCGAACATTATCTACAAAGTGGAACTTCTTCCCTAAGTTTGCTCTCTCCGACTTCATCTGCAATGGTTTTAAAATTTTCAAAAATAAATATATGAGGATAGTCTGTTAGTATCCTATAATAGTACAGTATATAGTATGAATACCTTCGATTTCATTCTTGGTAATAACTGCTGTAAATGTTCGACGACACGAAGCTGCTTTGCAACTGTATCCGCAACGTTACCATCTGCGAATATATCTATCAGTGAATCCACTGCTTCAGCAGCAAGCCATAAGTTATCTTCTTTTTGGCTAAGTACACATAGAACTGTTCCAGTTAACTAGTCATTGGTATAATCAGTTAAGTCTTAGTCGCCAGTATGGATCAGTATACAATTAAACTAAGTCTATGCGTCACTTATTCTTTAGTTAAAATGTACATACTCTCAATACTTGTAATCCTGAATCATTCTCCCAAGTTTTTGCCATCTGTCCAGCGATACCTAGTAACCCTACTAGCCCAGCTTTTGTGTGGTCGCTTATGGAGCTATTATTGAGATATTCAGCTAGGGCAGTCAGTTGTTCTTCATTTAGACACTACTTGCACCAAATTTATGATAACAGTATTATGATTATTAATAGCACACAATAAAGCTCTACATAGTTACGAAAAATGTTTTTCTCTATAGTAGTAGTAGACCTTAGAATTGCAACGATATAGTCTTTGTAGGAGAGATCTCATAGTACAAATCACCGATTCCATAAAATGATGGTCAGTTCTACGGCAATGAATACTCTCTAGTAACATTTAAAAGTAGTAAAGCAGTTATACTAGGTCAGGAAAGGTGTTCAAGAATACTAAATAAGAACAAACCAGTATGGCCGAATCCCAGTTGAAATAATGCATTCCATATTGCTTCTAAGGCATCTTGATCGCACTGCAAGTCAACATCCGCTAGAGAAAACATGTTATCTAGACATGACAAGGCTCTTACTTGTATTGCATCCAACCTATCGACATCAAAAAACCGTAGATAGTTATCTGAATTGTGGTAAAATATCACACGTTACATAAGTAAATTTTAAAGGAATATTCATTAATTGGCTACAATCAAGCAACTCTTAACATACTTTCTTAGTAATGGTCTACCCCGTACGTGTGCTTGGTAAGTTGCATACAGATTCTGATCTGCAAACTCTATTTTTTTTAAAATCTAAAAACATAACGGCAGATTTATCAATCAGTTAAGCTCTTGACCAGCGGTTGCTACTTCAAATTTTATACGTCTATACAAAACATGTAGCCATTAGAAACAACTTAAAGTATAGTACCGTCATTGGAAGCTGATAATTGTTAAATGCAGTATAAACTTCAGAATTGTTGGCGAAATTAGGCTAAAGATAGGAAAAATTCAAAAAAATGAACGAAAATTACTAGAGCATAAGAACCCATTAATACATACTACTTTAAATCTTCATTCACATACGATTGCATTGAAGTCGCTATCTTCCTCCATTTCGTCTTCATTTTCAAGACCATCAGATAAATCCTGCCATTCATCGTTATCATCATTGTCATCTGTTTAAATTCATAGCATAAAGTCCGAGATAAAACTAACCGGTAAAACTGTTGAATGACATTAATTTCAAAATAAATTTCACCTCTAAAAACGCATATTTACCTTCCTCGCTTAAGAATGCGTTCGCTATTATCTCCAAAGCGATTTGTTGAGCATTAAGGAAATTAGCAATATTCTCCAGCTGATCATCAAATGATCTTTTCATAAGGCTATCATTCGTTTCGGTATCAGCCTGCAGTATCTTGACCATCGAAGTCATTTCAGTGACAGCATTAAATGTAAGAACTTGTCTTAGAACGTTAGCAACGGTACCGAGAGCTTTCTCCCAGGCTTCGGCTTCTATTGTTGATTTAACATTCATCATTGTACCTACAGCCAATACATCGTAAAAAAATTTGTAGCAAAAAATGCAAAAAACTTGGTAATGCCGAAATACCATCGTAAACAAACCTGCAATTAATACTTTGAGTAAAAAATAATGAGAATCATTCCCATCCGATGACAAGATAGTATCAATAACTTTCAGATGATCCTGCGACTTGCATAAATGCTGGCCACTTGCAGGATTATCCTCAGTGATGGTATATAAACACTGAGCTATAAGACGTGGGTAAAGTCAAATGATTAAAAGCATGTTAAACTCATGATTCCCTTTCGTAACAATATTCAATTGGATTAGCATTTTAAAACATAAACATAATAGTAACATAAGAGATACCTGCAGAAATTTGTAAACATTTACTTGCCGACGGTAGGCTTATACATTGAATTACCAAAAGAGGAAGCTTCTCCAGATTAACGTAATGGATTGCATCGCTGGAATTTTCACTGTTTTAAGTAATTTTATTACAGACATAATTTAGTTAGTATTGATAAGGAATCAAACCGAAAGAACGTTAACCAACTTATAAAAAAAATTACCAAATATTCCATAAAACATTGAGGATATGATCAAGACTATCTACAGCAATGCTTTCCCTTTCAGTGTTTTCATCATTACGACCCGGCTGATTTAGCATTCCAAGTATCTGTTACGACATAAAAAGCGATTATAATATTAAAGATCATTGCTCAGGTAATAAATCTGTAATACCAATAATGGTTAATAATTTTAACGTCACCATTAAAAATTACAAATTGACTAGAAGAGGCACTACAACATTGTTCGATTGTATAGATATACAGCATATTACATTATGTCTGCAAATAGCTAAAAATCAGTGACTTCGCGACTAAGTAAAGTTCATTATTTACTATCCTATTTGTTACATTTTTATAAAGATTTACAAATCCTACAGTAATTCGTAATTAGCGCACGAAGCTAGGCATCCTACAGTATTTGCTAATGATTTAAGTTACTGTTTTTACGAAATACCCCTACCATATTTAGCGATGAAGATAAAGATTCCAAGATTTGGTCTTTGGATACCATGCGCTGACATACATCAGGACCGGCATTAATAGCTATATTCCTTAATGTTCCTGCAGCAGCTTGGATAACGTTTATATTGTCGTCACATAGTAGAACACCTAATTTTCCGATTACGTTATTCTTTAATAAATGAGGTAAGTTGTTCTCGTCCAGTACGATACTGGCTAAGCTGGTACAAGCACACTGTCTTTCCGAATCATCCTTTGACGAAAGCTGTTTATATATGTAAGTATACTGATATCAATAATCTCATCTTATTCATTTTACGCCTATGACAAAATATCAAATTGCACTCTACTTTTGTGAACATTAATAATGATATCATTACGGACTGGCGGTGAATAATTAGATTCTATAAAGTATGCGATATACGTACACTGCTTTATGTGCTTAAATACTCAAAGTACTATTGTTAATGGAAAAGTACGCGTATATGTCTAGTGTTAATGTGCTTCAGGCAATGCATGCGTATGTCGTATTTACGTATTTACCATGCAAAATGTGTAATTGTGCATTTATTACTAATGTAATTTCATTTAAATAAATGCATTTCCATAAAACCATCTATGCTATCTATTCCTGCTTCACGATTGCAGATCTGCTCAGTAGAGCATAGTAATATGAATTGTTATTAAGATATCATTCGTAGTCTCCTCATCTTGCAAGCAAAATGGCGAGCTATACACGTACAGCATTTATGTAGTTCATCTTTCAGCTTTACCAAGCAGGCAAGGCTGATCTCTAAAGCAAGGATGGGCAATACTGCGGTAGATTGAAAATTGTAAGGTATACCTTGAGTTATGCTTATTGACACTGTCTGCTTGGATGGTCGGTGTATTGCCCATTCCTGATCTAAAAGGTAATTGTACGTCTACAGCTACAGTCTATACCGAAGTCATGGGCTACTACATTCGCTCGTAAATTTAGTAGTCCATGCCTTGCAATCAGCCAACATCTATCTTTCCTTTACAAGTACAGTACACAAGGCATGTGGTTGCATGCCATTATGAAGAATAATCATTTATTTCATCCGTAGTAAAATGAATTTATTGTGCCCATATACATTATACAGCAGGTTGTCTACTGGTGCCGTATACTCCATCATACAGGTCTATTGTGGAATATTATGACAGAAATTACTGATGCTAGCATTGAGCTCAAGGCAGAATGAATCGTATACAACGAAATATCTAGTATTCCAACTTTACAATCTCTTATTCTTTCATTACCTTTCCCAGGATAGGAATATCCACACTATTAAATGTGGTCCCAACAGCAGGCGCTGCGTTGCTTTTCTTCGATTTTTTTCCACGCTTTTGACCGAGATTTGATTTACCCATGCGAACGTCGAGATCTTCCTTAGCAGTAGCACTACACCTGTTGTGTCGAGGGATTCCACACTCCACTAAATTTGTTTGTAGTACTGGAGTACGTATGGACTACTAGTGCTGACCGTGACCGATACTTGCAGTAGTGCCGTAGTACCATGCTGTACGGGTTAGGGCTCGGGTTAGGGTTAGGGAAAAAGTCTTGGATGAAGTGACTGCACTACTAAGGGTTGTGCGCAGAACAGACTGTACAGATACAGCGTATCACCGTCTGCCCGCTATATACAAATTGTACAGTATAGGGTCAGCATGGATGTCCTGGTGATATTGAATTTGGGTGTAAAGTGGTAAGCCAAAATATGTCACTATATTACGTGCCTAGAGTAGTTCCTACACTAGGAAGCGAGTGACATTAGTTTTGTCCATGTGTAGTTTCTTCTGTCATTGGATGGATAACTTTTGAACTACTGAATGCAGACCTCTGCTGTACAGTAAATTGACGGCTAGCAACTATCATAGACTACAGTATAACGTACAGGATAGTATAAATTCAGGGACTATTAAGATAAATGCTTATGTCTTAAAAGTCCCTGACAATAATTCCAACCAGGATAACCTCCATTATCTTAGAAACTACCTTGGCCAAAGTAAAGCTTGACGCATGCGCATCTTGCGATAAACACTTTCAAAACTAGGCAACGATATTTCGAATGTATGTTAATATTAATTTAGACTTTAGTAAGTGAAATTATTGGCGATCGATCATCATTTAATTAATTAACAAATAGCATGTATTCTAAATAATAGTATAACTGAATAAACGAAAGATTTAGCTTACTGTATTCCTAAAAAGATTGTTAGTGGACTTTCACTGAGGAAAATACTACAATATAGACAGAAGGTAAATCATACTGTATATACGCAGTCCATGATAAGCCGGTAACTAGCAAACCAACTAGCCCGTCTGCAAATATAAATATATTACGTTAATAAAGATAGCTCAATTTTTGTGGACCTGCTATTAAATTTGGATAAATAAATAGCCTATATAATGAGCTCTTTTTTGGATACGCCTGGTAGCCCTACTAACAAGAGGGAAAGGTAAGTAATATTGCAGCATAACTCTAGTAATGATAATCATGTCATAAGTGGAGATAGGCCATATACTATACATATATTTTTATGCTAGGCTAATATTGTTAAAAATGTAATCGAAGCGATAATGTACTGAGAAGCAATTATTATTTCTGCGGCTAAATTTGTTAATTTACCCTGGATAGGTACTAAAAAGTCAAAATAAAATTTAAATGCATGTATAAACATTTCATATTGCACGATTAAACGCCACTTTAGATATACATGTACTGTACGAACACAGTATGCACAGTAAACATACTGCTGTGCCTTACGGTCGATTAATAAATCCCACTCACCATCACTCTCATATTATTTAAAATTGACAAGAAATGAACATTTTCCCATAGATAACAATGTGTATTTAATCCTTACGCTCTATTAAAATATCGTTGTCTAGCAGAGATTGGTAGATAAAATACAGTATAGGTGCACAGCATTTTATTGTAGGCGTTACATTCCAGTGAAAAAGTGTGGAATCGTTGATGCTCGCCTACAAGTGAGCGATTTGTAGTTTCTTTATTACTAAATAGCATAAATTCTGTGCGGTATTAGAAATTCAAATATTTTTATCGTATCATTTCCATTACGGATGATTTGCTTTATAGTAATATTAAACCGTTTCAAATTCTCATTCAGCTATAAATTTGAGATAGCATTTTAAAGGCCAACTGTCGAGGTCTGTAGCATATGCAAGGAATCTTCATTAAATGGGATATCGTTTTTTAGAGCAAATAGAGATGCCCAATTTAAATTTTTGAGCCAACGAATTACCAGAGTGGAAAAACATCTGGCCATAATTAACCAGAGATTCCAAGTGTTAGCCACCAAGACGGGCAGACTGAAATTGCGATCAGAACTTGTTGCAAAAGCTGTTAATGACTATGCTGATGAAGAATCCATTTCTATTAAGAACGGCTTACGAGGATTTGTAGATTGCTTTCTTGCCTTGCAAAGCCATATGCAAGCTCATGTAAGATCCTGAATCTTAGTATCAAGCGACGAAATCCAACATATATCTACACCTTGCAAAATTACCTCCCTTTTATCTATTGCTATACATTAGTAAATAGTAACTACTTAAGAATTTAAAGTTATTTGTGCTATTAACTCGGTGTTAACAATTATTTCTTAGGCTGATCACATTGAAAATAAAGTTATAGAGCCATTTTCTCGATATAGTCACACATGCAGACATATGAAGGTACGACAGCTGCTGGAATGATCGCTGTAATAAATAGGTTTTTGTTGCGAAACATTGGCATCACGCAACGACGATACAGTGTTTCATAATAAAGTTATTTATTTATATTCTAACATACCAGATAAAAAGCCATTTTGCTTAATTGAACTTTGATAAAAATAGGAGGATTTGAAAAATGGTTTCACAGCTCGCGATAAACTCCTTGCTAAAGAAAAACAATTGGAAAGAATTAAAGGAAAAGAGCCAGCTAATAAAAGCAAAATTGTATCTTTCATAATTAGTATATCTGTGTTCCAATAAGAGATTAATTTTTTACAACTTTGTTATTTATTGATACTTGCATAATCAAACTATGCACGCATAGAGAGCTAATTAACTCTGTGTTCGTATCTTGATAACTATGTAATACGAGTACAGAATTATTGCTAATACGTATATGAGACATAGCTGTCTGATTTAGCATATATTTAGTATGGAAACAATGGCACGAGGGCTCGATGACATAAAATTTCATAATGCAATAGGCTAAAAGCTTTATCCTTAACTCATTGCTTTAATTTATTATAACATAAAATCAGATGCAGGTAATTAAAAATAAAAATCGATAATAACAGAAATTTTATCTACCTCATCCCTAATCATACGTCGTAGTAAGCTAGAGAAATAGAAGTACATAATTCATTTTTATCTTTACATCATAGCTGGAAAGTGATACTAGCAAAATTAGAGACGATGCTGAAAAGCAGACTAAATCTCTCGAAGAAGAAATGGATAATTTTGAGAAGGAGAAGATTCGGGATATTAAGGTTAGAAACTATCCATTTAAAATGACAATTAATGCCTATTTATCTATGATGACTTCATTTCTCATACGTTTTTAAAGATTGTCTTTGGCAACTATATACACGGTGCTATGCATTATCATGCGAAAGCGCTCGAAGTTCTTACGTTAGCAGATCAATACATTGCCAATATTAATGAGGAAGAAGATTTGGAGGTATAAATATAAAACCCGTTTTCTAAGCGATTCTATCATTGAAGCCCTGTTTACGAAATGAATTACCGTACCGGCCTTGTTTATATATATCTAATCCTTTGCTATGTCGCTCGATAGGAATTCCGAAATATGATACAGGCCAACAGTCTCAGTCCAAGACTGGATATCACGAAGGCACACTCCACTACGTCGTTAAATGCAACAGAGACTCAAGGTCGAATTGAGGATGACGACGATGAGGATGATGAGGATTAAACAAAACAAGAAATTATTATCCATTTTCAGATACCGAAATGTTAATTAATTAAGCTTACCTAACTTAGCTATTTGCTCGTTTTAGAACTAATACACACTACATGATTCCTATCAGTCATCAGCTTACATCCATGAAAGTTCTTTAATTTAAAAGGATTTTACATTCTTTTACTCTAATGACTTCGCAAATTATCAACTAGCCCCTAAAATTCAAGGTCTTCTGACCAATATAATTTTCAGTTACTAAATGGGACATTTGCATCGGCAGTTAACTATCTGCATCGCCATTCGCTGCTTTCATGCCACTACTTGAGGGTAAAGTCGGTAGATAGTAGAAAGCGGAACGCCACAGCAGCTTGGATTAACTCCTGTATGGTAAAATTTTAAATAACATACTGTACTGTACAATATTGTGGACACTATCTTTTCAAAACTACTTAGCGGTCATAATACAAAATTTCAATATTTAATAATTTTAGCGTCCTTTTTAGCAAAATTTCTTCATTTTGATGTAATATGCAAGCAATCAATTACAACCAAGATACTACATAATTTCACCCATATATCCCAACATGTACTGTACGTTTAATTTGCTCACATATTTATTATGAAATACTTTTATTTTATTTCAAATGCATAATGTGCTGCAAAAATTTACTAATTAAGAAGCAATTTATAATAAATGATCGATATTAATAAAAGTCGAGGCATTACACTACTTGAACACCGCCGATGTTTACGCCACGATTGGTATATGGTATAACTGTTTAACATTGTCAATTCGGTGCAAATTGACGTACAATGTCTATCATTATATTAAAAGGGAAGTGGATTTTTCCCGCAGAGATGTTGTGCTGTAATGTTTCTCTTTGCTTTACATAGAGTGAGGATACATTATTCAGTAATACTGAAATCACCTTGCTACAACACTGTAGAGATAAAGTGTGGCTAGTAATATATACGCCTTCATATAAGTAACTGAAAGCCCAATTCCTACATAGTTTCATTGTTGTCGATAATTAATATTCTTAGATTTCTAAGAATAAGTATGTTTTAATTTGTTCGGCAGAATGAGAGGATTAATGAATTTCAATTTACCGGTAAATAGACATTTACAAATGTACAATTAAAGACAATAGATGCTCAAAACGGTATCGTTTTATAACTCGAAAAAAGTTAGCTTTAGGTGTCCATATACGAGTATACAGTATTATTATATGAGGATTCTTTAAAATAATGAGAAGAATAATAAAATACTACTGGAATCAAAAGATATACAATTTAACGACGAATAGAGGCACTCGTACGATTTTAGATGATACGATAGCGTTACCAATAAAAAATTAAATGTGTCCGTAAGAATCTCATAGAGAGTAAAATCAAAAACAACTTTTCATTGGCAAGCTAATGGTAGCCAATAATCAATAAAATTTTCAAATCACATCTGCAGTGAAGTATTAAATGAAATATAAAACCAAATTACTCGCACGTAGTTTTAAATGAAGTCGGATAGACTATAGAACAGTTTTTTTACGAAATAGAAGGTAAATGGAATAAAATATTCTTTAGGGACGCTTACTGATGAAATTTCGATTTGATTATACCATTAAATCTAAAATATAAATATTAGCGTAAGGAAAAATAACTAACTAGTTCAAATACAGTCCTCGTGTTCGACAGAGTACAACAGAACCAAGAAATTAAGGTACCAAATTTCGATATGGTTTTGTCGCGCTCATCTTTGAATTGATAGTAACAGTTATGCTGTGATCTATATAGAATATTAATTTTAAAGTAGCATAGCGGAATTTAAACATAGCTCTTAATAACAATCACCAGGGTAAGCAGTTGTATGGCTGGCTGTACCACCATGTGAAGCACACTATATCGAGACTGAATATTGTGAAAATTATAAATCGTAGTTTTACAAAAGTGCTTAAGTACAAGTGAGAGCGACTCTAATTTCGTAATGTATGGTGTAGAAAGGTCACGCGAGCTATTGCTAGCGAATTTCTAAATCTACATTGTCTAGCATCAATAAAATTTTAATGAACTGTACTGCATGTTAATTAAGATAAACTGTAGCTTTCTTTATGCCAACTTGATACATGAAATATGAATTTCAAATCCAGTGAATACAAAATCGTTTTAATTATCGGCAAATTGACACTAGCAGAAGATTTATGGTTAAGAATCACATTATTATCAACCACATGAAATTAATTTATTATTGGCAAAATCACGTGGACATAGCACAAAATGTATGGACTAGCCAGTTAACTCCATGCTTTTGGTGAAAACCCGTGAAGTTATCGGCATACTTGTGATTCATGATTCAAATTGTGAAGACACGTGGCAAGGCTTTCAAGACAAACACTAATAAGTCTTGAGTATATTGTACTGGAAAGTAAATTGATCAGTAAACATCTACAGTCCTGTGCAAAACTTTGTTTCTAATATTAAGGATAATATACCGTTGATGGTAGAGTATAGACTATAGCTCACTATCCAAAGTATTTTCACTAAGCTACTGCTAAAAGAGCAATACTCGCACGGTATAAATGTGTCGATACCAACTCTAAAAGTCTCTAACGTCGGACAAACTCCCATTGTACCACCGGATATTTTTTTTTCCTTTCTCTGCAACTATCGCTGATAAATCTATTATTTCATTTTTTCTCCTTTGAGTGAATTACTTCCCATCGATAGAACGGTAAGAAAATATCAACACTCTACTTTTTCTCCTTAGATTGAATTGAACGATAAACAAAAAGCCACTTTTCGAATTTATTTGTACTTAGAATGGCTACTGAAGAGGAGAGTGTATCCAAAGAAATGAATAAGTGCTTAGTTTTAACCGGTTATGGTAGCTTAGATAAATTACAGATACTCAATAGGCCTATTGAAAATCCTGGGAAAGGTCAAATTAGGATTAAAGTCGAAACATGGTAAATACGCATATGTACTAACTGGAGTAAAATACTAAGTAATTTCATGCTGCTTGTTTGTAAACTATAATTTTCAAGTAGTGCAATAGTCTTTGGATTAATGATAGGAAACAAAGAGGTCATAGAATTTATTAAAGCATTTTTTAGGCCTGATAATAATACGACGATCGCTGATTTAGCTATATTTTAAAATATTTAGGACACTGCAACTATTCCGTTGACATAATACGGTAGTTTTTGTGATCGACTAGCTTATTTTTCGTAGTTCGCGACCTTTGTTCTGCTCATTATTTTACATAGATCGATCATAGAATGATGTTGAAAAATTACTTAGTGGACCCACTGTAACAGTTTCACTTTATTGAGATAGACTTTTATCGTTTTGGTTATTTTCTCCATATGCTCGCTCGTATCATACTATAATGTCATTTAAAGATAAAATTAAACACCCGGTGAAAAATAGCGATCAGTGTATAATTGATCCATATTGTATTAAGTATTCCTGGTCATATAACTTTTCAATTCGTGAAGTATAGCTTTACGAATAATATTAAATATGTTGACTTAAAATTGACAAAACACTAATGAAGTGGACTGAAATTGTTATGTAAAGTTACCCTTGCGTCATTAATCAAAACCTTCCATAATATTATTTTTGGGCGAATAAAATAACTGTACTTTAAAGCAATTATCAGAAATTGTATATTAATAATTAGCCTTTACTACAGTATTTTATTACTACCTTCTTCTTCACTTTTTGAAAGCTACCGACATGAAGTCGGTTTACTAACATCCGATTTGCCGTGCTACTTAATTTGCTATTTCACATGTATTATTTGTACGTACAATCATTTATGATTATCAAAATCCAAGATTTGCTCTTCTGTGCTTCCTTGGAATCTAATTCGTATGATATCACTCTTATCCATCAGATGATTATACGCGTGTAACTAAAGGTGTATACTGTACATGTATGTACTGTATAATATAGTCTTTACCTGACGATAAACATCGCACTATGAATTTAATTTTTTATAAGCTTTTACTAGATTAGGCTGCTCCTATAGCTAAGCAATTATAAATGAAACAGAGGGGGTAAAATTAGATGTGAGATGCGTCGTTATTTTTTCTAATTACTCTGCAAGTTCTGTTACTCCTCATCATAAATTTCATCGCACACCCCTTTTAATCCGCTATACTGTATGAAAATATGATGCAAAAACATGAGTAATCCATTCTGATCAATCAAGAAGATTAGACCATTGATCCGACTACTATAGTAGTTTCTATAATTTATAGACTACTTCCTTAGTGGTCCACTTGGGTAAAATTTAAGATGCTCTTGTAATTAATTCTTAAAGGTTGAAGTGCTGCTATAATCAGTACGTATGTAAACCAGATTCTAAAATGTGTGATCATTTCAATGGTAATAAACATGCCTATTACCGTCTACAGTTGAAAATGATAAGCACAAAATTATGACCGACTGCGTTATTATCATCATATTATACTATTACCGGTATTATTATTTCAAATTGTAATTTTATAGTAGGACATAATATTTAGATAAGCCATTATAAATCGGGTAGCCTAATAGCTCTTGGACATTCTTACTAATTTTTGATATTTGGATATCATACATTGAACTGCCCATTGTAATATCATATCATTAAAGAAATTTAAATCATTCTTGTTAAATTTTCCTCTGCACTACAACATCAAAATAGCTTTTGATGTCATTATATGATAAATGGAAAATTACGCACAGCTGTTGTACTACATCTTGGATATTTAACATCTGACTTATTTTGCTTAACTGTGTGAAATAAGTAATCCAGTAAGTCATTAAGAAAAGAGAAATCGAGATCTGTACGAAAGTATTGACTTTACTTCCTTAAAGTTATTTATTCACATTTTATCTTTAAATTGTAACAACTTGAATTTGAATTTTTCTTATCATGAAAAAATTAAATGCAGAGCACAGGTAACTTAACGAAAACTATTGCATTACTGGTGCTTTGCATTTTCATGAAAATTTGCATGCTACTGGTGAAAACCCGATACAAGTACTACAACTCTTTTATTTTTGATAACAACGGCACTTTGTTACAAAACCTCCTGTGATTATTCATTGCTAATGTAGCACCTCAATGCTGATTTTCAATGATAATCATCATTCTAACACATACAATGCACTTATATTTATATATATCATTAATACATTAATTATGAAAATAAATCAAAAAAATTTACCGCATTTTTAAATAGTGGTCTGCAGTATATTGTACCTATACTTGTATTTGCGGCGTATTCTACCATTACTATTGACACAGATATTAATTATTTACCACGAATTGTGTACCTTTCAAAATACTGCTTTGATCCTATAACCCCTTTGTCTATATGTAGCAATAGTAATATAACATAAATATCATTACAGCTGGTACATAGTAATTCTTTTAATTTAATCCGACGTACCATATCACATGGTGACATACCTGGAACTTACCACATAAATATATATATACACTGTAGTCTTCATATTTCTATTATATAATCTTTATCGAATGTTACAATATTATACGTAGATATTATTTCGTCCGTATAACTAATACAGCCATTTTAAAATAAGTCCCACATATTCTACTCGGTATTACTTATCAAAATATGATATAATCTGGTGAGCAAAATGTAAAAAATTTACTGTACCGTGCAATAATAAAAAAACTATCATAAGTGACATCACTGAAGCACTCTAAAAATCGGTGATAATGAAGATTCTTAGATGAGATTACAGTATTTTATGCAAAATTACCACGCATATATAGTAGAAGGAAATAGTATCCTTTCGTAAGTTATCGGAATGACTGTAATTTGACTGTATCCTTCCTTATTCCAACGGGTACTACGAAGCTAATTGTCAATAACTACGCACCCATGCGAGTAAATGCGATATATTATGGTAATAATCTACCGTTATAGGTAATACTTAATTAGAAACTAGTGACATGAAATTATTCAATTAAACCTTTCTCATACTTCCATAGCTCGTTAGAGTTATAATACCAATATTGTAAATACTTGGCATGTGGACTTTGATTTAGCAATGTTGCTATACTATACAAGAAATTAATCAGCAAAAGCGATAATTCCTTGTTATTCATGAGTTAACATCCATTTTCTAATGTTACGGTCTTTTAGTGGTCTTAATTTTTCCGACATCATGATTCGACAAGGCTATTGTAACATCCATCCAAAGTTACCTTGCGTACTTGGCTGTGAAGTAGCTGGTATTATTGATGCAGTCGGCGAAGAAGTTAATAATTTTACGGTAGATATAGATATGTAACGGTATTTCAATTCTTTTTGGCTAATAATGAAAACGTTTGTATTAATAATTGCATAAACTCATTTTGTGAAAGAACTACTGTACAGCAGATCAATATTTTGTATTCCTAAATACATAATTTAGGACGTATTACGGTCGATACTTGCAATAGTAAATCTATTGTATAATTCTGTTAGGTCGGAATGCGGGTCATTGGCATTTGTATAAACCATCAAGGTTGGAGTTCTTGGGTTAATTTGGATGCGGATCTAGCTTTTGCCATGCCTGAACAGATGACATTTGAAGAAGGAGCTGCGATACCAATGAATTACGTTATCGCTTATTTATTGCTATTTAGACTTGGCGGAATACAAGAAGGGCAAACCGTTTTATGCCATTCTGCAGGCGGTGGTGTGGTATGTATCAATAAAAGTAGTGTTAAAATTGCTTGTTTTGAACTTGTCCAGTTCTTATTATATAATTCTTTATAGAATTTTAAAAATGTGATTTTTAATTAAATTAGTCTAGTTCATAAAATATAACTTATTAACCTTATACCAGAAACTAGTCGAAGTAAAAATTTGGTTATCCGTACTATAACTGGTATCATAAAACATTTTTAATATGTCACTTACCTTAGACTTCGGATAAAAGATGCAAAATTTATATCGTTGATATTGTTCTTATATATAAATAGGGCTTTGCTGTTGGACAATTATGCCAAAAAATACCAAATATCACACTTTTTGGGACTAGTTCTGCATCTAAGGTACAGTACCTGAAAACTTATCTTTTAGTAGCCTCTATGTGAACATTATTCGTATACGAACAAGTACAAAATATCAGGATTGGTAACACATAACGTTATAATTCTATGATTCTATAGCATGAAGCAGTTAAAGCGAACGGGTATTCTCATGTTATCGATTACAGAACACAAGATTACGTACAGGAGATTCGCAAGTATGTTACATCATTTCCTATTGCAGTTATATCCATATTATGATAATTATCTGATACTCTCATCATATATTACCCACTGTTTTCGATTGTAAGTTGTAACTGATAATTGATTAGTATCACACTGTACTATCATTATTACATTGGTACGGTAGTAAAATGCTATGCAATCTTTTAGGTTAGCTCCAGATGGTATCGATTTGGTTTTAGATTCACTGGGTGGCATCGAAAGTAAACGAAATTATGATCTCACAGCAGTTCTTGGTAGACATATCATATTTGGTAAGAAGAACCGTTTACTTTATAACTGTTGAAATGAAAGATTGTATACTTAGATGAGCGAACTAAGTAAATTTTTACAATAACTCTATTCTATCTGTAGGCAGTATTACTTGACAATTTTTACCTTGATAATTTTCAATACCAGTGTACATGTGGAAATAGTATAATAGCTTTTTCTTTCCTCATTTGAATTTCTATGATACAGTGAATTTACAGTACAGTAATAGAATTAGTCATATAATGAATCAAAATAAGCAAACACCGTACGATTCTTGGGATGTCCATTGGGTTGGGCTTCTAGAAATCTAAAAAAGAGTAGATAGTTGTGGTAGCTTATATCAGCAAAAAATAACCGCTGTTGAGAAATACGTAGATCATAGTGCACCTATCGATACATAATGACCAGTAAGACTAAATCTGTAAGATCTTTCTTTATTTTTAGGTGCTTCAACATCTATCTCGGGTGAAAATCGTAGTATTATGAAAATGGCCAAAATGGTAATACTTGTTAAGTACTGTATATTTGCGTCAATACAAATAATGATAAGAACACTCGAAATCTCAAGAATATCTTAAAAATATTGTACTGTATCTCGCTTTTTCTAAGCTTAAGTATACCTCTACAGCTTATTACTATATTTCAATTTCGCTTCAATCTCATAAAATATACTGTACTTAATTTTTCAACGAAATATTTATATTGCTTTTATCCTGTTTTATTTAGTGGTGGAATAATTCTAATAAAATCCCAATACAATTAGCAACGGAAAATAAATCGATTGGCGGAATTAATTTTAGTACTGTCATGCAAAAGTACCATGGAAAATTTCTAACTAAAGCAATGCAAGATATTTTGCTGTGGTACGATGAGGGCGTTGTTAAGCCCAATATTGATTCCGTCTATGCTTTAGAAGACGTAAGTTAAATAGTGTAAAGAGCATTCAATTTTGGCTTCTAGCTTCTAACCGTACTTATTTTATATCATTTAACATAATTCAGTAAATAAAAGTGTAATTATATCTATCACTGTCAAAGTGGAGGAACTATTATATCGCTAGAATATTGACATATTCATTCAATCATTAAATTAGTATGCAGATGCTTTCCAGCAACTAATGCAGCGTAAAAATATTGGCAAAGTTTTATTGTCACCTAGTAAAGCACCCGCCGTTAACATTTCATCTGCAGCTGCATCAGTAATCGATGAACCAGAGGAGATATTAGAAGAGGACTCAGATAAAAAAGATGAAAATGCGAACATACAGACACCAAAGGAAACTGAGAATGATGAGAATCAGTGATGATTGTCTGTCCGTGACTGCATCGGTTAGATTGATAGACCTAACATTGTACAGTATATAGTAGTATAATTATGTATAATGTCGTTAAAAATTGTGATTTTTTTACGTAATAACTTCCATTTTAATGTTAACCTGGTATTATTCGCATGTATATATATATTCTGATATAGTCATCTCCGTGAAATCTGAATCCTAAAACGAAGTTATTCCTGATGATGCGTTTGGCAGTAATCTCCATCAGCGAAGTAGGATTAAAAAATCAATTATTACAATAATAAAAATAGTACATAAATATCTCACCACGGAACTAAATAATATTGTTATAGACTAATTACTATTTTGTCTTTGTTAATCATCTTTATACAATTTGTCAGACTATTTTGCCGTACACGTATAGCAAGAATAATTACGTATGAGAATCTCGGTACTCAATTAGAGCTTTAGCATAGCCTAATGAGCTAAAAATATGGCAAAATTAATTTAAGAGTGTACGGATTTACACTAGTGACATAAATTCCATAAAAGTGTTGTTTATTACATTTATTTTGTTGAGTCTAATATAATTAACTAATAACTATTGCGTGGGCTAATAATAAAAACTTTGGTATATTATACGGGTATATATGATGACTATATCACAGTGGCTGTGCTGGCGTCTTGACAATATCTTCCATTTCTTTTGTGTATTTGAATGACTACGTTTAAAATATTCAATAAATGTGTTAGTAATACGGTGTTCAAATGGTAAAGTTTATCGTACTTCGCTAAAGAATATACACTGTATTATTGAACAAGTATATGAGTATTTATCATGCAATACTGTATTAATGCATCTTCACAATTAATTACTACTAGTAAACTACCCACTTAAATGAATGTCCATAAAACTGTTGGTCAGCTAGGATTATAGCTTATTGTACAAGTATACGAGTATTGAATATACAATATTAATTCATCTTAACAATCAATTACTACTGGTAAACTACCCATTCAAATGAATGTCCATAAAATTGTTGGCCAGCTAGGATTATAGCCTTATCAATCTTTTTTGTAGTGGTGTACGGCATTGGCGCTTTTGCGTCTGGATAAATTCTATATAGTCTATAGTCAAAAGACTCAGGGACCTATCAACGTCAATTTTACCCAAATTCAAGTTGATTTACAGTCGCTACTGTAGTTTGGAGTAGGTCGCACATTCATAATTGCAGTTCTAGTCACTGAAATGATCATGGGTCGGATATAAACAATCTACTATGAATTAGTGTACTACGGTATCTTTACTTGGATCGAACCGAGTACAAAAGTTCAACATTTCTCGCTGTTTGAAGGCATAGCAAGGACTAATTCTTCAACTCGGCGACTATTTGCCCGATAAACTTTGACTTTTGGGAGTCCATTTTTTTCTCTACAATTATGCAAATTCCTCTTCTAATGTCCATAAATCTGAACAAACTACTGTGATTTCCCGTCTCTGAATAACGTCATGCCGTTCATCAGCTGATCTGGGCGGGAGCGGAAATGAGTTCGGAGAGTACAGTACAGTACAGTACTGTACAGTACAGTATAAAAAAGTAGGTACTGTACTGTACAGTACTGTGATTTTTGAAGCTGCACACTGTACTCAGTACAGTACAATATCTCAAGTATCGTGCAGCGTTTAAAAGCGAAGTTTGCTGGTGGAAGTCTTCCATTTTCTCCTTTTTGCCGATCTTGGACTTAACGTTGCCATTTTAAATTTCCCTAGGTAAGCTAGCAACCATTGATTCTAGGCAAAAATGAGGATAAATGTCAAATGCCAATGTGCATAAGCTGTTCTTGATAATCGTTTGACTGTCTAAAGATGGAGTTGATTTCGTCGCCACAGACGTAAAATAACAGTGTCAATTCAAATTGAATCTGAAATTTTGATGTCAATAGATAGATATTAGCTACATTAGGAGTAACATAGTATGAAGTACAAGATGCGTGCAAGTGAGTACATTTGCAATCATTAGACATGTCATCGATTTGCTAAAGGACATACGCCCTCCCTGGCTATGACTCAGCTGATTCCAATGTTTATGAAAACCGCTCGACGGATATACAGTACAGTAGTTAGGAAATCAGATATCACCCTCTTAGAAGTTGGTACTGGAGCAAATCATCTTTGTACTTAACATTTCAATGATATTTAAGCTGCAAGTTTCAATAGTTCAGCTAGTTGCTCGCGTTAACAATAAAATGAAGTTTGGTCCAGCATTTGTATACGCATTTACAATTAACTTTTCGCATTATGAGTTACAGGTACAGTAACATAGTTTTAGCTTTTAACTATGTAGCCAGTGTGTGCGCTGTACTCGTACAGTATAGCAATACTGTAGTATCCTGTAGGTGAGTTACAGTACGTACAACTATAGTCATGTATGGAGTAACTCCTGAAAAGAAACATTCACATTTACATGCACTAAACTGTTTATCTGCATAGGTAGAATCTGGATAATACATTTGATTCTTCATCGATAATTAATATTGATACGTTTAATGTAATTAAACTTTTCGAAATTGTTACATTAGCCATTACTTAAAGCCTACTTGTAACCCTACTAACTGTACTTACCAGCTACGCTATGAGGGAGTAAAATATTGCTATTAATCTCATTGCATACAACTCTATATTACAGCACGTTATAGCGTACTGTTAACGTGAAATCTATACGTATTCAATCATGGCTGAAGAGAAAACAAATAAGCAGTTAGTGCTACGTGGCTATGGCAGTGTTAACAAACTCCAGGTACAAAAGAAATCCCTTGCTGCACCGGCCAAAGACGAAATTCGAATTAAAGTTGAAGCATGGTAGGTGGACACTTAAACTGTAAAAATGGACTTGATTTTACCAGCATTTTTCGTAATGTACACGATATGTAATTCTATATCTTGGCTAATTAGAGCATTTTACAACATTATCATCACGTACATAATTAGAATCAGCGATGGCGTACACGATCCACTATCATTAATATTAAATGATAACCTGCAAATAACTTATAAATTGGTAGTATTTGGAAAGTTTGGTCTTTGTTTAATTCTGCACTCTATTCAAAATTTATCTTGTTCAAATGCCATTAATAATATATAATTAATTATATTATAAGCGCGTGCATATACGCGTATTTATTTTAATTAGTTAGCCTATTGATAACATAAATTGATTTACTGCATTTTATACTATTGAATCTTGTACACTAAAAACATAAGTTCACCAGGTGGATAGGCTCCATTTTTTAGCATGATACTAAAATTTTATAGTGCAACCGAGCTACTGTCATTCCATTATCAGATTTAGTGGATGCCTAAATATGATGAAGCCCTCAGATAGCTAAAAATTCCTGCTTTGCATTCTAATAGTGCTGGTACATTGCTATTTAATTAACAGAATTCTTTTGAGATCTTGCCTAGATTACCTTGTAATAATTATATGATATGTTATCATGCGGATATCCTCTGAACTCATTATATTATCATATAATTATCGCTTTATTGTAGCGGAATTAACTTTGCTGACTTGATGGCATGTCAAGGGGTTTATGATGTTAATCCTACGCCGCCTTGTGTATTAGGGTATGAAGTTGCTGGTGTGGTTGATAAATTAGGTGAAGGCGTGACTGAACCTGCTGTAAGTATCACAAATTTGATATTAGAGCGTTACGCGAATGGTAGGACATCTATCAAGAGTAATGTCATATATGCTTTTATGAATACTTTAATGCACTAAATGAAAAACATTATTTATTTACAGTTACTTAAATTCATCATGATATCTTGATATTACATCTGTAGTAGAATACTTAAAATTTTATTTTCTTGATATGAAGTAGCAGATAAATTTCTATTAGGCTAGAAAGTGTATTTATTTGGAGAAATCTCTTGCCTTTACTTGTCAGGTTGGAACTCGAGTAATAGGTGTATGTCGATCCGGCGGATGGAGTGAATATGCCATTACTGCTGCCGATCTAGTGGTGGTAATGCCTGATAGTATGTCATTCGAAGAAGGGGCTGCTATCCCTGTAAACTACCTAACGACCTACGTCATGCTCTTTAATTTTGGTAATTTACAAGAAGGCCAAAGCGTTCTATGCCATATGGCTGCAGGCGGTGTCGTAAGTCAAAAATTTTATATCACCCAATTTTACCAATATATAATTTGCTAGCTTAGATTACTTGAAATTGAAGTTACCATTATATTGTCTTTAATATAAAAAATTATCTTATGCAGGGCTATGCTGTTGGTCAGCTCTGCAGGACTGTCCCTAAGGTTACGCTTTATGGTACATGTTCCGCAGGAAAGGTATTGCTAGTTTACTGTTAAATCAGACAAATACGCAGTCTTTCCCATGGATAAAATAAATGATAAAATGTAAATTGCCTATCTATGAAAATTAATTTGTAATATGCAATAACTTTTTATTACTAGCATGAAGGCGCAAAAGAAAATGGATATACCCATTTAATCGATTACAGAACCCAAGACTATGTCAATGAGATAAGAAAGTATTACGCTTTTATATTTCTTAATTTTAATTGACATAATGAATCAATATATTTCGTATATTCCTTTAGTTAAAGATATTAGTAATATCTCATTCTAAATATACAATTTACTAGTAGACTAATACAGTCTTAAAATGACTCTATCATTTTTAGATTAGAACCAGAGGGAATTGATCTGGTTTTAGACCCATTAGGTGGCACGGAGAATAAAAGAAATTATGACTTAACAAAAACCTTTGGCAGACAAATCGTCTATGGTAAGGCTATACTAAATAGTAAATATATCTGATTATTGGTTTACCGCGGCACAATCTTTAATATTTTCTTGGCAGTATTTTTTTGTTGTAAAGCGATACTACAATAACATACGGACATGTGTTCCCATTTGCAGGGAGTGCTAATATAGTAACTGGTGGGAGTCGTAGTTTGATGAGTATAGCCAAAACGGTATGTTAGTAAGTTAGTTTTAAGTTACGCATACGTTTTAATTTATAGCCTCAACTTTTATCAAATTATCACGTGTACTATTTTGTGTTCAAGTGATAGAAATTGAACCGTAGCAGCAAGCAACTAACACAAAAATGTAATTGTAACATTTACATTGTTAAAATTTTTTCTTCTACTATTTCCTTAGTGGTGGAACACGAGCGGAAGGAGTCCATTAGACCTGATGGCTGATAACAAGATGGTTGGTGGAGTTCACCTTGGCCATTTGTTTACTGGCTACTACAAAAAAATTTTACCTCCAGCTTTTTCTGATATTGTTCGATGGTATAATGACGGAATTGTTAAACCGAAAATTGATTCTGTTCATGCTTTCGAAGATGTAAGTGATAACTAAATGTACTTTACAATCTATAGTAGTGAAGTATTTATAATCAAGTTGTACTATAAGGCTGGTTAAATCACACCGCTGCAAATAATATTTTCTTTCATTTCATAAAACTGTAGTTTACCGATGCCTTCCGTCGTATACACGAGCGAAAGAATGTTGGTAAAGTTTTATTCTCTCCAACAAAAAGCCCGAACTCGAAATAAGTCCATCGTCCCCTTAATTCAGCACCTATTCTATTTTTACATACTGTTCTTGTCGAGTAATTTAACAATCCTTAGTGCTAAACCATGCTACGGTACAGCCATGGTCTATATTTTAATCGCTTATGCATGTCGCTTACAGTATATTTCTTTGCTCATATTTGAATTGGAGATGTGTTACCATTTTTTTGTTGTTTATTTTATTCATAATACTTATGCTATTTATTAATATGTAAGTTAAATGAACAACGATAAAATTTCTCTGATCATCTATTAAGGCGTTAATGATATTAGTATTTACTGGCTGAAGAATCATCAATTAGTAAATTTTAATTTAACTCAGACTATGGCATTATGTCAAGTAAGTACTAGAGTATTTGGATACTTATACGCTCTTAATCAATAACTGCCCTATTTATTACCTATATTCACGGTAAAAATAAAGTAGTTATTGAACGTTATACAGTATTAGAGTACGCTTTATACTGAAGACTGTAAAAGTGGGGCCGAAATTGATTATAATAAAAACGAGAATAGATATGTCTGGAACGAATTAATGGCTATAAATCTAATAATGGTCATAGGAAAAGGATTTATTATATCTTTATAGTTCTGATATACTGTAGATAAACATTCTTAAAAAGAAGACAATTTGCAGCAACCATCTGCCATGCGTTCTGCAGTATGCCTGATCATGGGGACACAACAAAAGATCTTCTAACAATCTCGTATATCGGAACCGTAGATAGACAGCATCCGTTCTGTAGCATATTCTGATCAGATATATAAGTAAAGGTTTTCTTCTACCTCTACGCTTCTGATAAACTATAGACAGATACTCCATAAGAAGAAAACAGTTTCTATCAACTTTTGTAGTATATTATGTTCAGAGATATAAGATAAGGATTTCTTCTATCTTTATAGTTCCGATAAACTGTAGACAGGCACCATTCACAAAAGAAGATAAGTTTCTGCCGTCTGTTTCGTAGTACAGTATACTCGTATTATGATCATAAACATATACTGTACCGTAGCTACGGAAAGCATTTCGTGAACATAAGACAGTTTTTGCCGTATTATGATCATAAACATATACTGCACCGCAGCTACAGAAAGTATTCGTAAACATAAGACAGTTTTTGCCGTCCGTTCTGTAGTATATTCTGATCAGAGATATCTAAGAAAAGAATTTCTTCCATCTCTATGGTCCTAATATACTGTAGATAGAGATAGCATTCATTAAAAAGACGCTTGGTAACTTTCTACCTTCCATTAATGAATGCTGTGGAGACCTGGCTACTATCTACTATTGCTTCGGTTAGTGAACAGTACGTGCATGCTATTAACTAGAGTTCATACTAACAGCTCGTAATGAAGATTAGCACTTACCATTAACACCATTGCGCATAGTCAATACTGTCAATTGCAACAGGCCAGATGGTACTGACGGACGTTATACGGTGTGCCTTATTAAGTGCTGCACGCTTTAGCTTAGGAGAAGAGCAGCTGCAAGTTAATCAAATCTTACTGAAATCTTCCCATCGTGAAGCTTAATTCCAAATAATTCTACGCTTAATCGTCGATTTCTAACTAGTGAGGAGGACTTATTCCTCGATATTCTTTGTTTTTTGTAGAAACATAAGCAATATTGATAGTAACAGTAGTAAGGCTAAGATTGCTGATGATATATGAAATGCTGCTGTAGTTACGCAAAGAAGGTAAAACTGATTTCAACGACGCGTCCAGCATCGAGCACCTTGTTAATGGCATAGACTATCAAGTATATAGCTGCATTTAAATTAAACATGAAATTTAGATTAAAACTTGGAGGAACAGGGTATGCAAGTAGTATATCATAGCTATCTAGCTTGATATTTGGCGTAATACGTATATAAATGGCGTGATTCATGTAGCTGATCAACATTTCTAATTTTTCTTTCTTTAGATTGTGTCTATTCTCACCTAGCGGCTCCTCTATAAGCTCTGCGTTAATCATTTTAACGAAGCAATTCATGCGACAGAAGAGAGTGTAAGTCATTATGAAATTATATACTATGTATTTTGCCTAAACGGAATAGCTATTAGAAGTGCACCAATGCTCTACCGCGAAGGTCAATAGCAAAAACATATCTGTTTAATTTAGGTAAATGTATTTACTGTTATTAGAACTTCATATACACTCTTTATCAAAGAATATAACGAGAAATTTTCAAAGCTTAAAGCGAGTGGAGACCAACAAAATGCAGGTATAATATATTATACAAATTTTGTAGTTTTGTAAGTCTGGCACCATCAACCTTTACTATGTTAGGTCATATAATAAGATCATGTTTTGATGCTAGTAATATTGTTGAAACATGACTGTTTTCTGGTAATACACTTTAATACTTGAAATTACAAGTTTTTCAATGTCAATGAACTATATATAGAATAGAAAATTTACGTTAAACTTTAACGGATACAATGAACTTAATAGTAAAATGAATTGATATTATTCCACTATAATTTACTAAAGTGAAATCTTCAGTCAGAATCGCTTGGGCACAACTACCAAATGGAGAAAAAGAGGTAATAGACCAGAATAAACGTTGAAGTGGCAAGAATAGTATAAGAAAAATACAGACCGTTAAATTATTCCTTTTACCGTGATAGATAGTAATAATCAGCACTTACAGATGATGGTAACATTTTATTTAATGGTAGTTCGAATAGTTATTTATTAGTCTTACAAGAAATTATGTCCTCGTATGTTATTTTTGAAAAATGCTCATCATCATTACAAATAGGAATATAAAACTAGGGCTAAAATATTAAGGACTAGCCAATCGGTAACTGATAATCAGCCATCACAAGATGACAACAAGCCATTAGAGCAAGACTCGGATCAAATCATACCTACTTCTACTGCAACTATAAAATTACCGAACAGATATAAAGAGGTATATGCATATAAACTTACTAAGAGTACCCTATTAAATATTATCCCATCTAGTAGGTATGCTGTAGTAGAGTATATTGTAGAGAAATTACAGCTTAGGGAATAATAACTCTATTCTAATCCACTGTATATATATACATTACTAAGCTTGTTATGATGTAATTTTTCAAATAGAAATCATCAAAGCGAATGCCAAAGCAAGAGTCGTTACATATTTATGATCCTAAAGTAGTGTATGAACACAAGTTATATTCTTCGAAAGGAAGAAAGACTAATAAAATATTACCGACTCCTGCTAGTAATAAAGATGCCAAGAAATTATCATCAGTGATTATGAATTTCACTAAGGCAAGACTTAATTTAGAAATGATACCTTATTATTGCACATGAACATTGCTGTGTTCAGAGTAGAGTCTTCTCTCTGTTTAGGACTTTATTGGAGAATTTTGCGTTCTTGCTATTTCGACTTTGTAGTAATAGCTATGTATCCAAGATTCTATTATAAAGAACGTTATAATAACTGCTACATGTACATTGTTAAATACCTCCTATCATATAAATTAGAATAAAGGTGTTAATCGAGTTGTTATGGCATCATCACCGGAATTTCTACGGAAGCCTTTACCCCGAGGTAATTTAAAATCCCTTAACTTCTTTACCTTCGCGATGATTATCCTCATAGATATTACTATATAACTAATTTACACTTTTTATTTTCACTGTAATCGCGTAAATCCCGCAATACTAGATGATTCTATATTGGTTAGTTATGCAAAAGATGTGAAACCAACAAAAAATAAAAAATTTGAAGAAGACGTTAAGGAAATGCTGTTAAATCTATCAGAATTTGAAGGTATAACGATTTTTAAATTAAGAGGCAAATAATTACAACTTTTGCTATTTATAGTATACAGTACATACATACTGTATATGAATGTATTAACTCCTTTCCTACGCTACATTTATCAATGGAATATCTTTGCGTGTCTTATCTTGTGATGTTATCACTAATGTTTATTTGGCAGAATCTTCAGTGGGTAAAACCATTGCAACTAATTATGTTAGCCAGCTAATGATGATATGTCAGAAATTACGGATACCATTGGCTAAATACAGTTACGAAGAGCAGCGACAGGATGACGGAACTCTCTCATTTTTTGGTGTAGTTTATTTAGAATCGGACGATTCGAAAACGATTACAATTAAGGGTCTAAATTCGTATAAAAACAAAAAACTAGCACGTCAAAATGTTGCATACTTAGCTTTAACAAAATTTATAAAATTGAAAGGGTATGCTAATCAGTAAGTTAGTAGGACATAGCAGCAGTAAAAGGTACTTACTTATATGATGTAGGTATTGATGCACTTCTACATCGCACGATATTGTACAGTGGCATGCATGTCATACCTAAACAACTGTCTTTGGTAGGCAATGCATATATCGGTCAACTGCAGCCCGTTTAATAATTTAATATTCTTTCGCAGATATTCTATCTTACTGAATCTTCTCTAAGCATGTTGCATTTAAGTCTCTCGCTAAGCGTATATTATCGGCATACTGCTGTAGCTCAAAAATTCATTATGTGTTATTACAAATATGATTTCATTTGTAGTTTTATTCCCAAATTATTCAAATACATTTTCTTAATCATTTCTATGTATGAGTGTATATTAATTATAGCATAATAAAGGAATTATCATTTCAATGTAATATAGACGTCTTTATGATTTCTTTGTACTCTACTCTTACACGCTAAAGTACGCTTTAGTGTAATTAAATTTTACAAAAGTGACGAGAAATAAAATCAATAATTCCGATGATGCAGCTAGGTTAATTTTTGTTTGCCCACTTTAACGCAATTGTAGCCATTGCATTAATAAATATATTAATCTGATACCGGATTATATGCCCCATAGCCACCGCCACCAGGCGATATTAGTCGAAAAATATCCTATGTATCGCGTGAATTAATAAATACATATATATACGTTAACATTATCACTTCTGAAAATCAGGGCTTTTATATTACTATCTAAAATAGCTAAAAGTTATAACGTTAACCAAAATTCATTTAATCGTATTATAAAGCTTCTGTTATATCTTAAATTTTAAAATCCGTCAAGCCTTAAAGTAATCATCTCAGGTCAAAAGTAAATGCAATATCTAATTGTCTTTCATACTTACACCATCCTCAACATCGATTGAAATTTTGGAACCTAAATTGGCTTGTCGTCCGTTTTTATATATTAAAATATTCTGTCCCTTTTTGCCAGGTTCTCCTCCTATGTTATGTTTGTATAAATATTAGAAAATGAATTTAAATAATCAAAGCCAACTATAACATTATTCTCTTTATTGCCTACCCAACAATCCATACGGCTCAAAGACCCGGCGCTCAGTTAAAACAGAAAGTGTTAATGACTTTCTAAACATCAATTCTCTTATCACTCCGTCACCACCACACCATTGTCCTCTTCCACCAGTATTAGGCATAATTGTAAAACTTTTTAAAATGATAGGATATCTAATGAAAAGTAATACAAATTTTGAAGAATCCCTTATCAAAATACCGGATAACTGTGTTACTAAGACATCAGAAGGCTTATTCTGATATTATTAAAGCGGTATAAACTCGTTAACTTCAAATTCAAGACGGTAGCACTTGTACCTTTTTTCTAAGATTTCTGCATCGGTGATCCTAGTATTCGTCATATGTGTATGAATACCGCTGCGCCCATTCCAAGTTGGCCCCTGATATATAAGTTTGAAATAGAGGTAATACAAGTGTAGATATAGAATTTTTCAAAAGTAAAATTTACAGTCTGCATACAATAATTCGTTGGAAATATTTACAATTACAAGTCTTACCGCTCCAGCTCCTCCAGCAACAGTTTCATAGTAAGCAATACTTCTGTCGCCGAAAGTGATATTATTCATACATCCCTAGGAATTAACAAAATTACACAGATGGAGAGGCACTGCGTATAATAAAGTATTAATTATAAGGTACCTGTGAAGCAGCGCACGCAGAAAATGCTTTGAATACAACGTCAACAATACGTTGTGAGGTAAGGACGTTGCCGCCAACTACAGCAGCATTTTCAGTTGGATATAGTATTGTGCCTTTGGGAATAATCGTCTTGATGGGATTTAGACAGCCCTAATGACCATAATTTGGAATTGTAAATATAATCAAATTACGAAACAATGCCTTAGACTTCGCTATACCAATTGAAAGTAGTTAGTACAAGATTTAAATTAGAAATTAAACAAACCTGATTAAGGGGTATATCGTGATTTATCATGCATCGTAAACAATAAATGAGAGCTGACAACGTTACTGCTGGTGGAGTGTTACAATTTCCTGCAACTTCAAGCCCCGTACCAGTAAAATCAAAAACAGCACTAGCCTACAAGGATGATAGCATAGACTTAGCCGTCTAAAAATAAAATTTATAAATTTGAAAATTAGACAGAAACTATATGAACCTCTTCCTCGTTTATTGTGACTTCTAACTGAATCTGTGTACCGTCATCCATATAGTCTACCGCAGATAGCGTTGCTATTCCTTCTTTTGTCTGATGAAGCAAGAAGAGAAGTCAAATTAACTTATTACAAAATTTTCTACTTATATTGCTATAGAATTTACCTTATTACGTTTCGCAACTTCTCGTAACATATCTCGCACAGCAACTTCTGCATTTTCCTATTCCATAAGAAACATTAATAGGACAGAGCTTATATTTTGCAAATTGATTAGCTTTGATTTCTAAACTGACAAATAATCTGCTAGTACTAACCTGAATATGAGTCATATAGGCTTGAACAACCTCCAGACTATATTCTTTAATCAAGCCTGTTACAAGCGTAATGCCCTATCAATATGCAATAAACTTTGTTATCTGCCAAATGTAAAGAAGCAAAATCGTCGCTAATGAACAACTTAGATATCTTTACCTTTTGATTTGCAGCGACCTGTGCACGTAAATCAGCCAAATTATCGTGAAGATTACGAGTTCCGCTGTTTCCAGGAATTTGTCCAGGGCGCATAAGCATCTCTGTAACTTCTACAATAAGATATTCGAAACATTGGTATTAAATTTAACAACACAACAACTACTTCATGGATTTCAATAGTTACCTTTTTCTTGAAATATTCCATTCTTTACAAGCTTAAAAGACTTAAAGATTGCACCCTCCTGTTCTAAAGTCGTAGACCTTGCCGGCATCGATCCTGTATTGGAATTTTAGTAACAATTTCCATATTAGCAATTTAAACCAAGTAGAACAAGGAAAAATTTCGAATGTTTTCCATGGTACCTGGAGTGATGCCCCCGATGTCTGAATGGTGGCCACGATTGGCCACGAAAAATACTGGCTTAGAATTACCAGTATAAAATACCTTTATGATAATCACAATATGTGCCCGCAATGAAAAAATTTTTACTTTTTCATTAAAATACCACGTAACAAAATGCTGTATAATAGTATACTTACAGGTGTTATAACTGTTAGATCTGGCAAATGGCTGCCACCAGCCTGGGGATGATTAGCAAGAATTACGTCTCCATCATTTAATTCTATATTTAATTTTTCAATCTATGAATGCCAGCAAACACAAGAAGGAGTTAACCAATCTCACGTAGATGTCTTATTTCAACTAACATAAGCTCATTTGATTTTAAAATCCATACTGCACCTGACACTTGACTGCCTCTTGCATTGCCCCCAAATGCACAGGAATATGGGGAGCGTTAGCAACAAGACCACCATCTGGTCCAAAAAGAGCACATGAGAAATCCAAACGTTCCTTAGCAATTATTAAGACAGAACAAAATACATAAGTGCACATCAGTGATTGATTATATATTATCGGAAAACTCAATATTTATATCAAGTCAGCGATTTTTAAAAAATACCTTTATGTTAGTTGAAATAGAAGTTCTTTGTAAAATTCTGAAAGATCCGAAGTATAAATAATAGCAATGCTAAGCACGTATAGTGTGAATAGCTAGTAGCTAAATTGAAATAACAGTTTACGTTACCTTCCCATCTGCTCTGCGATACTCATAAATCGATGAGAGAAAATAGAAAGCTGTCGTAGAAATAAAAGTCGACTTCAATGATCCGTTTTAGATCACATCTTTAGTTTTATACTAACACTCCAAATGCAAATATACCTGAACGACATCAAGATTATTTCCGATAGTTGCTATTGAACGCTTTGCAATCTGTGCATGTACAATTATAAATATTTACGAATTTTACCAGATATATTTATTTCAATTCTTATCGAGAACAAATCTTACATGAATAATGATATCTCCAAGTTTATTTATTACAGCTTTGCATGCAGGCTCTACAAGGATCGTACTATCGAAAAGCATTATAATAAATATAAATTTGATTGCTATTGCAAATAGATTTTAGTAAGAAATGAAATACTTATGGAAATACCTGTTTTTATCAATTATGATTGCTGGACCAACAACTGTATCGTTAATTTTTAAAGATTCTAGTAGGTAGACTTTCGTCTCATGATAACCGTCTTCAAAATAGCATTTCGTAGTCTGTGTGACAACAGCAGAAAATGGTGTTCTTATTATTGTAAAACTGTTATCATATTACGTATACTCGTATATCAACCGGTACTTATCATTATTACGTGTACCCTTACCCGTTCAAGCGGTGGGGCTCCATGAGCCATCGGTAAATCATACGATTGAGTAATACCGGACATCCCAACTCCTCGAACTCTAATATCACACACTTGGATAGTACGATCGGGTATCATAAAACCAAACTCTCTTTTATACCTATATATGCAGTACATACGCGTATATATTTTTACACGATACAAAACATGCTTTAAAAAATCTATGCGTGGTACTGTATAAGCTAAAGATGCAGTCAATTACCCATACCTAGTAGTAAAAATTTTACGAAAATCTCCATTCCTGCAACATTCATCCGTGGCTATTTTCTAATCAAAGTACTAATTATCAGTAACTAACGAAAAGAATAGGGAAATATAACATCAAAACTTGATAAATTACCGTATCATCAGGTGAGGACTGACACATAAGGGCGCAATCAGTACCCTCATAAAGCATATTAAGAAATGCCTCGGTCTTAATCTGAGATCTTAAGAAGAGTGTTAGGAAAGGTTAAGTGATGAAATTAATCTTTTCAGTGAATATACACGTATAATCAGTAAATCTTCGTACTTATGAAATCCCTGCACCATTAACTCTTTAATACATTTACCACGTAAATAATCGATTCGTTCATCTAATTGTTGAAAGTCACCTAAAGTTATGAGAATTTAATCCGCTGTTATTTATTATAATGTGGACTAGTTGAGATTAAATAAATGATTTATTAAAACCGCAATCAGAATTCAGAATTGAGTCTGAATCGTACTTTGCTTATATGTAGCGGCACATGGTTCTTGTTGTTCGTGCACAACATCGGCAAGAGCCATGCCATACGCCGAAAGTATTCCAGAATATCTATATCGAAAATAGAGGGATCGCCCATTAAAAAGTTCAACTTCAAAATAAAGGAAATTAATATAATTGCTGATAATTAAAATAAATAAACACTTTGTTTAATTTTTAATTAAAAGTAAGTCTGTAACGGTATAAATGATACATAAGCATTATGCCTAATGTTAATGGGAGATTTATCTATAAGCTAACCTATGTATAACAACTTTGGACATTCCCAATGAACGAGCAATAGCACATGCGTGTTGGCCCCCTGCTCCTCCAAAACATGCTAATATATGTTGAGATGTATCATAACCCTTTCCCTTGTACGATAATGTAATAATAGTGCGTTATTAGGTTAGTTTTCGAATAATTGTTATAGCAATATGTTGATACACATTGATTTATTATAATGAATTCGTTATTCCTACCTGTGTTATTGATCGAATAGGTCTGCACATTGTTTCATTTGCGACTCGTATAAATCCCATTGCAACTTCTTCCAAAGATAGGTTACTTTTATTCACACGATCACCTTCTCCAGCAAGGAATTCGTTTACCTACAAAAATAAAAATTAAATTTAAAAATATGACCCGAAAGGCCACAACATTAATTAGAGTAAAGTAACTTACACTATCGGTAAGTAATTGTAATGCCTGTCTGGCGGCGCCTTTATCTAATGGGGCATCATTATTTTTACCAAAAATTTTAGGAAAATATCTTCGCATTTAAATGTGCGTATGAGAAGAAAAGTTACAATACAATCTCCAGTTAGGGTGAAATGCTAGATAAACATGTTTATATTTTAGCTATAACCACTCACTCTGGCAATAGTCTTCCTAAGCATAAATTAGCGTCTGTAATAGCTGCTGGTCCACCTACAAAGAAACATACAAATTCCAAAACAGAGCTTTAGCTCTATAAAAGTAATATAGTAAACTTGGTAAATTTATTGCGAAAAATATGCTAGAAAGTTATCGGATCAAAAATAATATATTCTTACCTCTACCGTAACAAGCCGGACCAGGATTAGCTCCGGCAGATTCTGGACCAACAGTAAGAACCCCAGAAATCAGAAATAGTTTCGATCCTCCTCCAGCAGCAACAGTGTTTATATCTAGCTATAATTCCGAAGAGATGCTTTTTACGCCATAATTTATTGAATTCGATAATAAAAATAAAAAATACTTGCGGTGCTTGTATAGTAACTCCTGCAATGGTCGTTTCAAAAACATGCTCAGTTATTCCAGCATATCTTGATACGTCAGTGGATGTACCTGCATTTTAAATCACAAGCGTATAGGCCTTCTTGATAACACACGCACTTCGCGACGCAAAAGTAGAATGACAACTAACCTCCCATATCGAAGCCAATTACTGGTACTTCTGTTTCACTATCATATGATGTCACCGCATACCCAACCTTAGCAGAAATTTAATATCCCAACTTACATCTTATACTGTGCTCATACATCCTTACGGCATATTAAATTTGCATAAATAATTTTCTCTATCAACACCTAGCCACCTACCACTCCTCCAGCAGGTCCAGATACAATAGCTCTCGAGCCAATAAACCTAAATATAGTATCATCACTATTAAATTCGACAACATTTTACCATAATAAAAGTAAATGTATTAAATCCATAAGTAGACTTTTGTTTTTGTTGGATACATATAACAATTACTACTACGATAATTAAAGAAATAGTTGCAAACTTACTTGTCGACCGGTGTTAGACCACCATCAGATTGCATAAAGAGTACTCTTACGTTCTATTAAGTAACATAAGAGTAATAGTTAAATTATAGAATAAGTGCACTACACGTTTGTACAGTTATTCTGTCCTACAAAAATCTAACAAATACACATGTAATATCGCATTTTACTTTTAACCCTTCATCAAATCCAGAAGTGAAATTTCGAATATATTCGTCGATGCAGGGTGTCAAATAAGCATCCACACAAGCTAAATTCAATATAGAAATAATCGTGTTTTTAAATTTATGGTAAGAATTAATAATACAAATCAGCTTTAAGATTAACTACAATGTAGACAATAAAAACCAATATAGTACGTACCAGTGTATCCTCTTGGTACAGCTCGTAACATTGGCATAACTTCAGACGAAAGCGAAACATGTTCAAATCCCATTTGTTGAGCAATTTTACCAATTCTTCGCTCATGTTCATCGAAGCTAAATTTGTAAACAACATATAATCAGTCTGCACTACCTGCAAGTTGATTTATAAGTCACAGATAAGATGCTCATTACGTGTAAGAATGTAAGAGGACAACAGCTAGGCTAGAAATTCCTTTATCTAGTACTTTCTATAAAGGAATATGCATAAAGCAAAATATTCAGTCTGACTGTAAATATCTGTTAAACACCTATAGAATGGCATTGTTAATGTTAGGATACCATATAACTGAAATCTTTATAGATATGAGATATGAAGAATCCATCCGGTAAAGTTAAGTTACATGGTTATACCTGTAAATCACTTTTAAGCTCTTCTTCATTAATGGCTTTGACTATTTTAAGCTATAGATATCAAAGAGGAATAGGTGATTAATTTAGTGTATCCAGCATTCATTCTCTTGCCAAGGATATACATATTATTATAAAAAGAAGGTGTGTACTACTGTACTTTAGGCGAAATATGAAGCTACCAAATAATACCCTAGCATTGAGCACTACTAAAAAGGAAAATACAGTAAAGGCTAGCGATAAAAATCCTACAGATTTCGATATCAACTGTGATACTATGATGGTAACAAGTATCTAGTTTTACAATTCAATTGTACATGAATAGACTGCCTGTATAACGAACCTTTTCATTGGTTTTACCTACAACAGTAGGTTTATTTTTCAACCACTCCAGACAGCAATCCTGCCTATCTAGTACAACTCTTTCATCCACTTCAACGATATCTTCATAAAGGTTAGTAGGGCATTCAATTTTCTGATATTGTCAAAGTAAAAGAATGTTAGAAAACAGTCAATTTACTAAACGAGAAAACGCCTGAAAATTGCTTTCTGTGAAGTAAGATAATTGGGCTTCAAACTACCTACAAGACTGTGCTCGTTCATTAAGAAGTAACTTAATTATAGAGTCGAGACTAGTACAACTCTGAAGTTTAAGGAATGCTACGACCTCATTGGATTGGCAATATGATAGTAGTAGGACTAATAGCAACCATTATTTTTTTTTACCCATCTAATATGTTATGAACGTAGTAATCAATGATACAATCTATAAATGTTATGGCGTTCCAATGACATCTAATCCTTTTTATTTGTCTACTTGCAGTGTAATCTATTTATGACAGAAATTGATACAGTGGCTAATAGGGCTACAATGAAATAAAAATTGATTGCACATTATCCGCCTAAGTCTATTACCAAGTCAAAAATTTGAGGTCTAGCTTGACTACCAATGTGTAACAGATGACGAAATCCACGATTAATAACTAAAGCCATTCTTTTGCCCTTCCTTTCCAACAAGGCATTGGTAGCCACCGTTGTTCCCATTCGAATCCACTCAATCTTCTGTGTATTGATTGGTTGACCTGGATCGATATCATAGCCTTCATGCTATATACAAATAATATAGATACAGTATCACAAAAGTCCATTGGTATCATGAATGCTAGGCTACATGGCATCAAAATAAATGTGATCAATATTTCATCCTTTACTTTCTATGCACCTGTTGCAATATTCTCCTGATACCTTCGGTAGGAGCATCTTTGTATGCAGAATCAACTGAGAGTAATTTCATAGTAGTAATTTTACCTGCGGGGCATTCGGCATAGATATCAGTAAACGTTCCGCCTCGATCAATTGCAAATCGATATTTTCCCGTTGTCATGATTGCAATATAAGTGTTGCTGTCCCTTTACAATCAATGAAAATAAAATCCAATCACAATGAATAAATTAATTTACGCTGGATAGGCCAAGCAAGATGATCAATTTTGAGCCAATGAATAAGATTAGAGTACAGTACTGATACTGAATGATCTGGATCGATCCACTGCAATACTATAAAAGTGTCAAGAAATGTTTTTTTTCCACTTTTTCTCAACTCTATCCCCCAAAAATTGATTTTACGTTTAGTTGATGATAATATACAGTAAGTATAAGGATGATTACGATACGGGAATCATTGTACAGCATACTGTACCAGGACAGCATCACCTACTTAGGATATAGTATAGTATACGAACAACTATACGCTACTGTACTATACAGTAATTGCATCTGGCGATACTGTATGAAGATTTCTCCTAGCATTCATTTTGATTTTTGCTCATTCATCACTGACTCATTTTAGCAGTATGTACGAGTACATCTATATCTATATATACAGTATACTGTAGAGTGGAGGGATTCAGAATATAAAAATGTTTTCCTAAGCTAGACACTTGCTAGACACTCCTATGGAAGTGTCTATGCGGAGTGTCTAGCTAACATTATGATACATTTCTTATAATCTGGATCCCTCGACTGTATAATCTACTGCATAACAGCAGAATTTCAGCGTTTGCCCCTGTCCCTGTCTTTACCTTTACAGTACGTACTAGCGATCAATTTCATTCATAAGTGGAAAAAAAGTTAGAAGCAAGCTAGCTAAAATTGCGAGGAGGTTCAAACTATAACTTGGTAGGTGACAAGACAATGCTATTGGGAGGGTTTGTAGCCGGTAACTGGAGCCCTGTAGCTGAGAAGCATTTGTATTTTACTTTTTCATATTTTGATCTAATAGAGCGAAGAGAAAAACTAAATGTAGGGCCCCATTGGAGGCATTTTCCTGTACTATACTATACCTCTACAGTTATGCCAGATCAACCGTACGCTTGCGCGATATTGGTGACAGTCAGGGAGATGCTGTTGGGAATTTGGCCAGAGTACAGTACAGTGTACAGTACTGTACTGTACCTGGACTATGCTGGCGACACCTCTACCGGTACTACTGTACAGTATGCTAGCTGAGTTGTACGAACGGTAACGAACCTGCAACACGGTTGTTACAGTGTACAGTCCTGTTTACAGTGTTAAGTATTGTGGTCTATAGTACAGTACTGTACAGTACAGTACTGTATCGAAGGAGAGCTGAGTTGTACTGTACAGCACAGTACGAACCGGTAACACGATTGTACAGTGTACAGTACAGTACAGTCATGTTTCACAGTGTTAAGTATTGTGGCCTACTGTACTGTACTGTACTGTACTGTACATTGTACAACTGGTACAGTATCGAAGTAGAGACAACGCTTTTGGCTCTGTATTACTGTGTACAGTATACAGTACAGTACTGTACTGTACCTGGACTACTGTATGCTGGCGACACCTCTACTGGTAACATGCTAGCTGAGTTGTACGAACCTGCGACACGGTTGTTACAGTGTACAGTCCTGGTTATAATGCTAAGTATCGTAGACTACAGTACAGTGTACTATGCTGTGCTGTACTGTACTGTACAACTAGTACAGTATCGAAGGAGACAGCGCTTTTGGCTCTGTATTGGAAAACTACCGTAGAAACTAACAAAAGATGACTACTGTACAGTAGAAGTACTGTACAGTGTACTGTACGTGTAGTTCACGATAGTCAAGATACAGTACTCTACTGTACTGTACAGTACTGTACAGTACAGTACATACCCTACAGTGTACAGTACAATCGTCACCAGACCTGCTATCCGACTGCATCCTCGGTGCATGGTAACTCGATAGCTCATTCCTGCGCAATCGAGAGTCTCCGTCTTGAAGCGTTTTAATGTCGGCATCATCATGTACGCTTGCTATAAAGAAAGTTATCCTCCAACTGCTGTTAATCATTGCTTAGCTTGCCATTTTTATTCCTCGGATCGATTAAATCTTTTAACAGCAGGTCCAACATGCATCCGTGTATATGATATCATTAAGGTATGACGATAGAATAAATACAATCCTACAACTCGACTTGTCAAGGCTTCAACAATGACAAGAGCTAGATGACTAGATTGCACGGTGGATGATGCTCGATCGATTCTACTAGCATGTTGACTAATCTAGTTGTACTAAGGTAGTAATTGCATGCTGGTCTATTTCAGGGCAATAAATAAATTAGTTTCTATTTTTATTCTCATTAAACACTATTTACGATCATTATACTGTATCGCAACATCAGCTTGAGAGATAGCCAATGTCGATTGTCTAGTCAATTTAGGCCACAACTCTTCTAATTTGCTCAAATCAACTCTATCAACATGTTTACGATCTATAACCTCTTGCAAGATTGTACTACTAATGATATTATCCTGGTAACATCAATCTGATACAGACAGTATATTTGTTTCTATCCTATTCTAGGACCAAGAAGACATCGATTTAGATAATAGAAGTGATAATGCTGACAATCACCTTAACAAAGGTGCTGCTGCTAAGTAATTTAACTGAAAGCATTGCCACGGCGGTATATGCTAAAAAGAGATCTACAGCATAAAATGTAATGCCGTATTTTCACTCCACAGACAATAAACTCCATCCTGAATTAGAATTCCTAGCCAGCTATTCCTTTTATGGCAAAATTTATGGCATAGAATCTGTACGATTTCGACATCATCATCGTGATTCGCTATTTATTTGTTTTGCCGATGCTAAGGTAATTATTAATGAACGTTTTTATACCACGACAATGATCGTCATGACTTGATTACTTCGTTGCTCGTACAGTAACAAGATACTGTCATACACAGTATTCCATGACAAATCCTAAACATCTTCTCAACTTTATCACATATAGCTATCACTTGTAGAATATGACGCTGATAATAGCAATTTAACAACGTTATCACTGCATACATTCGAAGATGACGAATTAAAGGTACGTCCAATTGTATAGTTCCTATTGGACTATTCAAGGATGATTTAATGGACAACAGTATATACTCTAAAAATCTTATCTCTATTTCAGAACGGATTTTCTCGCAATCTTTCTATACCTATCATTCGAGTTGATCCTGATAATCGATGTGCTGCCATGGTTGTCAGTAACGTACATCTTGCAATATTACCTTTTCGACATCGAGGACCAGCAGAACAGCAAGTACAAATTGATCCTAAAAATACAAGGTATGCGTACTACTTTTGTCTTGAGCATGAATTCAACACACAACATCAGCTGTTTTGTCGTACCTTTCAATTTACTCTAATATAATGGATTGATTTGAAAATATAGTGGCAAGTATCCTTTGATGCCGTCGTATGTTGTTGATGTACGCGATTTGGGTAACGAAAAAGTTAGTCGGCTTATCGATATTCGCTTTCTCGAAGGTTATTACGAACCTACAATATTAATCTTGTGTGAAATACTTCGTACATGGTCTGGGTAAGCTCAATTTTTTTAGAGTATGATTATTACATAGTGAAGTAAAAATATATACTACTAGTTTGTATTATAAGCAACAAATAGTTAATAACCTAATGTATTGGTCATATTATAGCAAATTTTCTTTACTATCTTGCAGACGTGTTGCCGTTAGACAAGATACATGTTCAATATTGGCTGTATCACTAAATACTATTGATAAAGTCCATCCTGTTATTTGGTCATTGAATAACTTACCCTTTGACTGTTTGGGTGCAATTACTGTTCCAAGACCTATAGGTAATATCTATATAGAGTATGTTTAAAAATTTCTTTTTGAAAAATGGTAAATTCTAAAAATTTTTTCAGGTGGTGTACTGATATTTGCTGCTAATTGCTTGCTGCACTTAAATCAAAGCAAACCTCCATATGCAGAATCTCTTAATAGCATCACCGATGAATCGACCACCTTTCCTATGCGTATGCATCATTAATTGAAAATTCTGATGTATCTAATGCTTTACAACTTAAGATGTTAGTAATCAAAATAGAATGACACTCATGCTATGCCATTACATATATTCTAACTAGGTATCCAAGATATGACTTTATCATTAGACTGTTCTCATGCTACCTTCATAAATAATAATCAACTCGTTGTCGGTCTAAAGAATGGTGATTTGTGCGTAACGCTTATTTCCAAATATTGACTCGTAACGAAAATATTACTCTTTCTTATCACCAATTTACTTGATTTCTTAACCACTTTTAGAGTTGTCCTGAGTTTAATCACTGATGCTATGTATAATGTAAAATCATTCAACTTTCGCAAGGCGGTGAACTGTGTAATCACATCTTGTGTACGTAATAATTAATTAATTCATGAATTAATATACTACGGTTTACTTGACCAAAGAAATGTTAAACTATTCAATGTCTTAATTCAATTTTGTAGATTTGTAGTATTGGTCCCAAATTTATTTTTCTAGGATCCCGGCTTGCTAATTCGCTATTATTAAAACACGAAAAAACATCGGAGGAATTAGTCGAAAGATGTAACATATGCAATTTACAATTACATTATAATCTTGTTATTGGGATAATGACAACTGCTTTTATTATTTTATCTCATAGATGATGCTGATCTAGCGCCAAATACTCCAGAAGTAGGAACAAAATTATTTTTCTTAGAAATTGCTAGTATTTTTAGATCTTCAAATACAAACATTTCATAACATTTTACACATTTTACACGATGCTACTGGATAGACGCAAGATACTGATGAACCAACATCGAAGAAATTACGAACGGGTAATGAAACTTTAATTTGCATTTATAAAATATTTTTTTTGGTGAACTGATTATATTCTGTTGGTAATATGTAGACGACGAAAAGGAAGATGAAGAATTGGAGAAATTGTATAGTGCTCATACCAGTTGCACTGCTAAAGAATCCTATTTGCGGTCATATACTTTTGAGGTTATTTAATGATCTGTAAAGTGTTCAGTAACGTTGTAATGTACTGGGATAATCATTTCTTAAGCATATTATTTCCAGGTTTGCGACAGAATTCTCCACGTTGGTCCGTGTGCAAGTATAGCAATTGGTCAAATATCAACTGTAAGCATAAAATACCTTTACTGTAACTTAAACGATATATTTTTACGTATGTAACTGCTCATTTGAAATGTACTTTTGCTTCCCATTCCGACGTATTATCATTATCAATGGATGCAATTCTTCGAAAATCGTATCAACAGGATGAAGTAAGAAAGATTTAAACACTAATTATGAAGATAAAGCCTTTATTGAATTTTGATTGAAAAATGTGAAATCAACTATTTATGTAGTTTGTACAAGAAGAGTCCGATGTAGAAGTTGTAATATGCTCTGGTCATGATAAGAATGGTGCTTTGTCGGTACTGAATAAAGGCATTAAGCCGCAAGTTGTTGCGTCTTACGACTTACCAGGATGTGTTGATATGTGGACTGTAAAAGATATTCGAGTAAGTAGAACGAATATATACACTAAGGTATCAGTTTACAGGTGCATGCAACATTCATTTATCATTTCTTTTATTTGCAATATTTTGTCTATTTTTACATTACCAGTTAAACGATGAAAATGATGGTGATTTTGAAACTGAAAATACTCACAAATTTTTGATTATTAGCCGGGACAATTTGACCATGGTAAAAAATTTAATAATCACTCTTATTATAATTGGCACTTTTGTAATTTTCACATTATATGTATATAGATTTTACGTACGGGCAAAGAAATAACCGAAGTAGAACAGCTTGGATTTTTGACTCAGACGAAAACTGTATTTGCTGGCAATTTAGACAACGGCAACTGCATTATTCAAGTACAACAAATGATACAAATAACTATACTAGATTACTATTAAGTTATTCGCTAAGTCATAACGATACTTAATATGTGTTTTGCACGAATTAGGTAACACCCTACGAAGTGATTCTCGTCTCTAAAGGTTAGGGCTTAAAAATATTTTCGTTTTGAAGTGCATTGTTAGCGGTCTTACGTATTCTATTATTACAATGTAGGAGAAAAGATACAACAATTAGAATTAGAAAATGAGAGCCCGATAGTATTTTGTTCCTTGCAAGATCCTTACATTTCTCTGTTGTTAGAGGGTGGTAGTATCATGATGTTAGCTTTTGAATTAAGCGATAACGGAGAAAAACAAGTAAAGTTGGTCAACACGACTCCGCTAAATGTAAGTTCCGTGTAAATTTTTGCATCTTCCATTATTTAATTATTTTAAAAGGAACTGCTTGGTGTGTCTATTTCTGCAGCATTCTAGAATAGCGGCTTGCTGCCTATTTCAAGACAACAATGGTAGGATGTCAGTTTCTGATGGTATATCAATACGTACTCCAAGCCCAACGAATGAACCTGCAGAATTGATGGAAGATGAGTTAGTAGCTATATAGTAAATACCCTTACAGTTTTATCGTCATCTTAAATCTAACTAAATCTCCCTCCTCATTTATTTGATGCAAATTAGAAAATTTACCATTGACGATGATGAATTATTGTATCTTGATGTCAATGATACTAACCTTCAAACAAATGATGTACCAGTCGCATCGACGTGAGCCTATTTATTCAACGATAATAATTCTTTCCGGCTCTTGACATTTTTTACCTACTTTCTACAGATCTTACACAGATAATTTGGAGCGAAAAGTTAGCTACTGGTTATTCTTATGTTTAGATAATGGAAAACTAGAGGTATTGAACCTACTCGTGGATTAGTATTACTTCATATTTGAAACATAGAAAAATTATAATACGGCCTTCTCTAATAATAACATTTAGGTCTACTCAATTCCATCTTATGATAAAGTTTATACTGTAAATGGCTTTGCTCTTGCTCCTTTGATATTAGCTGCTACTAGTGATGATGAAGATAGCTACAGGTAAAAATAAAAATAATAGCTGTATAGAAAGGCTAGATCAGTATGCATTCTAGAAGCTATTAACTTCTCTACTTGTAATCAACTAGTAATACTGATGGCGTTCGATCTACTGGTAATATGCCTCACGTTAATGAGATTTTGGTGGTTGGGATGGGCTACGAACAGAGAAAGATCTTGATTGTAGTAAGTATTTTATGTGACTTTTTGAAAATATTTTTAAATTGTTAAAAATCAATTAATACTTTGGACTCCACCACGTATTATCAATAGACACATATCGATCAAGACATCATAATTTATGAAGCATTTCCGTCAACAACAGAAATAAATAATACGTTGCGATTAAAATTTAGAAAGGTTAACCTATAATGTTGCTAATTAAGCTATCAGTACAAGTGTCATATAATAAACTATAAATAATTTATCTACGTGATATTAGGTACCTCATGAAATTCAGCTAACAGAAACTAGAGCTCCAGCTGGAGGCAGCATGGGACTGTCAACTTTAGGTTCATACTCTTATATAAGGCTTAAACATTTCATTCGGCTATGTTCGTACGAAGCTTATGCAATAATATAAAATATGAGTACCTGTGTAATGGAGATTGTAACTTTCCAGGAACTGGATCCTTACTGAGATACTTTGAAAATATTGCTAACTATTCTGGGGTATGGATTAACTTATGGAGTATATTTTAGGAAATATAGTTTCATTAATGTTATAGATTAGCGAAGAGAAATGGTTGTTATGAAACTAAAAGAATGTCAATATGTAGGTATTTATTTGTGGAAATTTTCCGCATTGGCTTTTAATGACATCGCGTGGAGAACTTTGTATCCACTCTATGGTAGTTGATGGATATGTTAAGTGCTTTGCACCATTTAACATTGCAAACTGCCCTAACGGCTTTCTATATTTCAACAGTGAGGTACGTGATTTCCTATAATATATAATTCGACTTCACATTATCCTAATAATCTATTACTATACCGTACTTAGGAAGATCTTAGAATCTGTGTGTTAGACCAACGCTTTACATATGATTGTCCATGGCCGGTTCATAAAGTTCCATTAAGAAATACCCTACATTTTATTACACATCATTTTGTCACTAAAACTTACGTGATTATTTCAAGTACGATGACTGTATGCGAGAAAATGCCTCATATCACAACTGAAGATAAGGAGTTTATTCCAGTAGAAAAAGGTATCGCAAGTCTTACAGTTACTATGTTCAACACCATTTTTTATACTTAGCACTGTTATAATTTCTAATTTAGTTGCAATATCATCTATAAAAGTCTAATGTTCAGTTTTCCTTAGGCGACAGATTTATTCACGCTCCAGTCGAAAAATTTTGCTTACAGTTAATAACCTCAGAAACATGGGAGATTATTCCAGATGCAGAGTTAGTTAATAGTAATACAGTAATACTTTGAAAAATTTCCAGATCAATTAATACTGCAATATACACATAAATTGCATTAGAATTCAGATGGCAGAATGGGAACACGTAACTTGCCTTAAAAGTGTTAAACTAAAGAGTGAAGAAACAGTCAGCGGTTTGAAAGAGTTTATTGCTGTTGGAACAACAAATGTTTGTGGCGAAGAGGTTGCCTGCCGTGGCCGGGTAATAGAGCTTTTGATATATAAATGCGATGGAAGTTGCAGTTTGTCAACTTAGTTATTTATTCAATTCTATCATAGATTGTAATTTTTGACGTTATTGAAGTTGTTCCTGAACCTGGAAAACCGTTAACAAAGAACAAAATCAAGGTGCTATCAAGTAATTTTTCAAGTGTTTGAAATCTACTTTGGTAATGTTCTTGTCAAAATTTATCGAAACTGTAGACCTATTACGACAAAGAACAGAAAGGTCCTGTTACCGCTATTACATGTGTTGAGGGCTTCTTAGTGACGAGTATTGGTCAGAAGGTAACACAGCTACAGTATTCGAAATTAATGTCTAATGATTTTAGCGATTGAATCTCATCTTTCTTAACCCATAAGATTTATATATGGGAGTTTCGGGATAATAAAGATCTTATCGGTATGGCGTTTATCGATACTCTAATTTATATACACTCCTTGGTAAGCATTAGAAATTTTATTTTGGCGGCCGATATTCAAAAGAGTATTTCTTTATTTCGATTTCAAGTAAGTTTTATTGCTTTCATATTTCGTTCGTTTATTATTATGCAATGTTTAATTGTGCTAATTATAACCATTACGTAAAATATTCATTGTGCTATCACAACTCGATGCAAGGTTAAATATAGGACGCTATCGCTAGTAAGCCGTGTAAGTGACAATTATATTTATCAATTTTATATGTATTGCAGCAAACACATTGGTAGTTTTTACAAATTTTTCTTATATTTCATTCTAGGATCGCCATCAATTAGAAATATTTAATACCAATTTTTATGTAAATAAAAATCAGTTAGGATTTGTAGGTAATTCATTTGAATTTTCCAAAAAATTTGTTATCATCGTGACGTTTCTTATCTAACGTTGTAATAAACTCGTGTAACAGTATCCGATACAGAACAAAATATATCTTTATTCCATCATTCAGCTTTAGGTAAAAAACATGTTCTTTACATTCAGCTTGTAAAAGTTATTGCTATGATGTATACTATTTCAACTTTTATATTGGGTTTTTCTCATTGATTTAGCTCCTGAAAGTCATGGCGGTCAATTTTTAGTTAGACGTGCTGAAATTCAAACAGGAAGTAACGCACATGCATTTTTCAGGACCAAAGTACGGGCATTAAATCAAAGACAGAACGAGAATAAGCACATAACTTGGTTTGGTATGCATATTACTTTTTATTTACATACGTAAGCTAGTTGTGTAAAATTGAATCCTAATAAAATGCTATTTCTCATTCAAGGTACACTTGATGGTAGTATTGGATTACTTTTACCGGTAGATGAAAAAGAATATCGACGTTTGTTTAGTTTACAGGCGAAATTATCTATATATCTTGAGCAAAATGCTGGATTAAACCAAAAAGCTTTTAGGTATCTTTAATAAAAAATATAGATGCTAACATAATAAACAAATTATTATGAAGTGATCTATTATCATACATATTATTTTTTAGAACTTTTCGATCTCATCAAAAAAAGTTACAAAATTCGATGAGAAATATATTAGATGGTGATCTCTTAAAACGTTACTTCCATCTTGGCTTCGTTGAAAGGAGGGATTTAGCTAAACAAATAATGTCTACGCCTGAGCAGGTTATACAGTATGAATATCTCATGAGCGATATGGGATTTCAAAAGCAACATTAAAAATTTTAATGACTAATTTTTTTATTTTTCCTTTTGTAGATCATCAATGATCTAACGAAGTTGGAATTGTCGACGATTTAATTAAAATAGTGTCTTTACAGTTATTTTATATTGTTGGTGTTTAAAATTTATTTATATCACTTATTAATTAGAATCAATAAAAATATGATGTAAGAAATGCACCGTTAAAGTTAAAATTGCTATGGCACAATGCCTTTAAGGTAAAATGTCCATGACACAGTCCCACTACCGCTAGGATGAGGACAACATATAATTAATTTTCCTACTTGAGTTTTTGATGACCCAATATTAGCAGAATCAAAGCCAACGATTATGTTGTGCGTTTTTTTACTTCTAATATTCTCAGAAGATTTAACAGTGAATGCAGGATTATCAATTGACATAGAATATGTTGTATGGCCAAAGATATTTTTAAACGGTATATTAGTTGTTGTACCAGCTTTAACATTAAAGGGTCCAAGGGGTTTCGATGGTAAACATTGTCCATGCAGTGGAAAAGCATATTCGCCTCCTTGGGCTGAAGAAACGTTTAACATAGCTTTAACTTCGCCTACTTTCGTTGGTTCATATGTTACTTCGATTGAAACTTCAGTTCCGGCATTGGATGCTGATGCTGCTGTAACTGTTCTTTCAACATGAAAGTCAGAGTTATCAACCTGTAACATGAGTAGGAAAACATTAGTTGCAATTAAGCATTGGATTAATCCGAAGTAGCCTAGCATGCGATACAGATATTATTCCATATAAGGTAACAAAATTGTGTCTAGACCGCAAGGAATAGACTTTAACAGTCCATGCCTACAAAACGTCCGATGTCGTTATAATGAATCAAACAAAATCAGGAAATTACCTTGCATATATATTCTGCTTTAGACCTTGTAAAGTTAATGAGTCGACAAATTTGAATTTGATTACTACCCAACCAAGTCTTGAAATAGACGGGTTTCTCTAGGCCGGCAGGTGTAGCGGTTAGATATAAATCATATTGATAAATACCTAATTCGGAGCTATTAAATGTTAAACGCCCAGTGCTGTCACCAGCCTTTAGAGGTAGGAACTCAAAAGTACACGATCCCTACAATCATTAAATCAATATTTAGTTATCAAATTGCTGATCACCGATTGTTAATAGATAAAAAAGCTGCATGCTAAGTACTGTAATACCCAAATCAACATATCGCAGCTACCGCTCTACAGAATTATACAATAGCTGTAGGTAGCCTTAATATCGGTATACGTGTATAATAGTCAAAAATAAATAATAACTACATAATAATTGAAATCAGAACTACCATGAAATTTATAATATGTAATGGATATTCAACAAAATCAGACTTACATCAGAATGAGCAGGAACCGTAAATTGTGGTGGTAAACTAATATCGTTGACAGTAGCTGCCGTTTGAAATGTCACCGGTATGGCTAATGGATTTTTTAATGTAATTGACTGTGATACACTTCGACGAACCGGTGTTGTTAATTTTAATGTTGAAATAAGAGCTGGTGGTGTTGCTTTAAAGGATACAAAATAGAATTGATATTCTAGTGTTTGCTCGTTTTTAAAGACAACTTTAGCCGTAAATGTTCCTTCTTTATGAGCATAAAAATTCAGCTTATAATCTCGTTTACTTAAACTTGGAACATCAATATAATCTAGACCTTTCATTGTTGTTGATAAATCGGATTTTTCTGGTTTAAGCATTTCAATAATAACTTTAAAACGTTGTGGTTTATTCAGCCAATTGGATACACTTAATAATTGTGTATAATGAGTTTTACATGGCATTTCATGTCCAATATTACCGATTGGTCGTGGTGCTTCAGCAGTGCCGGTAACATTAAAAACTAAACCAGATCCATCAGGTAATGGAAAAAATACTGAGCCAACATGTTTACGGCCTTCAAGTGTCATAGTTAAAGGACGATAGGTTAATTCATATGCTTTAGTTTGACCTGGCTCAACAACAATACGATCAGGACCATTAAAATATTCGCCGTCAATCGCTGGTCGTAAATACCATGATTGACTAGTTTTATTGGTAATCATTAATGATTTAACTTCTTTCGATCGAACATGTGTACTAAATTGGACAACTTCTTTATGGGGTGTTTGATGGACACACATACCAGTTAATGACAATTGTAATGGTTCACCACCTTCAATCGAACACATTAACTTCTCATAACGAATATCACGATTTAATTCTTTTGGATGAAATGTTACTTCAAAAACAACTTCCATACCAGGTGAGACATAACCTTCTACTGGTGTTATGGAGAAATCAGGTTGAAATTGTTGACTATTCCAACAGAAACCAGCACCAATATCACCTGTATTATATAATGTCATACGTCGGATACTAAAACTATTTTGTGATACGGCACCAAACGATATTGTGTCGCAATCTAAGCCGACTTCAATACCTTGACAACAACCTGTTATTGCAAATAATGGCTGACTAATTCCTTGGCAATCCAACATAATTTGTTCCGTAAAGCGTGTTATACGTGCTATTGGGTGAAATAACAATTCAATTTCACCAATACCACCTTTTTGTTTTAATGTGATGTTATTAGCTGGTTGGATATTAAAAATATTGGTATTTTGTAACGCCAATGACTGTGTGGATAATGATAAATTAAATGAAACATTGGCTTTACTTTTGTTAATTAATTTGACTTTTTTAATCATTTCTTGATTGACACGTAAGGCACCAAAATTAATTAGTTTATGGAATGAATTGACAACATCGACTTTCAACTCTATACCTTCACCCATAATTTCAATCGGTATCTTGGATAATCCGTTCATTTCAAATATTACTAATTGATTATACTGGGTAATTTCACGAGGGCAAAATGTAATTTCAGCCTCACATGTCTGTCCATAAGCAAGCACAGTGGAAGGGCATCGTACTTCTAAATAGGACGTCGACTCAAACAGACATTCCAGGCTAATATCTTTTTGGCCATGATTAGTGATAGTTAACACTTTCTTAACCATGTTGGCTACATTTTTAAATACAAATTGCGGGCCAAAATTATGTTTCGTGAATGAAAAATGTAGTGATGGTTGATTACCTTGACCGCTAACTTGTATATTAAATGTAGGTCCATTAGATATCGCTAGTTGTAGCATGATATCATTTAAAATAATTTTATTTCGGGGGCAAAATGTTAATACACATTTTTTACGTTGGTTATGTTGTAATTGGCCAGCATCGGGATTAATTGTCAGGGCTTCTAATGCTGCATTATGTTGTTGTAGACGATTTCTATTGATTATAAACTCCCAATTAAAATTGAAGTTAAATTTGCCATTATTAACAACATTTAATTGTCTCATAGTTTTCTCGTTGACATCAACCTCATCAAAATTAATTTGATTTAATTTTTGCGGTAAAAATTCTATACTGTCACCATCAGCATTTTCACATAGTAATTGAGCTTGCATTGTAAAGCCTTCAGCCTTAATGTTAATGGTTAATGGTGCTAATTTCTTTTTAATACGACATATGACGTTGAAATTGACTTCTTTTTCCATTTTAGGTGTATAAGAGATTGTAATAGGTAAGCGTGATTTACCATCAATTCGACCTGATGTTGGTGAAATTGTCAACATTGCAGCATAACCTTCCGTATGACATGATGAATCATCAAAGACAAAATCTAATGGTTGACTTTCATTATTGACAAGATTGACAAATTCTTGGCCAGTATAACCTAATAATAATGAATTGAGGTTAATAAATGATTTATCCAGTAAGATATCAGGTTCATATGCACGACCAACTAATACAAATGGGATCATAATTTTATGCTCTACAATTGTGAAATTCCAAAATGACTCAACCATATCGATCGATTCAGCCAAATATTCAAATACTATTTCAATACGTTTGCCACTTGCTAAATAACCATCTGGTGTTAAGCATGAGAAAGTAGCACGCTTACTAAATTCACTACTGCCATCATCGTTAGTCCATTCGAAGTGGTAGCCATTATCAGTTGGATTGATGATATAAAATCGTTTTGTAATAACTGTATTGATGCCACATGATTGAAATTCTACCACTTTAGTATTAACATCAAGCGTTGTACCAGGTGGGCTATCTCCAGGTCCTTTCAATTCTGGGTTACGCCGATTGGCTGTTAAGTAATCAGAATCATCTAATTCAAAATGACAATAAGGCATAATACCATGTCCACTAGCAGTAAGTACAGGTGGTTGCAAATCAGGTAGTAAATTAGGTATTTTACATATTAATTTTGCCTGATATTCATACACTGCCATTGGAGTAAATCGTACTGAAAATTGTTGTTTTGAACCAACTTCAATACACCCGCTATTAGGTTCAATAATAAATGGTCCTCGATATTGACCAGGCAATAAGCGAAATAGTGCATTATCCCCATGATAATGATATTGATGATCGTAGTCATTAGAAAGAGCGGATAATTGATTATCGTTAGTAATCATCGACCAGTCGTAATCAAGTTGAACTGATCCCTTATTATAGATAAAAAACTTGAAGATTCGACTTTGTAATACGAAAGTATCACGAAATTTAATATCATCAATTTTACACTTGCAAGTTGCATAATCAGCGGTAGCGCTAACGCGAATGTGTAATTCGGAAGAGGTATCATCGATAACGGTGTGTAATGGCTCAGGTTCTGTTTCGATAACTTTCCTCTTTAACGGGCGAGTGGTTTGTGATGCTGATCGCCTTTGCCCAACTGCAGATTGATTAGATTGCTTCGTAGCTGATTCATCATCTCCGCCAGCAGCGGTCGAAGCTGAGGCAGCATCAACCCATTTCACAATTCGCATACGATCATCCCATTCTGGTAGCTAAATTATTTAAGGTATAGAATAAGAATTAATTAATTAAACTCATCGAAAATTCGAAATAGAAAACATCTACTAAACAACAAACAATTCCTATAAATAAAGCAAATGCAGTCTATCTACGTATATTGTTTACCGGTGTTGAACTATCTGTGTAAGCGATAGTATAAAATTGGCAGACAATATCACTAAATTGAAGGCGTTTAGGTTCATGACTTAAGAAAGTTAATGTCATATCTTTTGTGCTATGAGGATGTAGATGACCAATCGTTGGTGAAAAATACAATTCTTGATTAATTGGCCATTGATAGCGAACTACTTGATCAGAATGATTTGACATGGTAAAAGATAACTGTCTTGCTTCAGCCACCGGGCAATCACCAAAATCAATAAAATTTGCAGTGCTTGCTAAAATTTGCGTTGAAAATATTCTGAATCAATGTACTCATACATTCTTTAACTATTAATAAAATATCATAGATACTCTAAACCTATATGAAGATTATGTACTATAAATAGAATTTACACCAAAGTAAAACTGGATAATCAATTCTAAACTATATAGGATAACATACCAATATCTCCTTCACTTAATTCATCAGTGGGCTCAGGAATATCATTAACTTGACCATGAATTTCATCAATTGTCAGTACATCTTCATAGCCTTCACCAATTAGTTCAATAACTTCATCTTCAAATTCATTACTATCGACTGATAACTTAATTCTTCCTTCATACTTCTGACATAATTTTGGACTAAATGATACATGAAATCGAGCTTCTGACCCAACCGGCATTAAGATAGAGGTCATCTTGATACCATCAATAACCGCCTTATTTGAAATTTCTTCTTCAACAGCTTTGATATTTGGTGTTAATGAATTCTTACTTTCATCATCATAAGCCAATTCAAAAATCTGTATAGCAGTAAAATAAAGAAATTACATTTATCTAGATTCATCAATTAAATAATACAGTATATAGGAAACGTGTAAAAGCCATGGATCAAGACAGAAATAATATCAACATGCTAATTTTTTTAAATCCGATTTGGTATCTATATAAGTTATTGGTCACTATGACAAATTGTACAGATTATTTTAATGCTCATTCTTTACCTCATCCAGTGATGTTAATTCTAGGTTAATTTTAGCTGGTAGTAGACAATCATTTTTTAAGATTAATTGGTGAGTTTGATTACGACCAATCAGTAAACGCTTGAATAGCAGCAATAAATGGCCAACTTTATTTCTGACATTGGGTCGAATGATGGATACACGAGGTAAATTACCTTCACCATACATGTCGAAAGTTAAATTTTTAGCTTTAGTTATTAATCCTTGAGCACCTTCAATCGCAGCTTCAAATTGCGCAGTATAAGACTACATAATTAATTAAAACAGAAGTGGTAAATAACATTTATTTTCCAGGAAACGATAATATCATTAATTAATTAAAAACTTTCTATTAATGCGAATTATGATGACTATCTTGTAGAACTTAACATTCTCCTAACCTGCATGGTAGCTGGACAAAATGTAACAGTTACATAAATATGGCTATGACTAATGATAGAAACTTTACTCGGTTCAACATCGAACACATCGTGCCATTTTGCTGAGGCTCGGCTTGATAGAGGCTTGACCGAAAAGGCAACATCACAAGGAATCTAGTTCAATGAAAAACAAACAGAATTAGAATTAGTAAACATTCAACTACTTTTAACTTAAATACTACCGTTTAATATAACAGTTAGCAAAAGACAATTGAGAGCAAATTATCATTACGACTGGGTACTTTACCTTATTAAAATTAGCGATTTTAAAACGAACTTTGGCTTTTTGACCCACTTGAACATGATAAAAATAGAACTTGTTCTCTTCGGTGCAGTATACGCCAGAATTTGTACTCTGATCTAATTGTTCCATCATAAGTGCACTCATTGTTTTAACGAGACGATGTTCTTCAAAGATTAAATTAGTATCGTTAACATTGATACTTGGCACGCTTGCTTCACCAACTAAACGATAATTAATACCACTTGGTCGGTCTTTTGGATTGCGATCAGTAATATCGATACATATTGCTTCTTCAAAACGACCAGGTATCTCACTAAAAAATTCAACGGTAATAGTCGCAGCTACCCCAGGCTGAATTAATCCATATGCTGGATATAAAATATAAGTGCCTAATATTAACCGTTGACTAAGGCCACCTTCAGGACGAGTTAATTCATGTCGTTTTTGCTTAAGGTTAGTCACTTTAGCTGAGCCAGAACCATCTCGTGAACGACTACGTTTTGTTGTTACGCCGTGATTTTTAGTCGGTTGCGTTTGTTTAATGACGATATCTTGAATCAATTTATTAATACTATATCGAAATTCAAAATCGCCGCAATTTTCTATTCGAAAGGTTAACTGTTTACGTGTATTGACCAACAAAGAGCCAAAATTAACGTCACTAACTGGATATATTTGATAGCGACTAAAAACAGATTTAACACTCACTTTAATGGGTATATTGGCAATAATTTCACCACCTTCATTTAATGTTGGCTCAATAACTTGACATTTTAAAAGTGGTAAATCTTTAATTTCAATCTCTTTTTGCGATTTGAATACAATTTGTACTTGCTGTGGACGATCACCAGATTGCAATGATCCTTTGTTAGGTAATATAGAGATGTAATCGTAAATTGCTTGATCATGATGTTGTTGCAGTTTATCTTCAAGCATTAAATGGTAACCAATTTCATATTTGCCTTTATTTTTTAAGGTGCATGTTAATCTTGTCTCTTCAAAGACACGCACAACACCAAAATCTAAGCCACCATCAGCACCTTTGGGAAAGCTCATATCTAACGCAACATCATACGCTTCAGCTTGTATCAAGATATTTTCTACATGGATAAGTCCCATAACACCTTCCGCATCATAGACTTCAATTCGAATAGTTTTCTTCAAATTGGTTGCTTTAACGGCTTTAAAATGAGCATTTAACGCAAATTCAGTATGAGGCTCAATAACACCTTGTTCTGTGGTTAAACTAAAATCTTCGCCTAAATTTTCCATACCACTGACTTTCCAAGCTACCGGTAATAATGTCGGATTACGTAAGTATAACGTTTTAGTGATTTTACGATGCAATAAGACACGTTCAAAGTGTAAATTTTTCTTGTCAATTTCAATCATTGGCTTAACACCAGTACAGGAAATACGAAACATAACAGGTTCAGGATTTTCTCGTATACAACACACTAATGTGTCTTCAAAACGTCCTGGCGACTTTGGATAAGCCCAAATAGTTAATTCTTTACTCTCATATGGTTTCAAATATAATCGTGATGGATCAATTAAAAAGGTAACAGCTTGATTATCATGCTGAAAACAAAATTGAACATCGACATCAAGTGGTGATGTATTTTGTATTGTTAAACGTTCCATATTTTCAGGATATTTAGCTTCTTTGTAACGTTCACGACTTTTACTACATAGTAACGGTCCAAATTCATAACAATCACGACTTAAGATATATTTTTTATGAATAATTTCACCAAGGTCTATTACTTTCTTACGATGATGAAATACAACGCGTGGTTCTTGTGCAATCGATGGGAATGCACATATCCCACGACAAAATAATTGATAGCGTCGACGTGTACCAACAATTTCAAAATTTAATGTTTCATCAAATTGTCCTAATTCCGTGGATACAAACCTTATACGAATGGTAATAGTTGATGATGCTGGAATCACCCAACGATATTGATTAGGTGTTTTGGGTGGTAATAACGATGGTGCTGTCACTACTTGTTCATCATCATCAGTTTTAGCTAATGGTGGTGATGGCGCTGATCCACGTATTCGTGATTTATTACCAGTACGTCGTGATTGCTTGTCTTTATCTGATCTTAGCTGGGCGCGACTTGTTGTTGGTGTACCTTTTTCAGTTTTATTGTTATTATCGGTAGCGATTGTGCGATTATTGAAGGATAGTGTTGCAGCTGTACCACTCGCTTGCAATTCAGAACCAGAGTCAATTTCAGCTTCAGATATTTTCTCATCTTGATTATTATTCACTGCACCTGTTGCTGTATCTTGATCGACTAAATTAACAAAGCTATAATGAACTGGTGGTTCTAATGCTTTACGTTTAACCGGATAAGGTATAACCGAAAATGATGCTGGTGGGGGTATTGGTGGTCCATTAGGGCCTAAACCTAAACCATCGAGGACTTCATCAGCACCTGGTAAACGATTTGTCACATAAGTCATGATTTCATGATTATTTTGTGTTGATACTTCAAACAAAATATGTGGTACACCAATAGCCATTTTACCATCATTTGTATCATTATCGCCACCTTGTTGATTCGATGATCCTCCTGTTACTTGGTTATTACCGACAGTTATGGTTGTAGTATTATCTTTACTTATAGTTCCAGTATTACCACCCGACATTGCAGCTTGATTTATGTTCAATGTATTCATTGTCGAAGCTCCCATTGAACTTTCCATTTGAATTTTAGCTTCTTTTTCTTTTAAAATTTCACGTTCACGTTCTCGCTCTTTTTCGCGTTCTTTCTCTTTTTCACGCTCTCGATTAACGTGAGCATGGGTCTCACGCCGTTTACGCGTTGTGCCTGCAGTTGGTGGTGGCAATAAAACTGTTTCACGTTCTTCTGGAGATGGCGGTTTTAAACTGGTACCACTACTACGATCCCAAAAATCTAATAATGTATTAATCTCACTTAATGACTGCTCAAACATAGTAAATCGTTGTGATAATTTATGCTCTTCTAATTTTCTCTTTCTTTCAGCTTCACTCATAGGTTGGATATTGGCATGTAATGCCTCTTGTGGTGAATGAGTTCCAGCTCCCATGGCATTACCTTTCTGCTTACTACCTTTCTCATCTTTACGACGTTTACGGCCATCGCCCGATTTATCACCTTCCATTTGTCCTTGTTGTTGGCCTTGTCCCGGTTGTGAGCCCGATTGTTGCGTTCCTTGCTGTTGTTGTTGCATTCCTTGTTGCATTTGTCCTTGTTGACCTTGTTGCCCACCTTGAGGCTGTTGTTGTTGTCCTTGTTGTTGTTGTGCTAATTCACTGCCTAATGTACCACTTGAATCAGGCCTTGATGAACCTTGAAAACCTGATGCTGGTCGAGCATTTGTCATACCAGGTGTATGTTTATCTTGCTTAGCAGTCGATTTATTATCAACACTGGGTTGATTTTTACTACCTGCACCAGCTGGTGCTTTGGTGGTCATTTTACTTCCTTGTGTCTGTTTACGTTTTCTACCAGGGCGATCTTCTTCTAGACGTTTCTCTTCTAATTGAGCTTGTTGCTCCCTTTCACGACGTTCACGCTCTAATCGTTCTTCTTTTTGCCGCTGTAATCGTATCTTTTTGGCTATTAAATGTTTCTTATCAATCTCTGCTTTTTGCTCACTTGTCATAGCATCATATTCACTTTCTGATATATTCTCAATATCGAATTGATCGTCCTGAATTGCTTGACCATTTCTACTATTTTTATTATCAAAATCTTGTTTTTGGCGTTCTTCAAATGATTGTAACTTTTTAACTGGATCAACGGTTAATGTTATAAAATAGATATATTTACGATTATTGATTGCTTTCAAGAGACATTTAGCTGCAGTATTCATATTATTCATAAACATCGATTCAAGACCATCGATGATAAGACCACGATGGCAATCATTTAGCTGGAATCGTTCGGCAATAATTTCAATAATTAATTCTTCAGGTAATAAGCATGTCATAAGCCCATCTTCACCGGCGACACTAGCACTAACACTTAATTTACGACCAATAAAGAGTGGTGGTGGAGAATTGGAAACAGTCGTTGTCATCGTTGTTGTTTGTCCAGCTTGACTCATTGTACTATGGCCATGATAGCCCTTCTGAGATATAATAACTGAATGCTTACGATCGGATAATTTCGATACACCACCAGTGCCACCGCCACCAATTGCACTCGATGCAATTAATGTTGGTGCTGCAGATTGCGTGTTGGAACCTAATGCAGTGACATTTTCAATACTTAAACCGCCAGTATTAGCAGCATTGGTATTAGCATTGGCAACATCATCACCAGCATTTTTAGCTGCTTGAGCGCATAATTGTCGTGCTTGTAGGCCAGCTTGCGAACCACCACTGCTAATTGCCTCAATGATGATACTATCAATGGTTAAGAGTGCAGCACCATAAGCTTTGGCAATAGTAATAGCAGTTTGTGTTTTACCCGAATTAGGAGCACCATTAACGATAAGAGCAATTCCACGACGATTACGAGCTGCTGTTCCTTCAGGCGATAAATCAATACCTAAATGTCTTGCAATAGCTGCATAAACAGGTGTTACTTCAAGTTCACCGACTCCACCATCGCCAGCAATAATACCATTAGCTGGATTATGGCCATTGGAGGGATGATTATGCTTCTCATCTATGCCAGTAGCAACACCTTCCGACATTGCACTTTCTGATCCACCTAAAGCCGACTCAACCCCAGGTACACTTACAAAATATGGCTTCTCGCCATGTTCACTGCGTTCATCAAGATTTGAAATGATCGATGAAGTATTGAGCTGTTCTGATGATTCAGCAGGCCCTAGACCATCGAGAACACCACTACCATCATCATCATGTTCTTTCATTAAGTGTGACGCTGAACCTAATTTACTTGATTGACGAGCTTTTTCTTCCTCTTTCTTCTTTTGAGCATCATGATAGGCATCAATTAATTCATCTGGTAATTTATCACCAGGTTGTCGTGGTGGCAATAATAATGTGTTATACTCATCATAACCTTTCATAGAACGTAACATTTTCTCATCTTGTAAATAATGCGGATCAAATTCAAGTGAATACATTTCAACAGGGAAATGGCCTAAATTACTAACTTTCACTTCCAGTTCAGCACCAAGAGAATGGGGTAATACTGGACCAAATTCCAACATGGTTGGATTAAATTGAATAGTTGGTTCAATACCTTGGCCATAACAAGTGATTTCATGCTTCGAATGACATTGTTGGACATAAATTGGTATACGTTGCATATAGGGTGCTTCTTCAGTGGGTAGAAATTTAACTTGAACATTAAACCTTTGCCCTGGTGATAGATTGCCTTTACTTGGCATCAACTCGAAATAGGGTGCTTTAGGTTTGTCCACTTTCACCTTATGGCGTAGATAGGATGGTTTAAATTTATCGATGTTTTTCTTTTTCTTCTTTTCAGGTATCATTGAATTCCATTCACAGCGTACTTGCTTTGGATTATATAACTGAATGGTAATTATACGACATTCACCGCATTGGACAGTACCAAAATCTAATGTCTCGGTTGAAATAGCAATATTAGGTATTGTGACAAATGCCTTTAATTGTAATCCAGTCATTGGGCCATGGGCAACTTGAAATGGAACGAAAACATTTATTTCACCTTCAGGTAATTCAGCGCTTTGTGGCTTGAATGAAACAGCAAAATCCAAAGGTTCATACGCTGGTGCACCAGGTAACGATTTAACTCGATCAAGTTCAACTTTAAAGCCAGTACTTGGTAAATGATCTTTATTAATACTGAAAGATACTGGACTGTGGCCAACGTTGGCAATTCGAACGATATGAGTTTTGACGGCACCATAAACAACATAACCAAAATCAAGGACATAATTTGGTAACTGGCATTGAGTTAGTTGTGTCTGTGGTTGTAACTGTTGTGATTGTTGCTCATAGCTTGCATCGAATCGTTTCATATTGTTGGCTTCAGCATATTCGGTGACTAATAAACGTTCAGCTTCTCGTTGGATTTCAAATTCCGATAACTGTTCAGGATTAGATAATTCTGAACCAACGTGGGTGGCAACAGACAATGACCGATCAACTTTATCGACTCCTTTAGCATTCGTTGAAAACTCCGGATCATGATTTGTTTTAGCAGTAACTGCACCATTGAGAGATACATCTTGAAGAATTTTCTTTTCATTGGAGAGTTTCTCTCGTGCTCTTTTTAGAAGTGCATCAAAACTATCGTCACTTGAACGTGGCAAATCAAAAGCCATCCTTGGAAATATACCTTCACCGCGTATTGTAATAATTTCAGGTTCAAAATAGGCAATACGAATTTCAAAATGTTTCTCAAACTCGTCTGGTATACCCGGTATAAAGCGAACGGTTAATACTTGTTCTTCTTTTGCTTCAATTCTACCTACCGATGGCATAACAATTGGTATGCCTGGCAATGGACGACTTTGATCACTGCCATTCGATGTATTAAAATCAAAAGCTACATCGCCAGTATTTCGTAGTGAGATTGTACCGACAGCGATTTGATCATACAGTTGTTTACCATAATCTACAATCTTTTTATCAAATTGATACGATACTATGGATGCACTGCCAGTTAATGTAATATGATAGTCAGGACCACCTTCAACATGGCAGACGGCAATTGCTTTACTATTCACGTAGGTATGACCGTAAAAAGTTAATTGGATACGTTGGCTTTCACCTGGTTGCAAGACACTGTAAAGTGGAAGTATATCAAATACTTCTTGTATCCTCATTTGACTATCATCGATACTATCGTATTTCAATTTGATCTTATTCATTTTATCTAATTCAATTTCACTATCATCGATATCTTTATCCTCATCCATAATATCTAAATGCTCATTTTCCAGCATATTGGTCGATATTTTACCATTCATTTCATCGGTAGAATGTTGTATAAATGACCAACGATATTTCACCTGTGTTGGGCTATCATTGGTGATTGTAATATAACGCACCACTTCTGTATCATTCAAGATGCATCCAAAATCGATATTTGTCGATTCAAATTCTAAATTGGGGAAATAAACTTGAGATTTCAAGTTAACATAATCTTGCTGTGGATGCTCCTGATACGATATTTCAATACGACTATCAAGTCGACGTGTAAATGAATCTTGCCTATAAGCTGGATCGAATTTAATGGTTAAATCTTTCTCTTCATTAGGTTCAAGAACAACAGTAACTATAGATACTTCTTTTTTGCTGTCCAATAGCATATGGAAAGGATAATCCACTGATAACTGAGCAGTCACAGGCAAAGATGATATATTTTTCATAGATATTTGCTCATACATGGGTTTTAATATCGTACTAGGTGTCTTAATTAATGAAAACGATATTGTGCGCTGTGAAAACTCCAATACAGGAGCAATAAAATCAGCAATAACATCAACCTGCATAATTTTCTCTTTTCCGGTTGTTTGACCAATAATAGCGTGGCATATTAGTGTTTCCTTCACTGGCTGTGGGTTATCTGAGTAACCGGAAAGTATAATTTCAGTCGATTGTCCAGGATGCAGCACTAATTTATCTGGTTTAATATTGAATATTGGTCGCGGTGGCTCTTTAGGTGGTGGCATCAATTTAAACTTCATATCTTCTGTGTTATATTTAGGAGGTTTCCTAGTGCGTATCGGCTGAAAACCTTCAGTAGTCCAAAATATTTGTTGTAAACGACGACCACGATTACAAATTTTGAACGTTTTGCTAACGGGTGAACGGCTAAAATGTGGACCAAGATTGACAGAAGGCACCATAGAAGGCTGACATTGTACTGTCGTACCGAAACCACGAGCTTTAATTTCAACAGTTTGAGTTTGGCTATTTTCAATCTCAAAGGCTAACTTGTCGGCAAATCGTATGGAGTCATTTAAATTAGCAAATAAATCGAGATACAGAGTCTCTTCCGGTTGTATCAATCCTGTTGTCGGTTGAATTGAGAATACTGAATGTGGTCGTAACATAGTAGCCTTAAATTGAGCTGGTATAAGCGATTCATTAGTTACTTTAATCTTTCTATTAGCATTCGATAATACTCTTGTTTCGCCATAATCCAATTCCTTCGGTGTCACATGTAGTACTGGACCTTCACCAAGTGAGAGGATCTGAACTGTTAACGGATGGCTTTCAGCTCCTTTAATAAGAATCGTTACAGTAACTCGGATTTCATCTAGTTCTGACACACTCAATTGCAACGGCATCTCAAGAGTTGATTGTGCCTCAATAATTCCTTTCGGATTTGGACTACCATACTGGCAAGCACTTGACTGATCTACATCTTGATCAACTAACTGATAAGTTGCAGGTAAATCGGAGCTATTATATAACTGCACCGACTGCTGATATGTGTGATTGAGGAAGCATCGACCAAAATCGATTACTGGTGATACTACCATTATATTTGGTACAATACATTCAGCAGTAATGGGTATATTAAATACATTTAGGCCAACATCATTAACATCAATGCATAGCTTGATATCGTAATTTTTAATACTAGTTGGTGTTAAGTCAATTTGGATATTAACCTGCTCCATAGGTTGCAACACGTATTCACTTGGAGTAATAACGAAATCATCCTCATCACTATCGACGCGTAAACGAAATGTCATTGGAATTTCTGAAGTATTTTCTAGTACTGTTTGCCTCGTGTAAGTAAATCCATATGAAACATCGCTATATTGTAAACGATTAGGTTTAAATGTAAATGTTGGTCCAACAACATGGCACTTGAAATTTAATGGCAATGGATCTTGCGAGCCCTCTATATTCCACATGAATGTTTCATCAAATGTTCCAATAACATTGGACGAAAATTTAATTTGAACTGCTTGAAATCCTGCTTCTCTTACAATACCACGTGATGGCATGAAACTGAACATTTTACCAAACTCTGTCGTTGCTGGTACAATAGAAAAGTTAGCATCAATATAACCCTTATTTTGTAATATAACTTCATAGCTGTGTTTAGATTTAACAAATACATCGCCAATATCTAAAGATTGGTAAGAAAATTGTAAATTCGGCCCCATTCCAAGTCCGGATATTTTCAATGGCAATCTACTTTCTCGACCAACAACATCGCAAAAAATTGTTTCTGTATAAGGTTTGGCTTCAACTGGTTTAAAGTGTACCATCATTTCAGCTGTTGAATTAGGCCAAATATCTCCCTCTACCGGATCGATAGAAAATTGCTCACCGGAATATAGAAATTTATTCGATTCTATAGCCTATATTGGTAATTTGAAATTTTTAATTACAATTTCAGTGACATCGCTACTAAAACTACTTAGGTATTAAAATATTATGAGGCCATAAAATTCGAGCCTACCGTGCGTTTATTTTTGAATGTTCTGGTCAGAATGGACATACTGTCTTTCAGAATCGGATCACTGATGCATTCTTCCAAGAAATCATTTTGTTGTTTTTCTTCATCGACAGATAAATCAGTTAAAAATCGCAATTTTTGACTTTCTTCCTCTTCAGTAGTTGCAAATGCCTTCCATTGATAATGGACAACAACATCACTTCTATTAACGATAGAAATGGACCTCTGTGATGACATAGAGATGTATGTAGTTTCCATCTTTAGTGACGACTTTTCTAAGCGAACATTTGCATCAGTCGCAGCACCGTAGACATGAATGTAGATGTCTTCACCTATTAAGAATAAGATACTCGTACATGTTAGATATAAAAGATACCTCGTTAAACACTATCACTACACCAGGTGTTATAAAATGTTCAACAATTAACAATAATTATGAACTATTACCGGAATCATAATGCAATATGATATCATCAGAATAATCTCCAACTCTTAGGGGTTCAAAGTTGATATGAATTTGTAGACTTCCATTAACACCAATTTCACCATGATCAGGAGTAACCGAAAAGGGCCTAATTTAAATTATTTTATAACAAGCAGAAATTAGCTGGAAATCTCTTTAATTGTAATCGAGATCATCTAATATGCGTACTTATTGCAATTTGTCGTATATTTTCCAGTACAGTTTCCTACATTTCTTACAAGTAATGTTTTCGTAAGGTTATGCTATAAAAAGATAAAAAAAACACATGCATATTATTTATTTCATAAAAATAAGTCAATCACGTTTCATAAATTGATATATAGCAAATAGAAATGGAAGTTTTTCAACGAAGAATCACCTTTACTGGGCAGCACGATAAGTTTACTTCATCTGGAAAGTCGAAGATTGCTCGATCACCAATGCACACAATTGGTACAATAAAACGTTCTCTTTCCGTGACGCAAATAATATCATAAGCATAATCCTACAATAATAATTTTTCAGGCAATGGAAAAATATTAATTTCCCAATAAAATAAAGAGTACCTAGAAAAATACGTATTCAACATCTAAGAATATATAATCAACTATCTAACCTTAGCTTCATGCGGCGTAAATTCTACCACAAATTTTGCTTCCATCCCAGGAGCAGTCTTATGACCGACGTTTTTGGGACTTATTATTTTAAAGTATGGTGAATCAATTGGAAGAACTTTTACCAATCGTGCAACCTAAAAATGGAACATACAGCTTAGCTGCTTGGTGTTATTCTTACTAAGATTATTTTCATTGGCTTATATTACTTTATCTCTGTTGCGTAATATAAATGGAACACGATAAGTTTCAAAGGCTTGATACTTTTGGAAGTAGACCTCCGATGGAAATGGTTGAAATAATGGTTCGTCGATATCCACATTAGTTACCTATAGCATAAATATAAATATGTTTAATATTAAAAGGTGCTCACTAGTCGATTTATAGTATAGCAATAATATTGATCAAAAACCTTTTGGTAAGTATTCTCGCTCATATCAAGCAACTCTATAACTGGAGGTATATGAACTTCATCTGTTTTTTCTAGGCGTTCAGCAGTTGTCATTTCCATCGCTGCCATAAAGGAAGATGGGGTATACTAACAAATATTGTAGGATATAAAGCAATGTCCATTAACACTACGTTTTCAAGCAAATCATAAATAGAATCGTAAGATTCTGTATTAATATTACACTACTGTCTGCTCAATCATAGGATATCATTTCTTAATGCACGATTGACTTACAACAGTAATGTAGATCCAAGAATAATATTATTATTAATAATTACTATAGAATCGAAAATTATGCACGAATACATGATACTGCGTTAAAGCTAGATTGCAAGCTGATCATCAATACATTTAAAATTGGCACCAATTGCAATGAAAGCTATGATATCTAGGTAAATGAAATAAATCTTTATAATGAAAATGTATACTATACTTGAATAAAATTTATATTTACCCTTTCGGCTCGTCGTGTTCGTACGACTTTAGGATTTTTAGGCTTGTGGTTGCGTCGCCTAACTGTATCATGGTTGATACCATTAGAACTGTGATCTTCTATTCCGTTCATCATACGTTATAAAACTAACGGCGTGTTTTATCTATCACAGAACGACACTAAATCTTCAGCAATTAATTATTTTGCGAAGATTACTGATTACGTAAGGAAATAATAAGAAATTTTGCCATAAACTTGTTAACGAAAATTTTAATGTCTTCAGCTATATCCTAACGGCTACTTGCTGTAATGGTCTATGTATACTGATATGTTGATTGTCTATCATTTGCTACTATACCATAGCTTATACATTACAAATAGATTAGTAATACCATCGGTAAAGCTAAAGTTTGACTGTCCTAATATAAAATCGTAATATGTATCATTTTGTAATCAAGTTTAACCAGGTTACCTTGGTTACGCAGGAGCATGCGTATATTTTATTTATACAGGTAACGGATTATGATTATCGTCGAGTGCAGAAGTACAGAACCATTCGTCAGTGTACTGTAGTGTTGACATAGCGCTGTCTGTGCAGCGACCCTTAATTAGCAGCACAATTCATTAATAACTAATGCGTTAAACTACAGTATAGAGAATCATCGGCCCTCGTATACCAATAATATTGCACTACAGCATTAAAATAATAATTTCAGCGATTAAGGTTACGATTACGGCTAGAGATAATGCCAACTATACTATAGGTTAAGAGTACGTTAGAGTTAAGACTAACTATACTATAGGTTAAAATTACGGTTAGAGTTAAGGCCAACTATATTATGGGTTAAGATTACGGTTAGGATTAAGGCAAACTATACATAACTACTATGATTTACTGTACTTATAGTTACGTGGGAAAAGTGTCTTCATCGATAAAAGCTATCAACACCCTATCTTAAAGTATAGGCGTTTACTAGTGTTACAGTGTAAATTTTTCCGTGTCTTAATCTACCAAACCCCTTATCTCAGTGATAGGGTATTGCTATGATTATTGTAAATTAAAATACATAACGCTATTAATCGTCCTATCTCAGAGGATAGGACGTTTGCTAACGTTACAGAATAAATTTTTCAAATCTTAACTTATCAAACCCCTTACCTCGGTGGTTAGGCTGTTAATAAATAAACTTACTTACAGTATACTGTATACATCTACTAATCGCCTTATCTCAGCAAATAGGTGATTACTAGCTAACTATCTAGAACCATGGGTGTATCTAATAAAATGTATTAGGAGTAAACTACTCATATCTCCGCTAAGAGCTATGAAGAAATTTTTGTTCTTCATTGCACCAAACCACGATTAACTACGAAGCTTCTTAAACAGAAATTAACCTCACTATTGTAAATTTACTCCTGTCTAGCACTCGCAAATCTTAATGTTACATAACAGCAGTTACAATAATAGTACCGGTACCTAACAAGAGTCTACACTCTCCAGTAATACATTAACAGTCGAAATTTCATGCTACCCTTTATTTATGTTTGCTCAATCACAAAGTCTCGTATTGATATCAAATCAAATACGTGCTGCTAGTAAACATCAAGGTGTACATAACAGTGATCGACCATCCGTATGTTATATATCGGTATTAGAACCCTGAAATTGCGTTTGTTTACATGTATACTTATAATAAATGCAGAAAAAATTAGCGTACAATGGTAGCACCTTTACCAAGCCGTAGTAACGTTTTAATTTTAGTTACTGCGAGCATTACCTAAGATGAACACTGCAATTGCTTATTCTTCATACATGATTTTTGAGTTAAATTTAAACAAAGTAATAAGAATGCTTCAAAACATATAGTTTTTATTGATACTGCAATCATAAATAAAATATCTATAGTAAATGCAGTTTTAACTTTACTGTGTTGTGTACTGCACGTTACAATAACAAATAGTATATCGCAGCCAGAAATCAACTTATATTTTTATCAAATTATCTATATCCATATTTTATCGCTTAAAAAAGTTTTTTGCATTAAAACGTACATATTCGATAATAAGTTTATTTAAATTTTCTATATCATCTATCTTCTGACGTATACTACGGTAATACGTGTATAAAAGACATTGTGCGTGTCTGTTATATAGCGTCCGGTACTAGAATTTCTACAATGCAAGTATAGTATCATATTTAAAATGTTAGTATTTAAAATTATAGTTCAGGAAATATAAAATGACTACGATAGTAATTCATAAGTGAAAATAGATTAAAATACTTGTGCCGATCAATTATGGATCTTTAATAGATGAAGTTATTAATCTATATATATTAAAATAATTTTTTCTTGCGTGTGTGTATATGTACTTTTCAGTACATATATATGCGAGTATCAATGTAAATACTAAATACATATGTATCCTTAAGCTTAAATTCAGTAATAGTTTGTTAAAATCCTTATTTTTTGCAATTTTTTATTAAACCATCACGAAATACAATAAGAAGCTACTTTTAATATTAGTATTATTCGTACACAAGTTAAGAGTATTACAATCTATATAATGTAAGGCAAAAAATAATTGTACGCCAAAAGCCTTTCGTTCTGCATAACACTATAAAAAGTAAGCCCGTATTCATTTAACGAAATTACACGTACGGTACTGGTATAGTAGTAAAATGCTATAGAGTTTAGATGCATCAATAAGAAAGCTAGAGAAGTAAAGTAAATTACAGTACATTACCATAGCTGTTGCTGGGTTGATACTTAGCTGTTTAGAATTATTATTAATCAAAATGCCCCGTTAGAAATTTTAATATAGTGTCATTGCATTCATTAGAATAAAATATACATTTTGGTAAGTACAGCCTTAATGTACGGCCCTTCCTTTTTAAGATAATAATCGGCATGAGTCAGTTTAACAAACAAGTCCCTACTGTAGATGCTATAATAATGAAGATTAAAATAGGGATAATTGACTAATTCTACCAGCGGTGAAGGCGACGCTAAGGGAATAGACACCCGTTGACCTACATTACATCAAAAAGGATTATAGTTATAATGGCTATTTTCGCATGTATAGTATAGAATAACATTTATTTATTTTAATATGCATCATGGCGAGTTTACGCATTGCGTAAAAACAGCAGACATTGTCGCATTATATTGCATTAGCCTACGGTCTAATTCTCTATTTTATGAAAACTAGCAAAGCTCAGCTCAGTACAAAAGTACTTACAGTAGACAGTTTCCGATAACATCGTTTTTGGATAGTCTTCTTAATTGGTAGTCCTGGTCTAAATAGTGCCAACGTCCGATCGTTCCCATTTACGTGCCGATATTTTTGCAAAAAATAATTAAGAAAATGAAGAATCTGTTAACACTAGCTTTGCTTTCTGTCATCATTCATGCCGCTATTGGTACACTATCGAACGAATTGGTCAGTTTTTTTCGTATATTGTAATTGTTAGCTTAAAATATCATTTTATTTTAAGATTAAACTTAAGTCGCTGAATTGTCAATGTTATGAGTTACTTTTGAAGTTGATCTTTGCTGTAAAATTTTTAAAGCTAAGTTTCTAAATTCTCTGAAGTAATAGCAAACTATTTAACAATGATGGTAAAAAAGCACAGCATAGAATATAGATATGCTTTCGTATATCGTATATTTTTCAATAGGATAAACACTAGCTGAGTTTTTAGTAAAGATCAGCGAGAAGTGCCATGTTTTACTGTCTTTAATTACCGTACAATCTTAATTCAGTCGTCCTTTAGCATTACCCTTCTCTACTTTAGAATTATTATTTGTATATAACGAAGGATTACCTTTATGGACAGTTATTAAATTATTTTAAGAAACAATATAAAAGTACCTATACACTCCTATCAATTCTATTGGATCTTCTTACTTTATATGTGTTGATTTAATAATTGCAACAACAGATAATGCTGATAGTAGAGTAGCTAGGTATAATCTTTTATCACGTACTTTCTTTAGCTTACTAAAATTTTAGTCAATTATCTCTTACGAATATTCATGCTTACTGACTCTTCTTCAAATATCGCTTAATCTATAGCCTTACGGAGGAAAAAAACCCAAAAGCTGTTTAGAGATCAAATATATCAACCCATCAATTAATGAAAACGGCATTTATACTATATATGGCAGCACTAATGTGGCCTATAAGGCTTATTGTGACTTTAAAAGTGATGCTCCGTTTGTATGGACACTAATTGAATCATTTGACCGCAATATTGGTGTTTGGGGCTCCAAGATTCCGAATGCTTGGCATTTCCAACGTCCATATACCACCAATGCTCCGCATAACGATGATCAACCTGAAAATTGGTCAGCTTTCAGAATGCCTTTGGTAAGGATGCGATCAATTAATTCAGTCAATACAACAACCCATTGGAGAGTAACCTGCAACTTTAACGACTATGCTCAGAATCTTACTAAAGATATCAATCGTGATGACTATCTTCGCAATAATATATGCGATCTCAATATAGTGTATACATATTCGTTTGCTTGTCATCAGTTTGATTATGTAAGTGTTCGAGGGTATTCTTGTGTCCGATGTTATTTCCCTTTCTGGGCAGCCAGTAATTATCATCCGACGTTTTTGGCTTCCCATACGGTTAACTATTGTGGACGATATAAATTCCCTGAATCTAATCCATCTCATCAAGAATCAGACTTTGGCCATTATAATGGTTATAGCACCAAGCATGCATGTTCTTCTTACGGATCATCGACTGCAAACTGGTGGTTAGGAGGCCTTTATGAACCTCAAACTCATACTATGTTGTAATTAATCAGTTTTAAAGTATAGTATTAGCAAAAATAGGTATATGTACTGTATGCTAAACTATATCGTGTGCGGGTACTATCCTGTCACATCATTAAGTTAGCTAGATGCTAGATGCTGTTAGTAGAATGATTTGAATTTGATCAACACATGTAGCACCATGATCTTTAGTAAAACTGTAGCCTTTCCTGTTATAAGATTTTAGAATTAAATTCAGTAAAACCAATAATTATAATCGCATTCAATATACAAAATACCATGATAAATATATGGTTGTTATTTACTGTTAGATTGCATAATAACCCGATAAAATAACTTAGGTAAATTGGGTACCGTTGACTGAATTGTTTGATATAACTTCATTTATCTTTATTGACCTATTTACTTGCAGGCACTTTGAAATAAAAAGTGTAAACTTTAAAAACAGACATTCACGACTAACTATATTTAGAATATGTAGAACGTGGATTTACTTGGTATATCTGCATTTAAAGAAACTTCTATACTAATCGTTTGTTTTCAGATTTTAAAATTTAGACTCCTAAATGATAAATCTTCTACTCACAGAATACATCTTTTGCTAATAGTATAGTCAGTATGTAACTCCCATAGAAAATATGTAATAGTATCATATAAACCATAAATTGATAAGTAGCTAGAGCAATCATTGGTCAGTCTCCTATCATCGATTACTCTATTAAGGAAGATTAAACTAAGACCTTACTTTCACCTTTAATTAATTCATGAATTCTTTCTATCGCAGTAACATAGTGTAGCATATAAATTCTGAATACAGCAAGTACACACGAACAACCATGAAATCGCTTTCTATTCTAATAGACTAGATGTAAAGGATACTTCACGCACTTTAATTAATATACGTATTTTACTTTTCAAGCAGAGTTTTAGAGAAGCCAAAGCTTAAAACTTGATCAAGGATCAAATATCTCAGTCCTAAGATCAATAAAATAATGCATATAGAATTTACACCTGCCAAAATCGTTTGCTTAGTTTATTACAATTTCAAGAATGATGTGATATGCATTTGAACATTTATTCGTATCCTTCATCGTAATTACAGAGTCTGGGGCTCTCATTGATCAAATTCCACTTAAGAGATGATACATCTTTATATCATCAATGCTCCTTCAAATCAACGTCAAACTCATACCGGGAAGCTTATTCATTTTTACCAACTAATGTATAAAACCATGAATAAATTTACATGACCTAGGGGTTGAAGAGTAACATACAATTTTAACAATTATGCCAGCAACAAAACTAGGAATCGATAACGGAGATAATTTTCTAGGTCAAAATACTGATACAATGCGTGCAAAAATTTGCGTTCGGAAATTGCACTACCTCATCATTTGAGGACATATTTGCACCCACAGTAATTATTATATTTTATATTTCATATGGCAGAACACCGTTAGCTCTAACGTTAGACTTATAATTACAAAAAATTACAGTTGTGAATCTGTATACTTCCACTAAAATTCGTTAATAGAATTGCCACACGTAATTTAACAATATAAATTGAAGAGAATAAAATTTGCCAATATAGTAATGGATCTATGAAATATTATCGGGCATGTTTGTTATCCTCACAATTATATATCCAAGTCTAGCGCTGTATGTACATGATTATCGACATAAATAATTCGTTTATGTTGTTGATCATATTTACTTAAATACATGAATCAAATGCTATTCCGTATTACAACCCTTAATTTAGTAGATGTTGCATGAACACATTGAACACTTAATGGGTTAGAGTTATCAGCATCCGGAACGGTTCGTCAAAAATTTTATGTGATGTAACTGGTATAGAAAATATGCACTAAGACTCCTTTAATGTATGAGTTTTCTATGATAATCAGCGTGAATTAGTTTAATAAACAAGTTCCCATCGCAAGTACAATAATAATAAGGCCAGTTCTAGTTAATTATTCTGCTGATGGCCATGACACGAGCGACGAGGGAATAGACACCCGTTGATCCAAAATGTAACAAAAGAAGTGTAGTCATTCATAATCGATGGCTATTTTCGCATCCATCCCATAGAATTTTATTTATTTATTTTACTGTCCGTCATGAAGAGCTTAATGTGTAAGAAATAGTGCCATTGTATTGTTACACTGCGCCAGCCTATACTATAATCTTCTATCTCATGAAAATTATAGCACTCATATAGTAGTATTTATAACACAGACAAACTTGATCTTGCTATTAAATAAAGAAATAGGCTATTTCTGATAGCATAATTTTATGTTTAGTTGTCTATAATTCATCTTGTTGTTCGTTACCTCTCGTCAAATAAAGCCAATCCTATTCATTTAAGTATTGGTAATTTTTGCTAACTATTACGAAAAATGAAGAATTTGTTGATCCTGGCCTTACTCTCCATCGTCATTCATGCAGCATTTGGTGAAGTACTCGACGAAAAGTTGGTTAGTTTAATTTCTAAACTGTAATCTACTATATTACTAAAGAGGCATGACGCTAGCTTGAAATTAACCTTTCTTTAGTCACTTTCGTCTACTAACGAAATTTACCTAACCTTAATAAAATTACAAAATAATTAAAGCTACAATTCTAAACTTATTTAAGATATGACTAAACTTATTTAAATAAGACATCAAATAAGGATACCATATCCGTACGATTTTGTATCTACTAGAGCATACATATGTTTAATATTGAAATGCAACTATAAGTGAATTATTTAAGTAAAAGTTATCGATAATTATTGTATGGTAATGTGCTATAATACGTTCTTAATATATTCTCGCTATTTTCAATACTACTCAACTCTATAATTAATACCGGTATGGTAAGGGATAATTAGAGCTAACAGCCGATCAGTAATTCTAAAAAGTACGATAAGGAATGATTTTATCTTACTTCTACAAATTGTATTAAATCTCTACACTGCTTCTACACTATATGAGTTGATAAAATAAAGCAGATAGTACTTAATATAGACAGCAGAATAAGCATCTCCACTGCCTACTTTATTTTGAGTTTATGAAAATTTTAAAATCTATTACCTTTATAAACATATATTCTCATTCTTCTCTTTTCTTAATCTCTGGTTTATCATAATCTATAGCCCTATAAAGGATTGAAGCCCAAAAGTTGCTTAGAGATCAAATATATCAACCCGGAAATCAATACAAACGGCATTTACATTATATACGATAGTAAAAATGCTGCCTATCATGCTTATTGCGATTTCAAAAGTGATGCTCCATTTGTATGGACTCTAATCGAATCATTTGATCGTAATATTGGTGTTTATGGCTCCAAGCTTCCGAACGCCTGGCGTTTCCAACGTAGCTATACTGTCAATGCTCCATACAATGAAAACAATCCTGCACATTGGTCAGCTTTTAGAATGTCATTAGCAAACATGCGAACTATTAATTCAATTAACACTACAACTCATTGGAGAGCAACCTGTAACTTTAACGAATATGCTCAGAATCTAACTAAAGATATCGAACGTAATGACTATATGCGAAATAATATCTGTGACCTCAATATAGTCTACTTGTATTCATTTGGTTGCCATCAATTTGACTATGTGATTGTCCGAGGCAATGCTTGTGTCAGGTGTTATTTCCCGTTCTGGGCATCCACTAGTTATCATCCGACATTTTTAGCGTCCCATACGACTAAGTATTGTGGACGTTATAAATTTCCTGGTGCTGTTCCATCGCATCAAGAATCAGACTTTGGTCACTATAATGGTTACAGTACTAAGCATACATGCTCTTCTTATGGATCATCGACAGCAAACTGGTGGTTGGGAGGTCTTTATGAACCTCAAACCCACACCATGTTGTAACTAATAAACCTTAAAGTATTAGTGAATGTACTTAGATGTACCTATTATCAACCAATATCGTACGCAATGACTATCGATATCCAGTTACACCTTCATCATGTTGGTTAGATAAATGAAGCTTACTAGTAGTTTACTCATTTTGGTCATTCTAATTTAATTATGATAATCGTATGCACCATCGTAAACTATTAGTGAATTGATAGTCTTTCTTACCTTAAGATTTTGCAATTAAATTGAATAGAACCTATAACTTGCTTTCAAAACTTTGCTTTACGATTAAATATGTGGGTATATAATGCTTATCTATTATTGAACTGTTTAGATACCTAATAGATACCTTAGATAATATGCTATAGCTAAAATTTGCTAATGTAAACCTGCGTATCTTACTATGTATACATACATGTGCATTTATGAAATAAAGAAATTTTTTAGTTCGAAATAGACATCCAAGAGTAAACTACTATCTGATAGTCGTGCCTGATCTTTAATGATACGTCTCTGTTGTTGAGGGAGGCGTTAGGCTTATAATTTTATGTGTAATTAAGGAACTTATTCCTCCATATATGATATATTTTTGCTATATAGCTGTAGGCACTTAAAATTATAAGTGAGTTCTTTTATCAGACTATCGCTGACATAACAATGACTTCAAAAAATGAACGAAAATTAATTTTTTTGCAGTCCTCCAATACAAATGTACTGCTAAGTTCATGAAATAACAAAGTAAACAACTCGCACTATTTAATATTGTGCAGTAACTACAATAAATTAATTTATACGCCGATAATGAGCTCTGACACCGATGCCGATGACGGCGACAAGGGAATTCACTCCCGTCGATTTAAATAGATATAAAAGAACTTTTAATCATCACCAGTGGCCGTTCTGAGCATACGGAGTAAATTATTCTTGTTTACTGTCACCTCTAATGCATCGCGAAGTAAAATAATACGTTAAAATTAGTTGGTTCTGTATTACCATGTCCCTTAGTCTATATAATAATGGAATGTTCTATTTATGAAAAATATTAATACACCCATACGAAGGCATATATGATTCAGTCCAACTTGTTACCGAACTCCTATGAAATATGCGAATAAATTGTTCCTTCCGTAATTCTTCACCTTCATTTAATGTTTTTGCTTATTGATATTTGCTAGATAGCGGGTTATCATCTAATCTTATATATTTGTGCTGCATATCGATATCTTTCACTAACGATCAAGAAACATGAAAAGTTTAGTAGCCCTAGCACTAATCTTTGTCATTATCCCTGCGGTTCCTGGAAAGAGTGACTTCTTGAATAGAATGGTTAATAACTTTTATTTTCAAGCTGTAGACATTGATATAAAGTAGGTCATTTAAACTTTTTAATTAGTCTTATACGGACTACAGTATATTCGTTTATTGATGCAATTACTGAATACTAATAATTAACATGAGATTTAAGTTACCATTTTATGTTTGCAATCTAATATAATAATTATTGTATAATATACTGTGCATCCCGTAAATATTATATACTTAATATAATAATTGCAATGAGTCGTTAAAATAGAATGATCAAGGTAAACTTCATTGTTTCCTTCCCCTAATTCCATTATTACTGATTTCATAAGGTGATTAATATATTGCTAGAGATACTGTAGTTACTATAAATGGTAGTTAGTAATTGTAGAGCAAATACTAGAACATAAACGACACAGTTTTGTAGCTGCGTATACGAAGAAATTGGATTGAAATTTTCTACCCCAGCTACAAAATATATTGTTCTGTACATTAACATCATAAATCACAAAAGATAACATTAGACTACAGAATAGCTAATTTTTCTATTTATTATAATTCCAAATTATTTTTGCTATAAATATTTCTTCCTCACTCTTCTTTCTCGATGCTGGTTTATCCTGCAGCTTTATAACGGATTAAAACCCAAAAGTTGCTTAGAGATCAAATATATCAGACCATCAATCAAAGAAAATGGCGTTTATACTATATTTAACGAAAGAAATTCCCCTTATCATGTTTATTGCGATTTTAAAAGTGATGCTCTATTTGTATGGACACTCATTGAATCATTTGATCGCAATATTGGAGTTTGGGGCTCCAAGGTGTCGAACGCTTGGCGTTCCCAACGTCCGTATTATATCAATGCTCCCTATGATGATACTGAACCTCCACATTGGTCAGTTTATAGAATGACAGCGCCAAATATGCTAACTATTAGCAAACTTAACACTACAAGTCACTGGAGAACAACGTGCAATTTTAATGACTACGCTCAGAATATAACGAAAGATATCGAACGTAATGATTATATGCGTAACAATATGGTCAATGCCAATATAGTCCTTATTCGTCAATACTATTGCCGAAATTTCAATTATGTGATCGTTCGAGGCTATGCTTGTGTCAAATGCTATCTCCCATTTTGGGCAAGTACTAATTATCATCCAACATTTTTAGCATCTCATTCGGTTAATTACTGTGGGCGCTATAAATTTCCAGATTCCAGTCCATCACATCAAGAATCAGACTTTGGTCATTATAAAGGTTATAGCACCAAGCACGCATGTTCTTCATTTGGATCATCGACTGCTAATTGGTGGTTAGGAGGTCTTTATCAGTCTCTAACTAATACTATGTTATAATTATCAAATCGAGATTATTAACACAGTATCTACAGTATAATAAACCGTACTAATTACCTGATAAGATTATATTGTATTTATGAATAAAACCATGGCGGTTCGAACATTTATCTTCGAATCTAAGATAGTATATTACAAGTAAAATTAAAGAAATTATCTCATTTTTACCGTATCATTTCTTTACAAAATGTATATTTTTTAAAACGTGAGGCTGTAATAAATGTTAAATTAAGCAATTTAAATGATTGAATAAATCGATATAATAATGCTGGGTAATAATTTAATTTTCTTTTAATATCATTTAATAAGAAGTTTAACGTATAGATACATTGAAATCTAATAAAACTTCATTATTCAACTCTGACTTTACTATATATTCCAGTAATTGCCTTTTTGGTCAGATTGCTTATTTTATTGAATTGGACAAGCGTTATTATCGAGCTTTATATTGTAGAGATGGAGTCATTTTCAAAATAAGAATTAATCCCTTTAACCAGCCAAGTAAATTCTTTAATTTTCTTTAATGCGTCATCTGTAATCAAACGCTTTTAATATATTTCAAGCGTGCACTATTATCTGTATCAATCAGTAGGATATCTAGCTGTTGCTAAGTTGCCATACTTTTAGTTATCATTTATCGCTGAAAGATAACTTGTTTTACATAATTAAACTTTCTCATAATTACCATCTTTCCTAATACCTCGTTATCAAATTAGTAAAATACTGTAATTCTGTAGATGGACTTAGTATTATTCAAACCATAACTGGACTAGATCAGATACAAGTACGGTGTACTGTAGTTCAGTTAGATCTGTGAAAATGATTTAAGTACTCTAACTGTCATGGTAAAGTTATTATAGTGCTACTACACCAATTGAATATAATTTTCTTCTAGTGTAGTATGTTAAAAAATTATCTAATAATTTGCCACTTGACCATAGGATCCAGAGGCAAAAAAGAAGTGCCACTTGTATCAACTATATCATTTTCGTTATTAAGCTATACTTCCGTGGTACTGTAGCAGCAGATATACCGTCTTATATTATATTATAAAATCGCTTCAAGGTCGAAAACTCATAATGGTAGATAACATTAGCAATTATAAAATAAATTGCAAAGGAACTAATTCATAAACCTATTATTTAATCTATTATTTATCTTTGTTAATCTATTAAAAGCCTTAAGCTTATACAGAATTTAACAAAATATAGAATTATAATGAATATATTATACTGTAGTATTCTTAAATGGGACCGGCAAACATTTCTTATATCAATTTAGTTTATTCCTATTTAATAATTCCTTTTACTATAGCATATCTCAGTCATATCTAAGTTTTCGATATTAAAGCATTATCGAAAGTTGATGTTTAGGGCTAAAATCAGTCTAATCTAAAGTGATGTTAATATTATTATGAATTAATCTAAAATGGCAAATAATCTTTTTTCAACTATATTCATTATGAATAACCATGAAAAAGTCAAAAAGTTGCTTAATGCATCTTACGCCATTATGAATCTAATTTCAGCTTGCTAACATGAAACAAACATTATCTTCAATGGCAAAGAATGACCTTTTTTAATTATCCAAATTTGACATTCTTGGCGTAAAATGGTTCAACCCATCTGGTCATTTGTGCCAACGTTATCCACACGACATCTGAACACCATGAGTCATAGCGTCAAGAGTTTTTAACAATAAATTAATTATCGACTTTGTACTAGTGGTATAAATTTTAGTCACGTTTCACATAAAGCAATTAAACAGGAAGTTCGTATTAGCATTAATGGGAGTTGCATTAAAAACTGCAATAAATTATTCTTTTATGGCCCTAGAGCTAGTGAATAGTGTCTAGCTGGTTACCTCTTGAGAATTGCTAACTTTAGACAAATAGAAACTATTCTTCAATGCTATAAGTTCTTTATCACCTAATGGATTTATGGTATATTTAGCTCATAAGAACAATCACAGGCAACAAGCAAAAGAATTATGCTAAGATAGAAGCTATTAAGTTCATCAATAGTATTGTCCATTAATTTTATTAACTTTTACTCAAGCAAACAAGGAAAAATAACCCTTTTGTTAAAGAGAAAAATTTCTTACTAATGTCGAAATAGAATCATCTTAGCACTAGTAATCAACAGTTTAATAATAAATGGAACGTGATTACATTGCTCTCGTTTCTTGCAAAATTCATCAGTTTCTGCTGCTAGATTTTAAAAAGGGTAAAGGTGTTCACTACATATATATTTAAACTTACGCGGATGTGCCAGGTTTAACTTTAGATAAATTTATATGCATGCAATAGCACAGCCTAGATCTAAGTCTTTTTATATTTTGATCCTTTAATTTACGTTATCGTAAGCCTAAGTTAATAATACATAAAAGTTCACAATCCTACTAACGCTAATAAATTTACTCATCAGGGAAGTTTCTTAGTTCCAAAATTTCTACATGTACCTCTATAGTAAAATATTTAGTCATAAAGGTGGATTATAATAATAACTAATGATCATAGAGAATGTGGCTATTTGACTCGTATTTTGACATATGTATAGCAACTAATTCCTAGAACATGTTCAAAAAAAGTTACTTTTGATCTGTGATATCGTAACTAGAACAGATCTATTATTAAAATGGCGTATTCTCTCTAGTCCTATATTATAATTTTAATTACCCAATTAAATATATGTTAGTTTTCAATGTTTACGATATAAAAAGAAGTGTTACATAAATATAAGCCAGCATAAAATAACTTTCAATACAAATAATCATGGTCAATTGTAACTAGCATCAGCGTCATTGAACTGCTCAATCTCTCAAGTTATTTAAGTTCTAATCAAAGAAATTTTATACGCGTAGTAAAGTTTTAAGGTTCTATAGAATACTTCTGTAGCATAGTATACTGTCTCATATTGATAACGCAGGATCTCTATTACCCATACGCATTTTTTTATTACAGCTTTCTATATGTCTATATACCGTATACTATAATTATCCAAAAGAGGAAGAAAGATTCTTTCGTGCTTAAATTTATCTACAGATATGGTTTCATCTTTCCTGTATTTTGTGGCGGCTATCGCTCTCTTACAATCTTCGAGTGTAACCGCCGATGGCTACTTTGCTAGAACGTGCTTGGATATTAAACTACTAAATCATAATATTAACAAAAATGGCCACTATGTTATCCATACCGACAAAAAACGAAGCATTTACTGTTTATTGCGATTTTAATTCCGAACCGCCATTTGTATGGACATTAATTGAATCGTTTTCTCGTGATATGAGTACATACAGATCAACTTTGCCTGGGCATGTTAATTTTCAAAGACCTTTCTACTATAATATGCCTTATAGTCAATGTCGTCCAGATCAATGGCAACATTATCGTTTGTCTAAGAGGTATATGATGTCTATCTGGAATGCTAGGACAACCAAGTATTGGCGAGCTACTTGTAATTTCGATCAATTTGCCAAAGAACTTTCATTTGTCTTCAATCACACGGATTACATGAGATCACAGTGACCATTATAAATATGTTGACTTATTATTCCGGTAGACCATGCGTTCAGATGGACTACATAAATATTCGCGGTACTGCATGTCGTAGATGTCAAATACCTATGTGGTTTGCTACTACTAATCATCCCAGTGTTATTTCTTCATTGACACAAAACTATTGCGGACATGTCAAATTCCCTAATGCCGCCGGATCCCCTTATGAGTATAACTTTGGTATGTATAATGGTTATAACAGAGAATTTAGTTGTACAAGGTCAGGTGAATCGTCAACAAATTGGTCGTTCGGTGATATTTATATTCCCACTAATCATTTTGCTAACGTTAAATGATTTCTATCTACAAAGCAAGCTGAATTTATCCAGTCTTAAAAATACCCATTTTAAGTTTGGCTCCGTTAAACAGTCATATAGCATTTAGCACTCGTATAAACTAATTAAGTAACAGATATCTAAATTTTTAATCCTAGCAGTAAAATTGATTACGAATTATCTTTACTTATATTATTTGAAGGTCTAAATTTGCTATTACTTAAATCTGTAATTATTTTCTCCCGCCATAGTTTCGACTGCATTAGGTAAACAAGTTATATCTTACGATTCTTAGTATTAATTTAAAATATTCAGCTACTTCAACTAAAGTATCGTTAATGTAAATTAACTGATTATAATTAAAAATAATCGATAACAACAATAGCCATGTATAGCTATCTTAATATAATGAGTAAATGTACAGGTTTTATTTTAAAGCTACATTATGGAAATATTGGAAGATATGATATTGCAAAGACATTTATTTTTCCTGTCATAAATGTAGTAGATTCTTCCTCGTCACCTATGAAATTTATTTTTAAAGGTCCATTGCTTTCTAGACATTTATCGTGGTAAATGATGTAATTTTTTTTAATGTAATGTCCAATATTAATGCTGGTATTAAAATTTTGTATAGGATTAAAGTATAGGAAAAGTGTTTATCAGTTGTGATATATCAGGCACGTTATGGGTCATTCGGTGCTTGAAAGTAAAACATTTTAAGCAAAGTAGTACTTACTGTAAGTTTACAGTGCATGATAAAATAAGTTAGTGCATCAGTTACAGCAAAGTTACCATATTACTAATCCATGTACTTTCATCGCAAGATGAATAACTAGGCTACTCCTGAATTTTTTCGAATCAGAAACGTAACTCTAAAGATTATACTTGCACTATTTTAAACTACGTAATGACTCTCTCGGATTATTGATATGTATAACATCCTAGCACTGTACTAGCAATTATTATCGAGTAGTCGCATCCGAAGTCTATATCTCAAATCTCAATAAATGACTGTTGTATTACTCCACTGAATTAAATTCATTAATCTAGTGCATCAATAGAGCAACCTATTAACACAAACATAAAATAACTCTTGACATTTGAGGACATCGCTCGTAATGCTATTTTTACCTCAATGATGCGGCTGCTATTATGAATTTGACAACACTTTGCCAATCCACTCCATCAATACTACAGTAAACATGCACCTTAAAATACTTTTCCACCTACATACAGTCATTGGCCGACCGTAAATTCAACATTTGTCTTTCTGTTATATTTATGAAGCGATCCCATGTACTTCTCTGCGCCTTGTTACTTATTTATTGCACATTAAGCCATGAAATCATCATGCATTCCCTCTGATTTGTCGGACATAGACAGCACTAGAGCTGATATGAAAACATTGCCATGTAGCCTATACTAGGACATACTAGTAATCCTTGGCTTATGCAAAAGATCTCGTTAGCGGTAAAGTCTAAAAGTGTGTTCTTGTGATATTAACAATGACAGTATCTGTTTCAGTAACGTCTATAAGAACGGCATAGAATTAGTCATTCTTCGTAAATCTAAAAAGATGTGCATTAGTCTTCGAAATTTATGACAAACAGCAAGACGTTTCACAAAATAAAAGCCTGTAATAACTAATCTTCAATGGGATATATGACGAGACCAATGGACTAATTAAGCCTGACGTTTGTTTAAATAGTCATAGGCCATTATGCATTGTAATTATATCAGCGCAATTGATCTACTCGATCTCCCAAGAGATCTGACTTTCAACAATTAACTTTATGCCTAATAATATAATTTTAAAATCTAATATTAATTTAACGTTTCTAATTGTTAACATCGTCATAATATTTCTGTTACCCATACGCATATTCTACTTCAGTTCTCTGTATTGCAATTAATTAAAAGCGTAGAAAGATTCTAGGCGTTCGAGTTTACGAGTCTTTGACAACAGCAACAGATATGGCGTCGTCTTTCCTATATTTTGTAGCGGCTATCGCTCTCTTACAATCTTCGAGTGTAACCGCCGATGGCTACTTTGCTAGAACGTGCTTGGATATTAAACTGCTAAATCGTAATATTAACAAAAACGGCCACTATGTTATCCATACCGACAAAAACGAAGCATTTACTGTTTATTGCGATTTTAATTCCGAACCACCTTACGTATGGACATTAGTTGAATCGTTTTCTCGTGATATGGGTACGTATAGATCTACTCTACCTGGACATGCCAACTTTCAAAAACCTTTCTACTATAATATGCCTTATAGTCAATGTCGTCCAGATCAATGGCAAAATTATCGCTTATCCAAGAGGTATATGATGTCTATCTGGAATGCTAGAACAACCAACTATTGGCGAGCTACTTGTAATTTCGATCTACAAGCTAAAGAACTCTCATTCGTCTTTAATCATACTGATTATATGAGGGCAAGAAAATGCCGTTTAAATATGATGACTTACTATTCCGGTAAACCGTGTATTTGGATGAATTATATAAATATTCGCGGAACTGCATGCCGTAAATGCTTAGTGCCTATGTGGTTTTCGACTTCTACTCATGCCAGCACTATTTCTTCTCTAACACAAAACTACTGTGGCCGTATTAAGTTTCCTGGAGCTGCTGGATCGCCTCAAGAGTATAACTTTGGTACTTACAATGGTTATAATAGGGATTTTGGTTGTACAAGATATGGTGAATCGACAACAAATTGGTGGTTTGGCGATATTTACGTTACTACCAATCGTTTTACTAACATCAAGCCGATTTAACTAATTTCTTTCTATAAAATAATTTGACTGTATCAAGTTAGACAAATAGCGATTTTAGATTTTAAATGGGTTATATTAGGTAATTTTATAATACTATATAATATCAAGTGAGTCATAAATTGTTATATTTTAACATTAGCAGTGGTAAATTAAATGTAAACGAGTTATACTCATACGATTTGCCGGTATCCTTTAGCAGTTACTCGTTAATACCATATATTATTTTCTCTCGGCGAAAACCTCTAATGCGTTAACAGTACAGTACTGATCATAATTTATAGTTCTTAATATAAAAAGATATTTCACCTGTGTAGGTTTTTTTAAGTTTAGATTTGCTGATCATAATAATACTCCGCTATATGAATAACCGATGATAATATATATGTATCTATTTCAGCATGGCAACTATCTGTATAAGTCTGTCGCACTTAAATTCATATTTTGGAAATAAAACAGTATACCCTGATTTGCGCTTTTAAAACTATCTAGTTGATACTCATAAAAAGGTCGAAATACTGTCTATCATCTATATTGATATGCTACTGTATTTGTGATACAATAAATTTATTCTTTTGGGAAAGCGGCATCATTATTCATAGAATATATTGCATGATGCCATTGCAGTTTTCTTTGCCTCTATCATAGTAAATTGATATAATTCAGTGATAACATCTTATAGAATATCAAGGTTACAGTAACATTTTCTTGTAGGAATGCACTCATTTCAATTAAACCTAGCGAAATTGCAAGTGCAATAGTATCAAATTATATTAATGATATACTATGTAGAATTTTTACAGGCTCTGTCAGCAATTGATAAATATACTCATAAGTATAAATAAATTCTTACAGTCTTATAAACACGTATGAGCGATGCATACTTTCACTGTATGACATGACTGAAACAGTACAGAAGGCTTTACATACAATCAATATGAGATCCCGACAAAGATCCGGTTTTGTTCCAGTATATTTTAAGGCAAGAACAGTATTGCTTTACTACAGGGCTACCCATAAATACAGTAAAAAATTAGTCACTCTTCATGAACCTAAACACTTGTATATTAGCCTTTGATGTTTATGAAATAAAAACAAAATGTCTTACAAAGCAAAAGCTTTTAATAACTAATCTTCAATAGAATATATACAAAGATCAATGAAACCATTAGGCTTAATGTTTATGTAAATTGTTAGGCCATTGTAGCAGCCTCAGCGCAATTGATCTACTCGATCTCCCAAGAGATCTGACTTTCAACAATTAACTTTATACCCTGTAGTAGAATTTTAAGAACTAATATTAGTTTAACGTTTCTAATTGTTAACATCGTCATAATATTTCTGTTACCCATACGCATATTCTACTTCAGTTCTCTGTATTGCAATTAATTAAAAGCGTAGAAAGATTCTAGGCGTTCGAGTTTACGAGTCTTTGACAACAGCAACAGATATGGCGTCGTCTTTCCTATATTTTGTAGCGGCTATCGCTCTCTTACAATCTTCGAGTGTAACCGCCGATGGCTACTTTGCTAGAACGTGCTTGGATATTAAACTGCTAAATCGTAATATTAACAAAAACGGCCACTATGTTATCCATACCGACAAAAACGAAGCATTTACTGTTTATTGCGATTTTAATTCCGAACCACCTTACGTATGGACATTAGTTGAATCGTTTTCTCGTGATATGGGTACGTATAGATCTACTCTACCTGGACATGCCAACTTTCAAAAACCTTTCTACTATAATATGCCTTATAGTCAATGTCGTCCAGATCAATGGCAAAATTATCGCTTATCCAAGAGGTATATGATGTCTATCTGGAATGCTAGAACAACCAATTATTGGCGAGCTACTTGTAATTTCGATCTACAAGCTAAAGAACTCTCATTCGTCTTTAATCATACTGATTATATGAGGGCAAGAAAATGCCGTTTAAATATGATGACTTACTATTCCGGTAAACCGTGTATTTGGATGAATTATATAAATATTCGCGGAACTGCATGCCGTAAATGCTTAGTGCCTATGTGGTTTTCGACTTCTACTCATGCCAGCACTATTTCTTCTCTAACACAAAACTACTGTGGCCGTATTAAGTTTCCTGGAGCTGCTGGATCGCCTCAAGAGTATAACTTTGGTACTTACAATGGTTATAATAGGGATTTTGGTTGTACAAGATATGGTGAATCGACAACAAATTGGTGGTTTGGCGATATTTACGTTACTACCAATCGTTTTACTAACATCAAGCCGATTTAACTAATTTCTTTCTATAAAATAATTTGACTGTATCAAGTTAGACAAATAGCGATTTTAGATTTTAAATGGGTTATATTAGGTAATTTTATAATACTATATAATATCAAGTGAGTCACAAATTGTTATATTTTAACATTAGCAGTGGTAAATTAAATGTAAACGAGTTATACTCATACGATTTGCCAGTATCCTTTAGCAGTTACTCGTTAATACCATATATTATTTTCTCTCGGCGAAAACCTCTAATGCGTTAACAGAACCAATGATAATAATATGCATGGATCTATTTTAATACAGCAACTATCTGTATAAGTCTGTCTCACTTAAATTCATGTTTTAGAAATATAGCAATGTACCCTCATTTATACTTTTGAAACTAACGTCATCTAGTTGATACTCATAATAAGGTCGAGATAATGTCTACTTTCTTTGCTGATATGCTACCGTATTTGTGATATAATAAACTCATTTTTCGGAATTGCGACTTCAGTAGTCTAGGAACGTATTGCATTTAATGCCATTACAGCTTTCTTTAGTTTCATCATAGTAAATTGAGATAACTGAGTGACAACATCCCATAGAATATTAAAGTTACGGTAACATACTCTTGTAGAAACGCGCTCATTCCAATTAAACCTATTAAAATTACGAATGTAATAGCTTCCGTAAGCAACTGGCTAATGTACCCACAAATATAAGTAAAATTCTTGCAGTCTTATAAAGTTCTTGTACGTACTACATACTTTCGCTGTATGACATGATTAAAACTGTTTTGAAAGCTTTGCATACGCAAACAATCGATATGAGATCTCGCGAAAGGACCCAGTTTTGTTCTCATATTAAGACCAACGACAGTATTGCTTTAGTACGGTACTAGCTATAAAGATTGTATAAAATTAGTCATTCTTCATGAATCTAAACACTTGTATATTAGCCTTTGATGTTTATGAAATAAAAAAAAAATGTCTTACAGAGTAAAAGCTTCAATAACTAATCTTCTATAGAATATATGTAAAGATTAATGAAACCATTAGGCTTAATGTTTATGCTAATAGTTAGCCATTGTAGCAGCATCAACGCAATTGATCTACTCGATCTCCCAAGAGATCTGACTTTCAACAATTAACTTTATACCCTGTAGTAGAATTTTAAGAACTAATATTAGTTTAGCGTTTCTAATTGTTAATATCGTCATAATATTTCTGTTACCCATACGGGTTTTCGCTTTTCCTGCATACTGCAATTATTTAAAAGTGTAGAAAGATTCCAAGCGTTCGAGTTTACGAGTCTTTGACAACAGCAACAGACATGGCGTCGTCTTTCCTTTATTTTGTAGCGGCTATCGCCCTCTTACAATCTTTGAGTGTGACCGCCGATGGCTACTTTGCTAGAATGTGCTTGGATATTAAACTGCTAAATCGTAATATTAACAAAAACGGCCTCTATACGATTTGATATCTTCTTGCAATTGCTCATTGACAGAATATCGATAACTATTTCTTTTGATGCTACTCTTTAATGCGCTAGAACTAAAGAGTGTTCATCATAATTTATGATTCTTATCATTAAGAAGTAATTCACCTAGGTAAATTTTCAAATAATTTGGACGAACTTGCCATAATGTACATAATAGCAGTATATCTACTCTATTTTAGTTACTGGAACTTATTTAAATTCAAATATGAAACAAAAACGTAATTTACTGTTTGCAATAGACTGATTGATATTAAAAATAAAGGATCAAAAATAATTTCCATATCCCTGATGATAAAGTTATATGCGATTTAATAAATTCATTCATTCTAGTACGGTAACTTCTGTCTCATTAAACAGATACACTTAAGTTAAGGATAGAACTCATGCTGGTACTGGCTACTGCATTAACAACCACCGTGTATCGATAAAGTATCAAGCTTGTATGTACTGCACAATTATAGGCGCGTAGTACTATAATCATTTCAGGTAATTTTCCAGCTCTTACTTCAAGTATATTGGTTGTAACTTGAAGAATGGCTAAGACATTCTCAACAAAATGTTATTAAATTAAAGACACAATTATGAAGACTGTATAAGTAATATTGCAACTACCCCAATAAACCTTCAATTTAGAAGTGATAATTTTGTCATGATGTTTATCATTATAATGATTGCAACTATGCATTATTGAGCAGTCGCGTCTTTAGTTTGTATCAAATTACGGGAAAGCATAGAGTATCATTTGCTTCTATTAAACATATATCAAATGCGATCATAAATTAATAAAAGTATATAAGATTATTTTCAGTAGCTGCAGACAACAGCTCTGCTTAATGTCATCGCTGACTGCAAATAGACTTAGTTTTACTCCTGCTTTACATCTATTAGTAAAGGATAGGTGTTAGAGTCATTGTTATTTACATTGCTATAAAGTGGATTATCAATTGTACTGTGCGTTTACTATTTAGAATTTTTCCATTAGAGCTGCATTAGTTAAAGTTACAGGATAAAAAGTTACAAAAAAATAATTAATAACACCTCACGTTGTATATCGCTAATTGAAAAGTGAATAGCCGGTTACGTCAGCGGGTCGCTAGCGAAATTTATGAGCCCATGGGATTTTGTGCCTTGGGAATACCAACCGATCAACAAATAAGTATTCTTTCTTCATTCTATCTTTCGAGCTCATGATAGACGGTAGGATGCTTTTTAATAGAAATCCGGGTTGGTTAAGCCTTGTAAGTGGAGACATTATCATAGCTGCACAGCTGCGTCGTTGGTTAAGCATAATATTGAAAAGGCATTTAGGCTGGATTGTAATTACTGCTATTCTTTGTAAAAACAAAGTACAGAACGTTGCTTTTTCTCAAAATCATTAATCATTCTACGATTGTTTTCTGACTTGAGCATGCTGAGAGTTGATCTATTTATGAATTCGTAACTTCCCTAAGCATTATTTTATGTGAATCAACCCCCTCATTATTCTTAAGACTGGCTCTGTTCATTAGTGTTGGCTTTACTAGGTAATAGCACATAATACTGCGTTAGTTATAGCTAATATCGTTTTAATTTCTGGCTGAAATTATTTCTTATTTTTGTAGTAAATAACAGAAGAACACGAATTACCAACATGAAGTTGTTAAGTGGCCTTATATGTCTACTTTTGCTGGCATGCTTACCTTTTTCATCGTCAGTCCCTACCCAAACGACTATCATCATAAAATATGATCCCACATCATGTTTAGATATCAAATACTATCGCCCAAATGTTACCAGAAATGGCTTTTACACAATCTTCGACAAAGAAAATGGGCTGCATACAGTTTATTGCGACTTCAATTCGGATAAACCTTTCGTTTGGACTTTAATTGAATCCTTCTCGCGTAAGGCAGGAAAAAGATATAGTAATGTAAAATATCGTTTACATTTCCAAAGGCCTTTTACTATCAATTATCCCTATAACGAATGTCGCCCTGATCAATTTCAAGCTTATCGTGCATCTAAAGCTGTTATGCAGTTAATTAGGCACTCTCAGACGACTACACATTGGAGAGCAACTTGTAATTTTGATCAGTATGCTATGGGCAAAGTCAGTACTTTCGGTCATCGAGATTATGTGAGAGCACATTTATGCCGTCTTGATATGTCTACATTTTATAGTTCTGGTGGTGGTTGCTATGAAATGGATTACATCAATATTGGTGGCCATGCATGCGAAAAATGTACCGTACCATTTTATAGTAATAACGGCATGCATCCTGGTATCATGTCTAGTATCTCCCCTACTCGTTGCAGTAAAATGAATTTTGGCCCATTTGAAGCTCAGGCATATAATTGGGGCTTCTATAATATAATCCACGAAAAATTTTCATGCTTAGCAACCGAACATTCAACTACGAACTGGTGGTTTGGAGGAATCTATGATGCATTGGATTCGATGCAGAGTGTTAAGAAAGCATAAAAAATTTTCAAGGATAAATTGTGTACCTTTATCATAATCTTGTTTGATCACAATTTGTCTCAGTGCCACTATGTCGTTGATTTTTTGATAATATAAAATCGGTTCTCATTAATTATCTTAACGTAGCTTATGTTATACCCGTAGCATTCTATGCCGAGTACAAATCTAGTACATTGTAGATACTTCAACTAAGCAGATATAAGCCCGTACTGATAATTATAATATCGAGGTAGATTAGAATTAACAGCCTCTGTTTCACATATATCGTAGTTTTTTTCACTGTGTTTCAAAATCTAAGTGCCCTAGAATTCATTTAATTTAGAAGGGAATATCATAAAAAGAAACTGAATATTAACAATGCAGATACTTATATTCATTAGCAATCATGTACTCCCTTCTTTAAGAGATTTTCGGTAAAGTAAATCATTAATTATTGAAATCAGTTAATTGTAAATTGCACGGATTTACATTGCAGTCTTTAGTGATAGGAATGGGCTTGTATTTTATAAACTATCGGTAACACTACTAATGGTCATTTGGCTAGGGTTTCAGATAACGTTATTAATTATTTCATCTATGTTAATTTTATGATTAAAGAATAAAAGTAATTCTTTATCAAACTTTAGAAGATTTTATTTCATCGATGAGCTACGAAAAGAATGCTTTTGTAGATCATTAGGTCTTCATATCAAATTTTACATTCCTATATCGATTTTGCCGCTAAAGAACCAAATACAGGCGTTATTCCCGATTGAAGTCTGATTTTATGTTTCATTTATTAATGAAGTTACTGACTATTGAAGAATAGTAACATATTTGCAGTACAAATGAGTATATATTACGTATAGTACAAAATAACTATCCATAGCACTGATCACAATATGAAGTATTTGATAACTTGAAATCAAAGTTGAATACGGTTACAGAAACGCTCTGAAGCCCATTAAAATATGAAGAATCATCCATACATAGTTTTTTTCTCTTTGACCGGATATCAACCTATAACGCTCAGCAAAGGGTTAAAAGCTTGCTACAAGTGCTGATATTAATGCCGAAAGTAACCTGGTCCGTAGTTCCTATATCTTAAACTTTCTTTATATCACAAGCATTACATACTTACTCATACGTCATGCAAGCATAAAAATGGCAGTTTATGTTTTTGTTATCATCTTGCTCGAGCTAAATGAGAATAAGATATGTCTACAGTACATAATATATCTTGCCACTCTTCCAGTAAGTTACCCTTGATTACTTTTATCGAAACTTGTAAAATTTCATCAAATGCTGCGCGTTGATTATTTACAAATATACAATATAGCACTGTATCCGCAATTTAACTCCTTAATGCTATCTCTAATAGCCCTAACTCATATAAACACACATAAGTGTGTACTAACCTCTACAAGTTTGACAAATAATTTTAGCATATTATATTATTAAGCACGTATGTAATTCAAAATATGAGTTAAGAATAAATATATTTATAGTCTTCTCCTTCTAAGCAACTTTTTAAATCATATGGGCATATTACCGAAACCCAACATTAATTAAAATATTTATTAATCAAAAAATTTAATTGATAAGGACTTTTTATAGGTGAAATGAGTGCAACTCTAAAATCTTAAATGCTTTTTTAACGTATGAGTAGTCTAGAGATTCGTGAATATGCAGTACTTTGAATAAGATCGATTGCGTGAATCCTATCACCTGCTTGTATGTTGAATTCTACACCGTAATAGATGAATCACCGAAAACTATTTATTACCCTCATTATTTCTACACTCCTGTCAGTAAACTTATAATATACCATATGTTCTATCCTATATGTATCTAAGTGAACGATATGAATGGTACTCATGCTGAGCATTATTGGACTTTTCTATCTATTGTTTCTATAACATATTATTATTTCAGTCCAGCATACGTGGGTACAACGCACTACTTTCCATCAGTTTACCGAAGAATTTAGACGATACTGCATAGATTGTCTTGAGCTAAATACAGGCATACTTATAACTGCTTCTGTTCACATTTTACGCATTGTTATCTTTTTGCTTTAAAATATTCCAAGAGTCGCAACTGCCATCATGAAGTTGTCTGTGCAGCTTTTTGCTGTCATGTTATTGGTATCGCTTCTGCCCTATTCATTGGCAAGTATTGAAGTAATAACAACGACATTATATCGTCCAGAATCATGCTTAGATATCAAACAACTTCGCCCTAAAGTTCACTTGAATGGTTATTACACAATTTATGATAAAGAAGAAGCACTTCATACAGTTTACTGCGATTTTAATTCCGAAAAGCCATACGTCTGGACTTTAATAGAATCATTCTCACGCAAAATGGGTATGTATCGATCGGAAGAGAAAGGCCACTATCATTTTCAACGACCATTTACCACTGATTATGCTTATAGTGAATGTCGCCCAGATAATTTTCAAGCCTACCGTACTTCTTTAGCTGCTAGGAGGCTAATCTATGGATCACAAACAACAACACATTGGAGAGCAACTTGTAATTTTGATCTTTATGCCATGGGCATAGATAAAAAAATGTCGCATCGAGATTATGTAAGGGGAAGTATGTGTTCGCTTAACATTATGACTCTAGGTTCCTCTGGCGGTAGTTGTTACTATGCAGACTATATGAATATTCATGGACATTCTTGCAGTCACTGCTCTATGCCATTTTACGCTAGCGGTTCGACACATTTAAGTCTTATATCTAGCCAATCTCCAAATCGTTGTGGTAGAATACGCTTTGGCCATACTGTAAAAAATGAGTATAACTGGGGTACATACGTCAACTACAACGAGAAATTTCGTTGTACAGCAACACCAGAATCGACAACTAATTGGTGGCTTGGTGGCGTTTATAATGCTCAAGATTTGCAACAAAACGTTAAGAAATAAATACAGTACTTCTTATCTATCTCGACTTTTCATCATGGAAATAACCCTTGATATTTCTGTTATTGACTTTTACTTATTGCAATATTGAATAACGCATTTCTAGTGGTAATATTTCGCCTGGGGAGCCTAGTTTATATGAATTAACTTTAGTCTTTTATACTTCATTTATTGATTAACTGACAATGTACGGTTCTATATCGACATGCAGCTGGAACAAGAATATTTGCCGTAAATGTTGCATCAACGTCGATTCTGTTTTTAACTTTTATGGTGTTTTATTGATAATAGAGGTAGTATACGAATTTCATAAAGAAATACTTTAATTTGGTTCTAATCTTCTTATTTCAAGTGATTCCAAATTTCTTCGTATCTTTGTTACTGAACTACATATCTTGAATGTAAATTTGTAAGGACTCAAATACGAAATAAAATGATCCTTATATTTTGCCACTGAAATTGAATGCATTTACAGTTAAGCAGCACATTTTAAATTCTTAATAGATTATAAAATTATGGCCAAGCAAATCACGTCAGTTTCTCAATTTGGATGTAGAATGGTAAACCAGATCCAAACAATTATAATATGATACATACATATAGCTAATTACTTCATTGCTATGGCTAGTGAATGGCATCAAATTTAACTTCACGATTTTCTTAGACTAGCATTTCTATTTTAGAAATCTGTTAGAACAATATTATCATACTGAAGTAAGTTTTTATTTCAGTGTTATAATGTGTACACTAGCTTACGGCAATACTATTTGCGATATCATATTTTTCTTTCGTTAAATCGGCTGTGAGCAAGATAGTATACAGTCAATTTTAGAGAATAAGAATCAGTCTAGTGGCAATGGGTATCACATATTAGTACATTAAATAATGATTTAGAACCCTATAATGGTTTTAAACCTGTTGCTCAAGTACTATGAGATTTATATAGAATTTTATATGATTTAAATTTTGCATTTTTCAAAGTATTAACGTTAGAATTAATATTACGTACAGTAAAATGTAATAGGTTTGATAAATCTGTTTTTATTATGAAGATATTTCTGTCACATAATTTAAGCAACAGAGTATTCCGCTTAATTTGATAGCACAACTGGAATCAGTACTCGTATACATGATCGTGTATGAAAATTAAGCTTACACAGCGAAAGTTTACAATTTACACAATAGCTCCACATAAAGAATAATAACTGGAGAATTATATAGAAATACAATTAAATCTCACTTATTCATTCTTTATTCGGTTTAAATGAGAAATAATATTTTTATAGTGTAAGAGATTAAAGTATAGTATCATTGTGTTTTGTCCATCTATTGCCAGTAATAGATTAACAAAGAATAGACGCACTGATTCTAACCCTGCTCTAGGAGCCATAATAAAATAGTTTCAATGTATTAGTCACCTTCCTAATATCATAGGCATTAAATTTTACGTAACAGCAGAGCTTATAATAGAAATTACTTTGAGTTGCTAAGTAGTAGAGTACAGTAAGTGATCGGCTCCCGCAGGAAAAGATGTTTTCGTGAATGATAATGAATGCGGATATATTAAGAGCTGAATGTGCAGGCAGTAATATGTAATTAACATCCATATACTTTATTCTATATCAACTCACATAAAATTATAGTCTTATCCAATTCTGAGCTAAATCATAATGTTTTGATAATGTTTATTAATTCAGATTTGGCTTAGTTATGATATTTATGATCACTACGTTAATAAATGCCAACATCATCGCTAACTACGAACGTTGCCGTAAATAGCCCTGAGTTACTTTATTCCTTACTTCCCATAACTAAACACCAGTGACTCTAATTTTTTTATAAACGGTATGTGGCTTGATAATCATGATATATTAAATTAACTTTAGTCTAATCATAGCATTTGGTCATGAAAACAAGACATTTGACATTATGAACCAATTTAATATTAATTCAATGCTAAAGCTTTATCTAGTCCTTATGATGAAAAATTTTAGAATTTTAATAAACTTTTTGTTTGATTGCATCGAAGGCGACTGTCAGTTTGATTACAGGCCGAAAGAACGATGACAGAACATCCAGTAATGCAATTATTAAATGTTTTGAGTTATGTTCCCATTACGGCGAAAAAGATATCAAAAATAATGGTACAGTATTATAAAATTATGAAAGAACTAATATATTTAGTATAGACTACCCAGCAGTGTAAGAAACAAAATGACTGATACGTCAATCATTAAACGACCTGCAGCTCCGTATTCATTAACTTATCCTTTAATGTATTATCAACTAAAAAACATAATTTTTTAAGTTTTTATTCTTTAACTGAATTAACCTGATGTATTTAATGCACCAAAGTTCCGTTGGGAATTAGCTGTTCTTAATTATCACGTAAACGATGACGGCTAGCTGATACATTGATAGACACACAAGAATAGAGGACCCATTAGTAAATTAGCCTTAAAAACCCTACTGCTAGTCCCTTGGTAATAGCGATGACAAAAAAATCGAATCCCCTTAGCTCCATAGTGGTCAAAAAATAAGGTCTCCTATCTTTCATTGTGTTTTTTTAACCTTAAAGGCGTTAATTGAACCATTCTTGACTATATACTATCCACGAATAAACTAGCAGAGCTGCTTTTTCGGCTAATAAACTTAAAACTTTTACCAATTCAGATCGAACTGCATTCGGCGACTCTCCGCAGATAAAATTTTTTAGGATCTCTGCAACTTTCCTTATACTTATTCTTCGACATGAAATGCAACGTCATGAATGGAGCATTGCTACTCGCAACGTTATGTATTACTGTTGGAATTTTAACGCATGAAGTACATGGAGGTGTTTTGACAGTAAGTTGTACTACCTTTCGAATTCATAACATAAAATAGCCATTTTTTATTATCTCTGAACTTTTTTTTCAATCCTTCATACTAGCGTAAAATAATTAATTTTAGAGTACTTTTACCACACTATTATAAATAAGTTTGTCTCTGTAGCTAGTATAGTTGGCTGACTAGTGGCCCTAGTAGATTATATTAATAATGTCGTCTTCTTCACCATCGAATGTAAACGTTTAAAATAGCACCGTATACATGTAACTAGCTTATTCTTGATCATTAAATTGCCCTTCATCAGATTTTACATCGTGTTATAACTATATCCTACTAACGAGCCCATTTTCGATATTTATCTTAAATATCAGAATATCTGATGAAATAATAAGCCACAATGTATAGCATATGCGTTTACCGCAATATGAAATATAAAGAAATATCCAAAGGATAGAATTTAGATTTAATGCTTTGCATGTATCTTTCCCTTGGTTATTTGTAAAATATTCATCGCTCTTAACTATGTTACTCTAATCATTATATCATATATGAAATTATATGAATAGTAGATATCTAATTTCATGAGAAGTAACTCAGATATCACAGTAAAATAAAGTAACTCTATGTTCTTATTTGTTCGATAATAGCTCCGATCTTCTACTTTCTTAATATAATTTGAATATTATTTACAATTACAGAGTATAAAACCAAAATCGTGTTTGGAAATTCGATATTCAACAGAAAATAAGACAGCAATAAACGGTTTCTACGCAATTCATACCGATGCAACTAAAGTTCAACCAGTGTATTGCGATTTTCAATCGGACCCACCCTTTGTCTGGACGCTAGTTGAATCATTTACGCGCACTAGAGGTGTTTATACGTCCAAGATACCTGGATCAATCAGCTTTCATAAGCCATATTACTACAATTATCCGTATAATGACTGTTCTCCTCAATTTAAAGCCTATCGATTGAACCGTCCTACTATGATGTCAATTTATAAAGCCCCGCGAACTACCCATTGGAGAGCGACTTGCAATTTCGATAAAATCAAGAAATATCCTATGAGTCATAAGGATTATATACGAAATTCCATATGCCGATATGATATTCTAAATATTTACAGTGCTCAACCAGGTTGTTATTTTGTAGATTACCTCAACGTCCGTGGGCACACTTGCAGAAATTGCCAAGTACCAATCTACGTTGCACCAAGTTATCATGTGAACTTTATGTCTTCACGCAGTTATTATTACTGTCAGAAGTGGAAATTTCCATCAGAATTCACATTTAACCCTCCGGAGAGTAATTTTGGCTATTATTATAGATACAGTGTTGAACACGAGTGTACATCAAGTAAGGATGCAACGACTAACTATTGGTTCGGCGGTATTTATCAGCCTAGCAACAAATTAATCAATTATTCTCTTCTTTAATATGCTGAACGTTAAAGGTATTGCAATATGATATTCAAGTTGATCTATCGTTGCTAGATTGATAGCTAGTAAATTTTCTGACTATACACATATAATGCTTTCAATATCTACCCTGAATAACCAGCTGGAATACTTACATATCTATGATCAATAGAATGCGATAACCTTTATCAGATTGGATCGTGTTTATTTCGCGTCTATCGAGTTTTTAATCTCTTGAATTAGTAATATAGATGTTAGCTTTAGCGCAATAAGTGTATAATGGTATTATTTTACTGCAATGGGTAATCTGTACTAATTGTAGCTACTATCGAGATTGACATTGGACTTGCAATCTCATTAATTTTTTCTGATAGAGGCTCGAAATTACTGTTATATGTAATATTTTTCGAATCTTTGCTGTATTTAAAAAACTGTATGGTGTTTACTACGATCTGTAATTAATACATTATTTTCCGTAATCAATTTAATGCAGTATACATGTGTTTTATCAGTTTTGGTATTCACAAATAAATAACGTTTTTAGAAATCTCACAATAGAAGTATCAAAATCACTCATCGTTTTAACCCTCGTTTTCTCAAGTTACCATGCTCTCATCAACTATTTAATGTCGATATTACAAGTTTTTACCTCGAGCATACTCCGTTTTGGTAAAGCATAATTTAAGTAGTATTATCTTTGATCAATGTAGAAATATCAAAATTATCCATATCTAGCATATTTGTATAAATATAGATTAGCTGATACTGATGTAGTCTTTCCAATGATTCCAGAAAAAGATCGTTTTATCAGTCCTATTTGCAACTAACTGAAAAGTAGTATAACCATTCTTTCCCATTTTCAAAAGTTTATGTTTGAAATAATGGTGTTTTGAATACAAATGTTTTCATGGGTTCTTTTAATTTTCAAATCCCCGTTTTTATCGAGTACGATCTTACTTATTTTTCTGTTATGGTATTTTTTGGTTTCACCGTATCTTTATATTTTCTATGACCATATTTACGATAATTTCTTAAATTTATTTATGATCTATTAAATTGTAAGGAAATGAGCCATGTTTTACCTATCTTCCAATGCTTGGTAAAAAATTGACTATCGGAAAATCTTGAGGGTTATTTTTATTTTTATCACTCAATTTTTTTATAACACTCATAGCTGATTTTATACTTATTCAGCTTCCATCTCTTTTCAAGGTGTATCTTTGCTAAGTAATGCTAATCTAGCTTTATCTAACAGTTTTATGGAAGCTTTATGCAATATTCTTCGCATACCAGTTTTCCTAATTAATCTATGTTTGGTTACTGTAAGTAAACACAGCGGTGACAGCTGATCGACGTTTTTGATCATTAAGTCACTACGACCTACCAATTTTAATAATGCAACTCAATACTCTTCTACAATTTCATTTTTAATAACTTCGATGTTTCAAACGATATCTACAAAATGCATTCTGAGTACATTAATATCCATTTATGAACTTCTTGAGCACGATGTTTGCATTATATGTAATAACGCACTAAGAGTAAATCGCCATCGAAATCAAGAGGCCGTTTCGTAAGCTTCCATTCTGTGAGTAAAGGAAACAATAAGCAATATTTAGATTCATGCTCATTACTGCTTATAGAGTAGTTACTGATTATAACAGTATCAATCGTTTATCACCATCGTTCTCTGCTACAGCCATACTATATTCTATCTAGCGTGTAAATGGCACCATAATAAACGTAATACTTTGGCTATTATAAGCTATACGGTTTATTTTGAGTTAATGCAAGTATTTTATATTAAAACTTCGGATGAAAATAGTATTGGCAGATGGGAGTGTAATCAAATAATAACTATGTAATAAAGTCTAATCGATAAAGTAATTCTAAGTTACTATTATTATCAATTCGCGGGTTGTTGTTATTTCATCTTTTATATGTAAGAAAGTCCTTATGCTACTCCTATATAATCATGTCATAATAAACTACGTAAACTTTTTTCTAGATCATAAATATGAGATAATAACAAAAGTAGAATATTCTTGTATAGATATTTACTCATCATAAATATTGCTACAAATTCATCACTGCAAAAGGAGATTATAAAGAAATATCTGAATCCAACAGAAATTTGCAGTTAATGGCTGTATCAGTTTCAAAGATTTTTATCATTGCCCATATCTTATATACTGCTACGCTGTACGTTATCGGATTGCTAAAAACTAAATCTGATGAGTAGGTAACTCTGGCGAAAGAAGTGATGTGATAAATTTATAGCAAGCAACATATACTAATAATTACCATTACATAATTATACGGTGCGGCATGCTATTAATATTTTTATATCCGGAAGTTTAATACTACACTTATATTTTAAACAACTTAAGCTTGCTTTCAGTTATTTTGAGAACGTGTAGTCTAAGATTGAAAGATCACAAAATCTAATCATTTTAAAAGAATCGTGTCTATTTCACAAAGGCTTATGAGTACCAATCTGCCGATTAATGGAATACGCTGTGATATATTGAGCCAATTTAACCTAGGCTATAGTTCGCAGTACGCTAATCGTGATACATTGGTTAATCATATTATTTTTGCTCCTGCAACAGATATATATATACCGATCCAATAAGTTCTTATGACACTGTATATATTAATTTATTGTATAGAAATAAAAATTACCTGAAATACTATACTAAAAACGTTTTCAATACTAGTAAATGTAGAACAAAGTTTTGTCTTGAAGTAATTTTATCTTTTTGATGCCTATGACCATTTCTAATTTGATTGGTAATATATTAATAATATAGGAATGATAACACTATTGATTAGTAGCTAAATTGAAAAGTAGAGTCTTACAGGTAGATGAATAGACCGTTAAATGACTGTGCAATCTAAGTAGTTAGATAAAATAAGAAATTGGCCTTATTTAACTACGCTACTTATAGTAATAGTAATAATGGGAGATGAAATTTCATGATCATACTTGTTACTTCCTGGAAACAACATAGTTATTTTATTCATAGTGATAACGTCAAGATTCGAGGTAATATTGTATGGAATGAGTTTAGTAAATGTGCATTCAAAAATCGCTAGCAGATACTGTTATTGCAAGGAAAGTAATGTCGCCTTACGATGTATATAGCATGATATATAAAAATATATCTATATATATTCTAAATGAATTCGTGTCATAATTCAAGTTGTTAAAAGTGTTATTATCTTACTGTTTAATATATTTTCCTGTGAATACAGGAGGGAAGTGTAAAATACATCTGGTGAATTAGGCTGTGCTTAATAACCTTAATTAACAACTACCGTGCGAGATTGGTTAGTAATAAATAGAATCTTTATTCATGAGTCACATTTTCAATCACGGACAATACACTTTACGTATAATAGTAGAGCTTTTGATGGAAATTAAACTACCCAAATCATTTTGCGCAGTAGTTGGCCATGCCTCTTGGGAAAACGAAAGTTCTTTCTACCATCACTATAAGGTATATAGAGGAGTCGAGCTAATGAAATTTATAGATGCGCAGTATAATATACTGTATTAAAGTGTTATATCTAGTATCATTGTAAAGTTTTAACTCAATCTATTTTAACTTTTCATTAGATGATAACGATCCTATCTTTTCCGAGTTTGACCCCAAAGTTATATAAATGTTTATAGTTGATTCTTTTAGCTGTACATTCGTCATTATGATTGTAGACCGTTAGTGTTATCATTAACTTTGATTTTTGACGTAAATAGACAGCATAACTAAAGCTGCATTCTTCTTTAGCACTTCTCGGATTTCATAACATCTACATCAATCATTCACTTAGTCTTATTTGCGAGCACAGCATGTGGTTTTAACTATTATTGAATATTTATTAAACTCTAGAAATCGCGATCAATTGTTGACGGTGAAATAATATTATGACAAAGCTCTATTCTAACTCATGGCTTTAGCAATCGCGGCGAAAAGTTTCTACTGTTAGTGAAATGTAATTGAATTATACTAATGGAGCGTAATGAATTGATACGGATCAAAAGAACGATGATAGTGTCTACCAATGCGGTTATCAAGTTTTTGAATCGTGTTGTATCGGCTTAAAGGAAGAATAAGCTATAACATCATGAAGTTAAAAAGAGGGGTTACTATTTTCAGTAGAGCCTATGGACGACCAGTGTAATAAACAAGACTGTTACAGGGATAATTATTCAATAAATAATCTACTGCTCTATCATCACTAACTTGTAATATATTATTTATCTATTAAAGAAGTACGTTTAGCAGACACTGCGTGAATTGAATCAAGTCGTTAATGCAATAAAATCCGCTGGGAATTGATTAAGCTAATTCACCATATAACAGGGTGATAGATGGCCAAAATTTTGATAGACAGATAAAGAATGGTAAAACCATTAGTAAAGTAGTCAGCAGAAAAACCCTGCTGTCAGTCCCTCGGCAATGCTAAGAATAATAAAATTTAATGGTTTTTCTTCAATAGTCGTAAAACAATAAGACACCCATCTTTTTAGTTTATTTCTTCAAGCTGCTAACGAAATTTACTATTGACTATAGACGATAGATTATCAGTTACTTCTCTGATAGTAGTCTCAAGTTAAAATAGTATTGATTCCGTGTTGACTATACTTGGTGACGATAATATAGATTAAGGACTTTTAAGATTTGTTCTATTTTCTAATCCATAAATCATCGCCATGAAATACGACGCAATTAAGTATATACAGTTGCTCGTAAGTCTATGTATCCTTGTTGGAAGTTTAACGAATGAAGTACAAGGAAATCTTTCTTCTGTAAGTTATATTCTTTTATAACCGAGTAACATAAACTATTAACATTTTTTTATGCCTGATAAATTTTTAATCTTTTTATATCAACTTTAACAATCCCTGCTATATTCCAGTATCGGATTAAAGTACAAACTTACCTCTCGTGTTCGTCGAGTTAACCGATTAATAACTGTTATAAAGATTATTTCTATTGCCTACCTTTCATATTACTAAGAAGCTGATTTTTAAATCATTTGATCGCATGTATTGATCTAAATTTAAAATCTTGAAACTTTTTCTCGCTTTCATTCCCTGTACAGTACAATATCATATCCAATCACCAAAGCCTTTTCGGTTACTCTTCATTGCAGATATGAATAAGTCAATTAGTCATCTAGATGATATACCATTGTGATAAAGTGTCCTCTCAAAAATACAACAAGAACTACAGTTTCTTGTAAACTTCACTTTATTGCATAAGATTAGGTTCGTCTCATAACTACCAAGGACTATCTAACTGCAATCAGACTATAGACATAGAATTATATTGTATCGACCTTCTTAGAATCTATTCATATACTAACTATATATGCAATTTTATCAGTCTAGAGAATGGAGTTTAACGTCAGTAGATCTCAACTTTTTTCTTGAATAAAACGTAGTTGATGTCGATTCCAATACAAGATAATAACTGAATCCGATAACTGTAATTGCTCTCATTTTTTCGTTTTCCCTCTCGTGAATAAACTTTTTTATTATTATTATAGGGTATAAAAGTCAAATCGTGCTTAGAACTTTTCTATACTTCAAACAAAACACTTACAAATGGGCATTATGCTATCCATACTGGATTGTCTCTCACACCGGTATATTGCGACTTCCAATCGGATCCACCCTATGTCTGGACGCTAGTTGAATCTTTCACACGAAATAGAGGAATCCAAACATCTAAGTTGCCTGAATCTATCAATTTTCGCAAACCATATTACTATAATTATCCATATAATGAATGTACCCCTCAATTTCAAGCTTACCGACTAAGCCATGCTAGTATGAAATCGATTTATGACTCACCGAGGACTACCCATTGGAGAGCGACATGTAACTTTGATAAGAAAAAGAAATATCCTATAAGTCATAGGGATTATATGCGCGTTGAAAACTGCCGATATAATATTATGGCTATTTATAATGCTCAACCAGGATGCTATATCGTAGATTATGTCAATGTTCGTGGTTATACTTGCAAGATGTGCCAACTACCGATATATGTTTCGCCTAGCTATCATGTCACCTTCTTATCATCGCGCACTTATAGTTACTGCCAGAAATGGAAATTTCCTTCAGAGTATGGTTTTAACCCTCCAGAATCAAATTTTGGCTATTTTTCTCAATATAGTATTGATCATGAATGTTCATCAAGCAAAGATGCGACTACTAACTATTGGTTCGGTGGTGTTTATCAACCCGAGTCTAAATTAATCAGTTACAAGTTACTTTAATCTTCTAAGTTTTAGTAACTTTTGCAGAATTATGTCGCAGCTGAGCATACTGGACTGATTTAGTCTTGGTATTTCATGACTAAACTATAAGATATTTTCTACATCTACTCTAAATAGTGTACTGAAGTAATTGTCCAGTACAAATAATGGAGTTAAACTTTATTAGATAGAACCTTGTTTATTTCATATTTATCGGGTTGTGTGGTATTTTTTCTATCAATCTGTTAAGAAGTCTTTTAACGTTTAAAATTGATATTGTACGCGTATATTGTTAGGCTATAGGTTAATAAAACTTAATAGCTATATGTTATTATTATTAACCATACAGATAATCCTTTCATTCTAACTGTTGTCAGTATTGTTGCTAGGCTCATAAGTAATAACTGAATTGAGTTAATATGGTACAAAGAATGTTTGAAATTGATATTGTAACCCAATCCATTCTGTCCTAATTCTATCTCATTACTCCATACGTGCTGTAGAGTATATAGTAACAACGGTTTGGGTCTTCATTCTAGCTATAACCTCAAATATTCTGTATATTGCTAGTACTACAATACTACATAGGTTTATCGTAAATACTTGAAATATGGTAATTAGAGATCGGTCTTTTAATACTAGAATGTAAATACCATTTAAAATGGCAATAATCAATCTCCTGTCTTGCGTAATAAAATCATTACCATTTTGCTGTTTCTGAGATAGTGACATTATTCATATATCGCATCGTAAGAATGTTTTAAAAATTCTTGATTTACTGGCCATACTGTACTATATTCAAAGAATATAACCAATGTTGGCTAGTTGAGGCTTTCATTCAAAAAGAATATCAATCTATAAATCCGATAAACGCCAAACAGAAATCAAGATACTGGGATAGTTCCGATATTATTTAATTTCCAGTATTAGCCGTATCATATATATTGTCCTATAGCGTTAAATAGCTAGTTATATAAAGAGAGAGCGAGTATTTAAGCTTTAACTAGATTTTAAATAGAATTCAAGCTAACAATCAATCTATAGCGAATGATTTATAAACTACAGTGCACAGCCATAGACCATAATATTATGTTTATTTACTGGCTCACAAATAAATATTATAACACGTTAAAAATTTTGGTAACAGTGAGATATTACACTACCTACGCATGCTATTTTATTACCAAATTGATACTGGAAAGGAAGTATAGTAGTAGTCTATTTAAATTACAAAAGCATGAAAAATGTGTTCTCTTTTTATTTATTGCATTTTAAATATCTTTTTAAGCTGGTAGCAAGATTTTGCTGAGATATGCACTATAGATAGGGGGCGTCAGAGGTTCGGTTAACTATAGATAGCTTCATGTACTTTCTGTACTATCTTAACTGTAGAATAGGTCTCATTTCCTTGACTGTTATTTACTGATCACGTTACATCTTGTACTATGCATACTTCTTTATGATAAAGTATAATTTATTAAGCATATCAACCCCCCCCCCCCTAAAAAATGACCAAATCTCTTTTAAGCATGACCTGTATCATTTCGTATCCTATGAATTTCCGTCAAATACTTGCGCATACTTATGCTTTATCAATATTAGTACACAAATAAATTCGTGTTACGGAGCTTGATGCTCCTTGCGTATAACTGGTAGTAATTTACGATAGTGAGGCTAACGTAGAGTACACTGGTACTAACGTAAACGGGCAAGTAATAAATATATTTATTAACCTAAACCTATCGTTTGACTTGATTACAATAGTATAGGAATAAGTTAGTTTTCCCTTACCGAGGATCTTCGGAGTTAGTTTGAGAACCATAAGAGTAGATAGACTAGTTTAGGTACGATCACGAAAGTTGCTTAGTGACAATTCGATATACAGTATACTACAGTCTAATCTACTAAAAGCTTAAATAGCCGCTTAGATACAAAATCTACTGAATTTCCATGAAAACATCAAATATTTATTACAGTATTGTAATTCATGCACAAATCAATACGGATATAACTTTATAACCTCAGTTACTAGCAAGTCTAGTTGACTATTTGCACAAGCGAACTTACAAAGCTCTATCTGCCTATTTCTTATGGAATTTGGTATTTACGACCCATAGATTTACTAAGCAATCTACCACCCGAGGCTTAAATGACGGCATCATACTCATAGCCTTTTCAAATTACATATTGTCTCTAAATACTCATTACTAATTTATTATCCAATATATAAAAACCGCTTAGTACGGTACGATTTCATGAGTACACTCCATGTCATCATAAATTGGTAAGGCAAATACTTCTTATCTAATGAAAGCGACAGTAGTACAATTGACTGCAAAGAATAACTGGATAACGGTATTAATACATTAAGGTTGCTATAGTGTTTCTACAACGACAGTGACAGTTCCACTATTAGAAATAATTTACATTTGATAGAATACTCTAATTACGTCATCGCGTTACATACGTATAAGTATAAGACTTCCGTTCATCTTGGGTTAAAATCAACTTAAGTTTAAAACATTTATATCTTGATAGTTTGCAGTTACATACTACACCGTACAGAGCTTAGGACACGTATCAATTTATGACCTTAGGACTTAAAATTGTTAAAGTAACTGCATCCCCGAGCATTACTCAAAGCAAGATTCCTCTACAATAGATACTATAACTAATAATAAGTTGAACAAAAAGTAAGATATCCATAAGCGTAAGTGTACTCAGATATCTTTATAATTATTCTAAAAACTCTTAAATTATGGTTATCAATCATAATCACATAATAGCAAACCAGTAATGTTCGTAAATGTTCATAAACACATACAATTGTTCAAAAAAAAGTTATCTTTAAGTTCGCTGAAGCGGATTATAAATTTGAATATCAGGTATTAACTGGGAAATGATGGGAATACGCATTATACTGGTAACAATTTTCAGAATGCATGAAATCTATTGGTGGCATCAGTTACAGTATACCGCACGTGTATAAATTGCTCTGAATAAATGAAACAAGCAGTAGAAATGATGCACAAAGATAAACGCTACAGTTTTGATATGGATATTAAAGAATTAATTGACTAGCTGCTAACTGCAGCAAAAAATTCGAATAGGGTCTACTTTGCATTAGTCACTACCTGACTTGTATATATTGTAATAGATAAAAACTGTTAAGGTCGTTCACTAATATACATAAGGATCATATTAACTACTTATATCCACATTAACAGTTTACGGTCATATATAATTCATTTTACTTTCTATAGGCTCACGATATAGTAACAGCTTAGTAGCAACGGTAAAATTTAATTTAAAAAGCAAAATAGCGCTCTCATAATCAATTGGACTTGCTTATGTTACCGTTGATTTCGTTTCGATTTATACCATTCTTAACACAAAAACACTTCTCGCACCAGATCGTTGTACAATTGCGGTTATATCACCGTCCTAATCATGATCTTGAATTAAAATACATAATCTTCACTGGCCATTTCGATAGCCCATTTAAATTTCTCTCTCTGCGTTTTGTTAAAAACTTTTTCCACTGGTACTTCGTTCTTTTTGCACCTTTAATGTTATAAATTATTAATTATATGGAGTTTTATATACGTTACTAGCATATATCGTAAAAAAATTCATTGCTTTACCAAGCCACACTAATTCTAGGATCCATGTAATTCAATTTTGAAGTACTAAGGGCAACTTCCTTATTTTCAACCTAATGTATAAATGCAATTAAATATTGCTGTCTACCCTCAGGAATAAATATGTAATGTACCGGTACCTTATCTGTTTCGGTTAGATTTAACTTGTGCAACTGCCTATTTAGCATTTCAGTTTTCTTTTTCCTCTTTTCATAAAGTCTATCAAACAGATACAATAATGTAATGTCTGTAACAGATAATATCATGGCATTTAATTTCTCAAAGTTTAAATAATACTTCTTAGAACTTTCATCCTTTCTCTCTTTCAAGTCGGATTTTGCTCTCTTTTCTTCTTTTTTTGCTTCTTTTAATTGCTGCTCTTTCTTCTCGATCTATCAAAGTGTTATGAATTTATAATAAGGCGTGAAATTCACATAAAAATAAATTTAGCAAGACTAAGCGTATATGTTTATAAAAACGATTACATACTTTTTCCCTTAGGTTAGACATTTGCTTATCAAATGTTTTCGAAACAGTTCGCTATAGTTAAAGGAATGTCATTCAGATTACAATTGAAACTCGACGGGGTTAATTTTGACGTAAATTGCCTTACCTGATGGTTGCACAGAATAGCAACAGCTCTGTTAGATCTATTATATATTAAGATCTTATCCTCTATCGACATCTTAGCTATATTTGTTCAAAAAGTAAGTATCACATTCTCATCTATCGGAAGATTTGCAAGCCGGCCAGAAATAATTTTAAATTACAGTACTTACGATCTATGACTTGATGTAGTTGTTCCTACAATTTGCATTATAATATTAAGCAACGCAAATTTAACGCTGTACTGTACTTCAATAGAGTAAAATAGTTATATAGTTACCTGCAAAGTATAGGAAGCATTGTAGGTTCGAAAAACCTAAATGTATTAAAATAGACAGTAGAGATTTTCGATGAACTACGTTTATAATCATAACAAAATTGTTTATTCATTTAGGTACCTTCGCTGTAAGCCCTTCCATTAATTCTGATAAATACTTATTAAGAGAAGTTGTCTGTAATAGCAATTTAGAAGTTTCTTGAGAACTTTAAGTCGGTTATGACGTAATTTAATATACATAGATATGGCTTACCGACAGTCTATCAAACAGGTCATCACCTTTTTTCTTATTTTTACAGAATAATTTTAAATTTTTATATACCTAGTTAATAAAGAGAAAATCACTGTAGTATTTGTACTCATATTCGAAGTTCGAATACCCATTCCATACCTGCTTTTCAACAGGAACCTGATTTACATAGCGAATAGAATCTTTTCCAAGAAAATCAAATTCAACTACATTCATTTTATCCTCCAATTGGTCATGTAGTTCTATAAAATTGCGTTTCTTAATATACTTACATCGATAGAGCTCATGCCGTTTGCTTATAAGCACGAGTATAAGGGTTATAACGATCACTCAGTTAATATCAACGTAACTCACTGATATGTTCGTAACGCAGGGAACAACAACCAACGGTATCTGCAGACTCGCCTTCTTCTTTTTCATGTCCAGCACGAAGAGCTAACTATAATTGTACACAGTTATCAGTTAAATATCATTGTAACCTGTTGTAATCTAGATACTATGCTGTACTTACTCTGTCTATAAAATACAGTGCAGCGGATCTACAACCGGGATAAATAATTTAATGTTATTAATTTAAATATAATTTTTTAGATATTAGTTAGCATATCACAAACCTCTGTCGGATCCTCATCTCCTTCGATTTCCAATCCGCTTTGTAATCTTGGCGAATTTTATCTATATATCGCTGCATTCGTATATCGTATGATTTCAATTATAATCGATTCGCACTAACGTAATTATTTATGTTTTAGATACCTTTAACTTTCTAGCAGTCTCGTATTTTTGGTAATCTTTCTCGGCCTAAATGGCAAATGAAAATTGTCAAAAAAAGTTACCTAAGAATTTATAGAAGCATATTCACGTGAAAGCATACTTTGATTTTCGAGGTTGGATTTAACATAATGTATTTGATGCTACCATTAATGTTTTCAGTCCAAGAGGCGAGCCATGTTACCTAGATAATAATAAATACCAATAACATTGAATAAACTGTCATATAAAAACAAATGTTTCAATCATATTTCACTTACTTTGTTATCATAGCGAACTTCTTTCCATTTTTGGCCAGGAGGAGGTGCTGGAAGTTTAGCGTCTCTGACATGAGTAATCAATAGAACAGAGCGACGGTGTACATCATTAATTTAATTTTATAGCTTCATAGATAATTAATTTATATAATAAATGATCAACGTAACTAACTTTCCGATATTGATGATAATATCTTTAGCTTCTATACGTCGCTGAATATCAAAAACGCAATTTTATTAGTAAAACATATTGAAAAGTAATTGTCATAACTTATAACTACCTTAATTTTCCCTTGCTTTGGGTGATCACCCCTTCCTCGAAATAATCCTGGAGGTTCTATCTTAAAATTCCCAACACGTTGTCTAAACCACATAATAAAATAAGTAAAAGTTACAATACAATATAACGAAGTTAAAAAATTCCTAGCATGGGCTCTTACCGATGGCCATCAATAATGCAGAAACCGTACTCTTGCATCAACTCTTCGTTTTCTTTCTTAAGTTTCTATAAACATAATAGTATGAACACATGAGAACATAGAGACAAAGTTATAGGCTACACCAAACGATAACAATGACGCTACACAGTAATATTGTATGAATGCTAAAGATCGACAATGATGTACATACATTTTTTTCTTCCTTTGACATATTCCTTCGTTCTTCGGCTTTCATTTTATAATATTCTGCAATCTTAGAAAAATCGCACTTGGAAAATACCTTAATGTGATTTTTTTCTGCAGGTGTCATTTCCTAAAAAAAATCGTAGCAAAATTTATACTATTTAACTGCATAAGATACAGCTAAACATAGTAATATATATATATATATTCAACATATACGTATATTACAAAATAGAAATCATGAAATTAACCTTTCTAAAATCAGTCCAAAAATTGTCATTGAATATTTTCTTTTGCGTGTAATCATGATCTAACATTTTGGCATAGAATCCCGCAGCTTCCTCTGTTTTATCACTCAAAGGAAAAGTTTGGCCTAACATATAATATTTATTTATAGGAAGCCGAAATTAGACCTAACGCAGACTTATAAAATGTATGGCCTAAATTAAAAACATACCATCGTAGTAAAATTGAACATTAGAAGGTAATCGTTCATAAGGTGGAGCGAGTAAAGGCCCCTAAAATTTTAAAATGTTAAAATTTTAATTTAATACATGCGTATTTGCTCCTAATGCATCTACTGTATTACCTTGTGCTCTAAAGTTTTCCACTTTACACTATTATCCTTAGTATCTTCTTCCCACCTATAATTTAAAATTAATTCTTATATCTCAAAATTAAACAAATCAATTAGTCGTAACTTTAAAGAAAATAACAATGTTCAGTAGCCTAATATTTGAAACTATAACTTATGAAATCTGGGCTTTCAACACGCACCATTTCCAAACATCTTCATCTTCTGTCGTTTTCTACAAATTTATGACGTGTATACGTTAAACTACTTACATTCTATGCAATAAATTTAATTGTTAAAAAGCTAAATGGCTGAGTTCGCATACCTCTTTTTTAACCCTCTTAACTTTCTTACTATCATTTTCCAATTTCACCTTGCCATTCTTGTCCGACTTGCCTGACGAGGACTTTTTATTAGTATTCTTAGATTCTTTCTTAATATTTTCCTTCGATTTAGCGCGCTTCGAAACAGGATCAGCAGCCTTTACTTTAGCTTTAATTTTTGGTGTGTCTAAACTTTCGCTACGCTCTTTTTTTATCACCGAACTAGTCTTTTTTGGTTTCGTTGTTCTGTCCGAATCTGTTGTCTTCCGCTTTATTCCTAATAAGTTGCCACCAAGGTATGTTAATTTTTATCATGAAATTAAAACTACATTCTAAGTTGATATACCTTTTGCTTGGCCAATCATTGCTGTCTAAAGAGGTTAAAGGTAGCAAAATATTTATGCTAAGTTATACTTATTAAATGAACAATACTCTAATAATATAACTTATTAATGCTGATATTACCAAAGGTAAATCTTCGTCCAGACAAACAGGCTCCTTTTTTATCTTAACTTTCATAAGTGACTACAAGAAAACAATGGGCAATATTTAGATTTCAGAGTTACTTTTTGAGTAATTACTTTTCGCAAACAAGTACCAAAGGTTTATCATCATCGTCGTCATTATTGGCTACAACCGTTTTACGCTTCTGTCCAGCCTAAAATAAATGGTAATACTTTAAGTACGACACTTTGTCTCTTAAAAGGTCATATACTCTATGCAATGTTCATATATAAATATGTAGTATTAGAAATGCTATAATGAAAGCATTCTTAGGGTAACAGATTAAAGGAAATGGTCAATTTTACATTACAATGAACCTAATCGGGATATCATAAATTACACCTGTTTCTAATGTGCAAACTTATGTTGACATGTTATCGTCATCACCTCTTTATAATTATAGAAATTTTCAAATTACTAAAACTATTATCATGCAGTAGCTACATAGAAAGTTTAAAAAAACATTTGAGAGATGATTGTATACTAACGTATAGTACGATATTTGACTCATTAAAGCTGAATACTATGTACATTTAGCTACATTGGCAAGATTATTGGAGAAAAGAATGGTAATTCAATAGAAATTGTATGCAAAGCCAATATGATGCTCCAAAAATTTTAAAATCTTTTTAGTCATACTCATATTAACGTAACTTTCGTTATCTAATGGCAAGTTGAATACTTGATGATCGATCCAAATAGTGAATCATTGTTATAAGATAACATAAAATAATCTACCTTAAATTGACCTAAAACGATCAACTTTTTTTAAGGTAATATCTTCAAGAACTCTTTCCTTCACAAATGAATGATTTAAGATAAGTTGACAATCTCACCTTTTCCATCTTGATATTTTGCTTTTCTACTATAGCAGAAGTTTTCAATTTTCCGTGCAGTTTAATGAAATTAATACGAATTTTGCAAACATTAGAATCTCAAATAAATTTGTGCAAAAAACTGCGATGCACAGATTAAATAATATCAAGTTAAATTCTCCAGAGTTATGTAATGGTAAGAAGCAACGATAACTAGGTTTAACCAGAAAGTTTAATGTTAGTTGTAACGATATGTCACGATGTAAAAGTACTTAACTTAAAAGATACATAAAAACTAGACGTAAGTAACTATACATTAAAATAATCACTACGACGAGTACCCTACTTTTTTAAATTAATAACTAATGATTACTGAACATTGAAGAAGCAAGCACTAACTTAACTAGAGCATAACCGATACAACAACTAAATGTAGCAATACTTGTGTACTTTTACTCGTTGTATCTGAATGTAAGTGATTATTTTATCATTGACATCATGTATTGTACATAATTTTCCGTATAGTTTCGCTTACATTTTGTGTTTATAGCATTGCAAGAGTGATTCATGCTAAGGTATTAAAAGTATAGTAAGTTGGGTAATATCTATGAAATTGCTCTAACGTAAGGATGACCTCACTGAGCCAGTGCTGACTATTTGGCACTTACGCCATCTTGCTGATGGTTGATATTTATGATACTGTAGGATACAAAATGATAGGCGTCATGGTGTATGACAAGCAACTAGGGTAAACAGTACTGAATGGTAGATGTCTTCATCCATAAGTAGCGTAGATTTTACTCAAATTCGCAGCTATTAATTAATCGGTAAATTAGCCTATTACCGTGTCGATTCGATTCCGACTTTTCACTTCTGACTGTAAAATCCTATAATAACAGAGAAACAAGCACCATCAATATTTATAAGCAAAACTCATTGCTATCTACTATGCTACTGTACAACTATAGTTGATATCATCTTTTTCCGACGGTACCATCACCCTATCTATCATGTATATTCGTATATACGAATTAGGGTATTGAGAAAGGCATGTCATTGCTCGGGATAATAAAAACTTCTGACATGTAGATAACGTTTAGGTTATAATAACGCACTGATTGATGAAGTAAGTAACTCCTTCCCGTAGGGGAAGCCCCCCAAAAATCATGTACAGTAGGAGAATTCTCTAGGCGATCACGATCCTTACAACAATTAGCACTGACGATCAATACTACATGGGTGTGTTCGTATAGTAACTTTCAATTGGCGAGATTATACTTGCAAATGCTAGCAGCTCAATTATTCGACGTTTTAAGAAGAGCATCTGCATTTTGGCACTCGATCGGCTAGTGCCTAAAGACTCTACATTAAAGACTGCAGTCAGTAATAACTAACAGATAATTACAAATATACTAAGTTTTGCTTGATAGAGCATTACTTACGGAGTTATGCCCATTTGCCGTTACGACTCACTCTAACTGAAGAGCAAAGAATCATCAGATTCTATTTTGTAGTCGGTATATTAAAATTCATTCATCCTGTATCCTGCATTTTTATCGCAGACAGTACTGCTATATAGTAATCGTGTAGCCTACACAATTTCAGTTAGGGGCTACTAAATGATAATAAAAGTAAGTAAATTAAAATTAAAGGAAGAGCGCTGAAGTCTCTGTGGTTCTAGTATAAAAAGAAGTTTATATAAGATGGAAGAGTACGACTATGCACTGCTGCATCGACTGTATTGTACTGTACTATCAGGTACATACTAGCGGTATTACACTGCAATTTCATATTTTTATCTGCAGAAATTAAAAATCACGCGACGAGCAATTATTACAAAAGTGTATTTCTGTACGCAATGCACAGTAATGCCAATGTCTAGGATACGGTAGATTAGCTTACTCCTACAATAGGTCATTCATTAAGTACAGCGTAAATCAGTAATTAGGCACATTGCTTCCAAGGAATTCTTAATAACAGGTAAGCAAGCGGTGATGGAGTAGCAACGAGACCAAAGGTAACATTTTTACTGCAGTTACAGTACCGTACTGTACAGTACTGTATACTACAGTACAATGTAGCTACGACTGTCCAGTATTGTACTGTACAGTAGGTAAAGCGAATAAACTGCACAACTGCAAAAATTTGATTTGCGCATACAGCAAGATATTATTGAAGCGATACCATTCATTTCATTTCAACCTCAAAGAAAAAATTAGGAGACAGTAAATCTCCAAGATGAAATAGTTGTATAATCAACTATAACTTTACAATGATCAAAATAGCTTTTTATGAATGTATTATCTTGCTAAAAATATCAAACGATACACATTTTAATGTGCAGTATAATCTGATCAATGGAGTTTTTTCTTTATATAAATAGAGTGTAAAACACGGCCGGTACCGCGTTTATTTCTCTTCTGTAGTCTTCGGTATCAAGTAGCGGATTAGATAAGTTATTAGGATGCAAGCACTTATTCTTACTATCTTATAAATTAGTATTTCAATAAATTCCCCCAAGATATTTCACTAATCACCATTCTGTAAGAGGTAAAGTACAAGGCGCTGCAAAGTTAACAGATGAGCTACAAAACTGTAACAACTATTGATTGAATCGAAAGAAGAGAAATAAACGAAGCACAGTAAACTCAAGTCGTATCAAAGTCAGATCAAACCGTTATCGATTTTTAAAATGCTCAAGGTGCAAGCCAATTTTTAGCTACGGATTAAATAGTATTATAAAAAGATATTCCAGTATAGAATAAAAGAGTCAACATAATACATCGAATATCCAAGTTGTAGCCAACAGTGGAGTATACTGTACGCTGTACATACAGCAGGAAGCTCGAAATTTCCTATTTCGAGGAGCACGATGAAGTCACTGGTAAGCTTGGCAGTAAAATACAGTAATGCGCTACTAGCTCTACCTAATATGACACTTTACGTCATAAAGAATGCACAGTGTATATACAGTCTATAAAATTATCAACAATATAACGAATTTAATTCAAGTGTGCTTTGCAAAGTAATTTACGAGTGTAGTCGAAAATCAAATCAAATCAAAAGATTCGGTACTTGTATTACAGTATATCACCGAGACATCTGAAACGGCGCAGGATCGAATTTTACAGAACAAAAGCTTTAAAGCAATAACGCTAAGAGCTGAAATTGGATCAGGTCGATTTCACTCGAGTAATATCCGGACGACTAGAAATCTATTCTTAGTTATTTCTTTACCTTCTTTGGATCGCCTATTCCGTTATCCATGGCACGCAAAGCCACTAATTGACAGGTAAGCGCTTTGCTTTGATACCAAGTGAAGTTTAGATTCGTTAACAAATTTGGATAAAGGCAAGCCAAAAGCGCCAAGTGCTTACAGTGCAGTACTGTACAGTATGTGTACAGCACAATACAGTACTGTACGAAGAAAACCGTACAGTATATATACTGTATAATGCTGTACTGTACACTGTACACTATATAAGCTAGAAATCTATTCTTTTTAGTTAGTTATTATTATTATTATTATTATTAAGGTATTTGGTTATTCTATCTTCATCTTGTTCCATTCCATCCATACTGTACTCCTTGGCAGTACAGGCAAGCGCTTTGCTTTGATATCAAGTAAAGTTTAGATTCGTTAAATTAATTAACCACTTTGATAAAGGCAAGATAAAACCGCCAAGTGCTGATGGCAGCACGGCACGGCACAAGCTACAGTGCTCAATGTTTAGTACGATTTTTTATTCGAATTGAAACTCACACCTTTAATATAGGGCTACACGAGAGAGTGGAGACCCATGGAGAGTCTCTAAAGAAGGGTCTCTAGGCTACAGCGTTGTAAGAGTTTGTTATATAACAATCGATACGCGTATATGTTATGCATACAGTAGGCTGCAATCTTTCGATCGGTGTACTCTATCTAGCCGATAGAAATTAAAATTGGATTATTTGTAGAATTATCAATGACTTCAATTTACTGTACAACAAAACTCAGTATCTACTTTCTAGTATGGTCTAGACTTTTTAGGCTTTTCAATTTCAATTTTATTTTATACAATTACAGTAATGCATTTAAGAGGAAAAAGTACAGTATTGTATTGTACTGTACACTGTATACCGTACCCGTGCTTACCGCATACTGTAGTATTGCATACGGTACAGTATACTGTACAGTATAGCAATTACAGTATTTAATTTTGCAAATGGAATGGATTACTGTACAGTACTGAACACTCAGTGAACAGTACTGTAAGATTTGAAGTTTTACTGTACTGTACAGTACAGTACAGTACCTTCTGTTGCATTTCTGCACCGTACTGTACTGTAGACTGTAGACTGTACAGTTTACAGTAGTGTACAGTACAGTACAGTACAGTACTACAGTGGACATATACTGTAGTACTACGAAATGTAGTCTAGCATCAATAAAATCGCAGTAATACGGCAATGACGAATTGGATGTGCTGTGATGTGCTGTGACTGGGAGACCTGTATGGGCTTGCTGTATCCACTTGCGCCCACTTGCTTCCTAGTCAGATTCCAAGCTGTAGCTGATGATGTTGTCATCATGCCAAGCAGGAAATTGCAAAATTACACCGCGTGGCATGTTTCAGACCTTTATTGCCAGGAATGTCTCACGCAATTCAACTTCTAGAATGTTCCCGGTTCTCGTTATATCCTTATTATAGCGTACTGTACATCGTAAAACACACAGGATTACACGTACCAATACGTAACATTATCGACAGCACATGTAGTTATTACAATCACTAATACCCAACCAGAACCGAGAATATTATCATTGAATTACATTTCATCCACTTCAATAAATAACCTTCATCATACTGACTATACAGAATACATATTCAGTACCATAGCACGTATAATATTAATATTAGTAGAACATCTCACTACACCGACATTTTCCAATTGTTAGGTGATTTACTAGCAACTGCCCCCGCTCGCTACGCTCACATCAGTAATGTTCTAAAATTTCAATTTCTTGATTATCATCAAGTATACATTACTGTAGAAGCCATTAGTCAAATTATGCGCTAAACCGTGAAGCAGGGACATCAAAAATCAATCACAGCTATCAACGTATATGTAGATACAAACAGCAGTAGCTCAGAATAAACATTTCTTGCAACATACTGTAGTTTAATGATCTGAAAAGAATTTGCCGTGCAGTCATTGTTGTTTCTTTCGAATGAATACCAGATATACAGACTACCTCCTAATAAGTTAACTTAATAGTTATATTAAAATTGAATTTAAGGCAGCTGCGGTAACTACTCCATACTACTGTACAGTAAAAAGACAACGCTTTTAATAGGCTCATCATTCGTACTATATAATCAGCAGTTACATCCCATGCACCCTCCTTTCCATCGAACTATGGGAGAACGGTACTTGTAGAACCCACTATTGACTATTCCGGCAGTTCTGTCATGTTGATATACAACATTAAATTGGATACCAATTAGTATTATTATAAGTATAATAGATGATAACGTATCACCATGGCAAATATACTCTTATCAGCTATTCGAATACACGTATTTATTTATGGCAATCAAATGGAGGTTGTCAGTAACATTCAGCTCGCTTGAAAATTAAATCACTTAACAACCTTCGCAACAAGCCATTAAATTAAAATACATCAATATTGACAGTACCCATTCGAAGCTTTAATAGAATTCCGTACGATAATCTCAGAATTTTATTGAATCAAGTCATACAACTGTTGTTGAAGTCAACTTTTTTAGTACAAAAGTACCAAATTAAGATATTAAGCTCATCCAAAGTATGTGTCATTGAAATCAGTAATATTATGCAAATCTTCTTACACTGTAATACATAGCTAAAAACATAATAATCTGCTGATAATTTCATAGAATTTATAGCTTCGTAACCAGCTTAAAATTTAGCAATAACGGCTGGCCTTAATACATTACAATATATAACAGTATGTCATATACGCGTATAAATTGCACGATTGATGAATCGATGCTAATAAATCTAAATAAATAGATAAGTTTAGACATAAAAGATCATGAAATTTACTTGTGAAATCATTCAATCGTCTAGCTATTGTTTTGCATAGTTATCCTTTTTTATCTATAAAATCTATTTTAAAAGTATGTCCCGGAACGATACAGTATCGTGTCAATGGTATAATTCTAAGTAAAAGTATATAAATTCATTTATCTAAATCAAGAGGATAATAAACCTTTTACATATTCTAAATTATTTTATATTGCAACACAGTGCCAGTGTTAAAGTATAGTAATTATAGTATTTTATAAAAAGATTTTCACATATATAATTGTAATTATTGTAGGCTTGATTGGCTAAGCGGTATTACCGCCGAGAGAAAAAAATTCTATTATCAAAATAATTTAGGTATAAAGAATTCTATTCTTTGAACATATTGGCAGAAATATAATTTGTCATTCTTAATAACAAATAATAAATAAAACCGTAATAAAAATCAAATTTAAATATATTCATTCACTATAAAACAGCTTTTAAAATGGAATATGAGCATTACTTTGCTAAGATAATTTTAGAAAATTCTATTAACCTAGTCATGATTGACGTTCGATACTTAATTTCCATTTCCTTCATGCTCGCTATATAATTATTAATGGTAAAATTTCGAATTGGCTCTCCCTTCATACAATACAAAATGCAAACAATCAATATACCTTAATATTGCTTATTACAAATAATACTATTAATTTATATAAATCTTAATGATGCTTTATTTCTATTAGTTACTTTTAAGAACGGGATCAATGTTCTATTTTGTGTTTGTTCTATGATGTTATCTTGAAGATGACGAAGTATCGATATACAAAAGTATACCTAGACAAATACATTCATCCGCCATAACATTTAATGGTGATATCATAGCAGTGTTTGCAACAATAGAGTGTTTGAAAGATTCCGCAGGATGGATATACTGTAGGTGTATTGGTCTTAACCTTAACTATCGTATACCGTAATTATCTAAACTATCATACTAACCTGATAATCAGCACCTAAAATAATACATATCGATAGATAGTAGCAAATTTCCTGCCAATCTAAGAAATTCCAAAACATTTGTCTTAGCCAATGTTGGCAAATCTAAAATTAGAAAAAGACCCATGATGAAATAAATTAAGATTTTGGTGGCATAAAATTAAATTAAAGGTTAACTTATTACATTTAACACTATATATTATAACGCAGGTCTGATACTAAATGTCACTATATCATGTATTTCAGAATTCTTCATTGAATAGTGGCATACTTGTGATACTGGATATCCAGCCATAAGAAAAGCAGAATGAACCAGTGGTAATTCAAGCTATAAGATATTTAAGACAATCTTTTAAGGGTTGTGAAACGTATAAAATCACTTTTCTACTTATATCTGCTACTTTCTCTAGACGAAATTTAGCGAATTTGACGATTATATTTTTACTTGTAAAACGCGATCGATTTCGTGGCAGATTATGGAAAAAGTTGGATGAATTTCCGAATCAAGCAATGGACTTGAAGTCACTCCCTATAATAAAATACAGGATTGTGCCGATTGAACACATCATAAAATGCACAATTTAATAGTTTTGAAGTATTGACCATTATTGCTGTAACGATTGTAGCATCTTAATTAATGCATACATACCGCGTAAACACGTGGCATCCATAAAAATAAAGATGATAATGTTGTAGAAAATCGGCATAGAAAGTCCCATGTTAAATCAGAATTACCGCGTAGCATTAAGTATACAGTGGCAGCAAACCAATCAAATCCTGTGTACTTATTCGATGAATCAACTAATTCGAAATTCCATTGTTAATACAGTGCAAGAATAGTTACGGTAAATTATTCCATAAATAGATGAATTAAACTATGCTAACCTTTTAGGTGATTATAAAAACGATGATAAAGGCTTGATAAATTTGAATAGTTATTCGGCGTATTTTCAAGTAAATGAAGACGCTGCCCGTAGCTAATAAATACGTTAAATCAATTAAGAATATATCTTTAATAGCTTTAGTATATGGCACAGTTAAGCTTTAATATTGTCAGTTGTTATAACTAACGAGCTCGTATATGATATAGTGTAATTACTTTATGACTAAATAAATCCCTTTCGATATCATATCATTCGTACGATCAAATGCTTGTGTCCGAGACAAATCACTATCTGTTGTGGCTGAAAGATTTCAATGGAAAAAAGTATATTAGTACTATACCTTAATTCTAGACTTTGCTATTACATTGGTATCAACTGAGCATTATTTTTAAGCTATCGTGAGTAATGTTGTAACAATTTATGCCCTAACATTGCCTACTAGTATATGGTAATTAAGAAGTGCTAATACCTATTTTAGGTAGATAAACTTCCTGTTTCTCTGACACAACACAAACGGCGCATAAAAGATCAGATAAACCTTTAAATGGCATAGATTAGCAATTAGAGTGCAGGTAAAAATGGTAAAAATCATATACATGAACAATTACCGGCTCCAACCAATTTTTCAGGCTCCAAAGTAATAAGGCGATAAAATGCGTCTTTACAATTTCTCAACCAATCCTCACTATATTCGGTTCAAAATCAATAGTTAAGTTATAGAACACATTTGATGATAATTTGCAAAAGATTGCGAATTTTTCATACTATTAAAAATGTCGTATGAAATTCCTAATGCGTACAACTAACCTACTCAATTCCTCTTGCGACCTGATTACTTCTATAATTTCTGTAGTTTTTTCATGCCAGGAATTAACAGCATAAAAGTTATTTTTTTGTCATTACTCCAAATATTGATTAAACATAATGGCATCGATAGATTTTCACCTGTAGCAACTGATGATTTTTGATTTTGCATATCTGGTAAGTAATATGATGGCAGCGGAAGACAAGAAAATTGAGGTGGTAGATCCTCAGGATTCTAAAATTACGAAAGTACGTATCCGCTATCATTGTTTCGAACGCAACAAGTACATTACAGGAATAATAAATGAAAATTCTGAGACCACAATTCTTTCGAGATGATCTACAATATGTTCATATCTATAAAGTTAACCGAGATATCTCTGGTAGGAAGATGACGTTCTGTGGGACCACCAATAGAGCTAATTCTGACAAGAATCCGATTGCGTTCAATAGAATGGACATCAGCTATAAATTCGTCACTTCATTGATATGAATAAAAATAAAATACTTCAGGTAGTAATAATGGATATGAGGATTAATGTGAATCTTAAGATGCAACAAAAACAAGTGAAACAATTCACAAAATTTTTATCTTAGAGTCCATCAATGTCATAATGAAAATCATAAAAGAATTATCTAATATTAGACTCACAATCCATCATAGATATTTTGACATTGAAAATTGTACTAGTATTAATAAGCTTATTATTAAGTTATCTAATATTTAATATACAATATTTAGGTATGAGTAAGACAAATCTAAAGTGATTGATCATAACATCAAAATGCTGTAGCGTCTTCTTTCAAATATTGGTTAGATGAGTGAAAATGTTTAAATATTATAATTTTAACATCACAAATGACATCACAAATGACAGTTGTGTATTTAGAAATTTCTCATCTTAGATTGATTAAATTTATTAATCTTGAGTATTAGAGCATTTTATGAGATCCATAATAAAAAATAAAGAATATTCTCTTAACAACGTGTACAGTATACTATATAGTGCGCAAATCCTCAAATTGCAATTTCATTTTATGGTCTTAAACACCCTATAACTAAGGTATTAAATAATATTTTCTCTATAAGGGGTCTTATTTAAAAGTTTTCTGCTAGAATTACTAACTAAAAGTAGTACCAGGATTTTAAAACATATGTATAGAATAATAATATGTTGGTTATGTCCTTAGTTGAAATATTGTTTTAGCAAGAACAGTATTTATCCTAATTATTGATAAATCTGGATTAAGAATACTTTTAGTTTAAAGTAGCCAGTAGTTATATTATATGTGGCGTTACATAGGGTTTGTTTTATAAAATTGACCTATTCTACAATGTATTACCTATCACAAATTTTACATATTTCCTGACGCTCAAGTAAAAACTTTTGAAGCCCATAACGCGATTCCAGGAACAGATAAGTATCAAGGCATGTAGTAAGAATTTCCAGCAACCTTGCGCATAAATGCCATACATATTCCATAATTAATTACTAAGTTATGACTATCCAGCATTCAATATTATCATCAATAATAATGCATACTAGGAAGCAAGATTTCGAATAAACAGCATAAAAATATTTTATCTTAAAGCACTTTCCTATCAATTAATGATTCTATCTCTAATATGATACCGTAGTCCAAATAAATGCCACTGAGAATAATCACATTCAGCAAAAGTCTGTTCTTCAATATCGATGAGAATCATTTGCTGAATAATATCCTATTAGAAAGTTGGTTTATATTAATTAGAAATGAAAAGAAATGGCCATTTACAGTCATTGTATTAAAAGAACTATTACTTCAAGTGTTTCCACCGGAATCAGGGATTTTTCACGTGATAACGTTTCCTTTAAAAGAATTTCGTATACTGCCGGAAATGATGACAGTAGTCTAATAATTGCTATAAATACCTACATGTGATTGTACATGGAAAATATAAATGCATTAAATTTAATATGCTATAGAGCTTAATATGAGTTAAATTTCCTATAAGTTATAAGTTGGTACAAGAATCAATAACTGTTTTATCATACATCGTAGGTTTTCTTATCCATTGGATCACCAGGTAAATATAAAAATGTTTGTGGTATAATAAAGAAATCATCAGGCCGTTGAGCATCAAAGGCAGACCAAATATCACTAGCCAAATATTTCATATAATCTAAACGCAAGATTTTAGTAATACTAAAGATTTAAGAAGTTCACATATTTTATTATTGTATTAGATGTACTCGTATAACATAAAAATTCATACGCTGCGCTTTTTTGCAACATCTTTCTATTACCTGTCTTTAGTAAAGCATTTATTCCAGGTGGTGTGGATGTGATATTTGTTAGGATAATATAGTATGGCAACTTTTCATGTTCTAAAATCTAGTAACAAGTGAATTACATTACAGTTAAGATTTTGAAAATTTAATATCAATATGGAAAGACTACATCTGATTATATCTTAGGTTTCCCTAACCTGAATATCTTGATAACAAATGTAGTAGATATGATTTACGCAGTCGACCAGTGCATCGTGTGATTCCAATTTTAAAACACCCTAATGCGTAATCATTATATAGTTCGAGAATTATATTTATGGTTTTTCTTTAATTAGCGATTGCTTATCAACTTATAGATTGGCATAGCTTACCTTGGGTGTCATAGCATAGTATGTAATACAATCGATAAGCTGCCATAATAACCTTGAAGGTCCCAGAGAGAAGAGTTGATAAAATGACAAAATAATCGTATACGAGTATTTCAGGATCATTCTATTTCTAATAATATATATTAATATACGGACACATTATCATACCTTGAGTCCCAATGAACAAGCTGACTGTCAAGATTTGACGATGACGTAGCTGTAGAACTAAGGTCTTTAACCTATTAATGAGGCAAAATTGGCCCTTAGTGCTATTTATAGATCGAATTGATTCTATAATGAGTTTTCAATGAGGCATACTGCCACTTTGCCAGCTAATTACTATTATTTATTTAATTAATTACATTGAAACATATCGTAAAGGCTTAATATGGTTCTAATTACATATTGAGTGATTCTACAGTGAATTCGTGCATTCTATACGAGGTGAATGAATTAGTATATCGGTCTTGTAAAATTGTTTTACTTTCACAGAGATGTTATCACTACTATGGTGTTTTACGATACAAGATCCAAGTTTAGACAAAAATTTTTCCTTTTCTACATTGTTAGCATATATACTCTAATATTTTACTAGCAACATCGTTAATATTTTTCAATTTAACTCTTTGAATGTCCTTGTAAAATTCTAGAATGAGAAGATAGTACGAAGTAACTGTTTTTCCTTATTCTGCAATACGTATAGAGAACCTATTTCTATATTTTGGAGAAGAATGTAATATGGACACTTGCTGACTATAAAATAAGTTCGGAAGAGCTTCACTTTGAGACTCTATGAGAATTACAGGTGACAGAGACTTACTTACATACAGTAAAACACTGGAAGTTATCGAATTTTTAGCTTCTTTTATCACACTCGTATATAGGAAACTACTTTATCTTACCTTAAATGGAAAATTTAACAGAGTATCATGCGAATCTAGTTCCTCCAACAGCGAGAAACCAATACACGTTTGGTATAAATGTCGAAAAAATGTCATAATTTTTACTACGTATTTAGCAGGCCATTTTTGTGCTGATTTATCTGGCTTTAATAATTCTTTTGTAAATTGAACCAAGATACGGATAGGAACTTTCCAACTGCAACAAGATAGAGTAATGATACGTTTTTTAAATTCAGATATAATTTAATAAAGAAAATGAAAGATTAGCTATTACGTTTCACATCTTATTTATCGTCAATATAGCAAGTAAAAAGTAGATTTACAGATATGAAGCTCTTTAAGAAGAAGTACGGACTCTTTCCTGTACTGTACATTATAAGATCAATGTTAATTATTTAGGTTATACGCACTTAATTAAGAATTCGAAACCAAGACTCGAGGCGGAAAGTGCCATTAAAATTTCAATTACATATACAAAAGTGTTATCTATGAATCCTTTCATGTCCTAATCACGAATTATAAACGCATATTGAAAACGATAATTTGATTGATTAATGTTACTATAAATCAAGACATCAGGAAGCAACAGAGCAACTGCTTACATTGCCTGTTTCTAGGATTGAAGTTATTGGAGAAAGTAATACATTGATTAATCGTTCCTATTATGATCCGGGGAATAAATTATCTTTCGTTAATACTCGTAATGAATATCCATTAATTGCGAACGTCCATAAGAAGTATACAGTGTGATTGCTGTTACGGCTTTAATATTTTTAGTTTTATTGAACCTCATGTGATCATAGTAGTAGGGAGTTAATGGCAGAGGGTAACTTTACCTTACAGATGCACTGTTGACATGTAATGGTATTAGCAATAAGCCGTCGAAGAATTCTCAGTACAACACTAGCAGGGTTGAGTTTATCTACACCATGATCAGAGAAACAGTCATAATATTATGTAATACAAGTTAGAATAACAGGAATTGAATCTAAAGTGAGAATAGTATAACAGGGAGAAACATTGTTTGCTCGGGTAACGCTTACCTTCTATTGATATAGAGGTCTTCGAAAATGCCATCATAAGTTTAATCATATAGACTAGCAAATCTTCAACGTTGAAGTCTATCCATATGATAAAAAAGAGATCAAATGATTGTATTCTATGTTATATTTAACCAAGTCTACAGTATATATTTAGGGACGGCTTTACAACGATATCTATCGAAATAATTCTGGTTTATGGCATTTGTATATAGTTAAAACTGAAAGTACCATGATAAGCAGCTCACCGTCAATGTTTGGCAGTTGAATTGGGAAAAGTTGTCTGCCACCTTTATAGTAAATGAAATTTCCAAGGACATTAAGACTGTAGAAGAAGCCACAGTATTGAAGATTTTCATCGGTGTAGGTGTAAGCAGCTAATTGTAGATAAAATTTAACGAGAACAGTTGGTAAACAGATATTTTTCTTTAAGTATATTAAATCTACTGGAATATGAACGATCTAATAGTGCTGATTGTAATAACTTCAACTGAATAATGTCTCGTCATTTAAAATTATAATTTAATATAAGTGAATAAGTTTAAATGGCTTTCATTTCATTAACGGTAAAAGCTTAGCCTAATTCGATAATATTCCATAATCTAAAGTAGCAGTAAAGAAATTAACGTAGTATCGATATTATTAATAGGCGTAAATAAGAATCTGCTTGTGTATTAGTTCATCACAGTTGAAGTCAAAGTTAAAAGAGTTTTTGTATAGTTAATAATAACTATTGCACCCGTTTAGGGACGTTAATTGTGCAAATTCAAAGGAGTAGTTATCCATTATAAAAATTAATAATTGAGAATTTTATGATAATAAAATCGCCTGAGGTACCGTTAGTGCAAAATATTTATCGAAAAGATGTAATAAACTCAATATTGTTAGTAAAGATAGATGAGATTTGTGAAAGCCATCTAGAATATGTAATTAATTTCTGTTGTTAGCAATCGTTCTGATATTGGCCTAAGCAGGTTCAAAGGGTAATCTTTGAAGTTGTACTAAGATAAAAATCTGTAACAAATTTACTTGGGATTCTATTACAGGTTAAGAAAATTGAGTAAATTTACTAAAAAATGCCTGTATAAATGATAATTCCTTCGGATTATGGCTAATAAATTCTAGCAGGCAATGAACACAAGAAAAATGATAATAATGATTTTCATAACAGCATTCTCAAACATATCTACGATGACGGAATGGAGGTTTCTGTTCTGTAATAGTTTTGCTCCTACAAATGAAGACGATTTACATGCTATGGAAATCTGCATGGTGGTTCCATTTGTTTTACCTTGGGCCATTTGATCGCTTTCTTCTTTGGTGTTCGCAATGATTATTTCTTGGTCGAAATCATTAATGACACGAAAACATTTGGAAATAGCTAATACTATCTGTAATAATATATTAATAACGGTATATTAATATTGATACATTTCATTATAAAGATGCAAAAGATATAGCTTTGCTACAATTGTTACGGTGTCAATTTATTGCCACTAGATTACTGGAAATATTTGTTTTACCATTGCTTTACATTCAGTTTCGTATTTATAAATGCGTTCTCGGGTATAGTGACCTTGCTAGAGAATTTTGCAACGAATAGAAGGAAATCCTTTTTCACTTACATTATAATTTGAGTATATTAAGTTTTTTAATATCGATGTTTCATACGACCTACGGTATCACAAGTCTTCCTTTAACCATTATAACAATTCCACCTTACCGTAATTCTGTCTAACCAAATAGCATTGGGATCAATTAGTCCAATTAAATACATAGGTGTAACTTTAATAGACCCAATTTGTACAGTGCTGGTTGAGATATTCATTAATTTTAGGGTTGATTCTATAATGGTAACAATAAATCTGAAGGAGATAAAATATTTTAAGAATCATCATATGATTTATTTAAATTATGCAATATTATGGGATTTAAATAAGAAGGGACTGAAAGAGATCATCCAGTAATAATTATATTCTGTATCTCATTAAGATTTCTTCGAGATTTAGTATCATTAAGAGCTAAAGCTAATACTGTGGATGGCAGTATTATGAGCTGGCAGGATGCTAGAAGCATGAAACTATATCTCATTTATACCAGATATAGCATTATTGATTTACATAATTTGAGGAATAGGCTGTAATTGGTATAAAGTTTTTGCTTTAATTATTAAATTAATAAGTAATTACTATTATATTGGTAAAGGATGGGTATTGGCTAATTTACTGCGTAAAATAGTATTTAAAGAAGATTGATTTTGCTGTTGTAAAAGATCAATTTTAATGTTAATTTGGATTAAGTTCCGTGAGATCATTAAATAATGACAATTATACTGATCTGCATAGGATAATTTATTCGCTCCGTGAGATAGCAAAACGAAATATGCTTTCACAGAAATCTTAATATTTCACTAGAATCATATTAGGATATTAAATTCAAATGGATTTGAGACTATAGCATACTTCTCTGAATAGCGAACTAGGTAAGGTGCCATATCGCGCAGGAATAAATTCATTAGTCGCATCTGAGTTAATAGAAAGTATATGAAGAAATTTCATGTAAGAGGTTATCATTCGGTTGCAGAGCCAATTCTTCAATTTAGTATACTTACTCCTTTCAACAAATGATTGAATTGAGTTTGGTTTATGTCGAAAACTTCTTGACTGTATTTTTTATTATCAGGGTCAGCGAAGAAGCTTTGTAAATAATTTACTGTAAAATGTAAGGGCACATATTACATAATTAACAGTATTTAAATTAAAGTTAGCATCGATTGATATTTATATTTTGATCTGGGATACAAGCAGTAACTTTAGATTTTATTCTATCATTGATTAGATGATTACAATATAATGATTTGACTGAATGAATTTCGATTAGAAATTGGCGTTAATTGATATTTAAGTGATGTGGAGCACTAAAAATGCAGAAAAATTTTATGCTACAATCAGTGAAATACTGCATATATTTATATTCCGTTACTTCTGTAGTAGGGTTGATAATATCCAAGACTGTATAAAAACTGCATATCAGTATTAAAATTGTTCAGCTCTATAAAGTTATCCATAATCGTTTTTATTTATAGCAATTAGACTACAGCCAGGCAATCTGGTTGTGATGGTGATACAACAGGAAATAATGCTACTTAATTAACTTACCTAAAGTACTATAGATATGAGTTGTAAGTAAGTAGTCAGAGGATGACAGTACAGATTCCAGAAAGCAAAGACCTGATTCCTTCAGCGTACGATATAAATAATATCGGCAAATTAGTTTTTATACAAAGAAATAGAACATGCTTTCTTTAGGTTATATGTCATGCGTCGGAGTATTACGTATCACAGTAACACAGTATATACGAATATATAATAGAATCTCTGAATAAATTTAATTTTAGCTTGCATAGAACTAATACAAGAGTATTTGATATTTTGTTTCTCAAGTAACGCTTAAAACTTGATAATCATATAAGTTTTTGCTTATAAAACTATATTGTAATTTGAGAAATAATATTCAATAGTATAAATATTAATTTCACTTCTATTATCATACTAAAGCATGGTAACTCACAGCTATTTCTCTATCGTCATCCGATAATATAGTTGTTAAATTCTCAAATAGTATTGACCAAAAATCTCCACTTATAATATCCGATTCTGGCATATTAGATAATGCTCTAACTGCGCGAAGGCGATCCTAAATGAGAAACATGAGACGACCGGTCAAAGTAATAACATACTAACTGTCATGAGGAAGTAAAGTTGCTGGATGGAAGCTAAAATATCATTTTACTAGTTCAATAACTTAATAATATATATGCAAAATGATAGGAAATAGTCTTACAGTAATAGCCTATAGACATACCTCTTTAGTATTTTCTTTACCTAAGTTCTTTGCAATCGAATTGAGCTTCTTTTGAGATGTGAAAAAAAAGTCCTCGGTCTAGTAAAATTTTCATGATAGCAATTGTTTATTGCGATGAAATCCCAGCCCGATATAAGAATATAATTAATCGGTAGTTTTTGTTACTTAGGGTATAATTTGGTTTGTTAATTAATGAGTAAGTTACGAATATTTATCATTATCATTATTAATTGCCATACCGAAGAATATTCGCTGTCGTCTTCTGAACTACTATTTAAAAAAATAATCTCGTCTTTTATAATTCCAGACTTAGTTTTTATACCTTCCATTTGATTGGTGTGATAGTGAATGTCGTCATGATAATTCTGCACCTAAATCCCAAAATATGAAGTAGCTACGTCATTTTATGCTCGCAATCAGTACAAAAATTATTTCGTAGAGTAATCTATAATGTTATTAGTCTTTTTAGAAAGATTAAATATCTCAAAGTACTCTTCTGTAATATCCAATCGCATACCAAATCATCTATAATAGTTTTTATTTCGTAATGGAGTGAATGAGAGAAATTTGAAAATCTGCATGGTAAAAATTTTGATGATTTTTGAGTGATTGTATGCAACAACAACGATAGTAAATATTGAGTGCTACTAACTCTTGAGAAGATAAGATTTTATTGCATAGATTCGATATATGATCTTGTTGTGCTTCTTTACTTAGGCTAATCCGATCTAACTCATCATCAATAAGTGGACCCAGTTGTGTCTCAATCTTCCTCCGTAATAGTTTAACTAACTCATATCTAGCAAAATCAAGTAAAATAAATAAAACATATTTTATTTTAATCTAGATAAATTTACTAACTTTACCATAGGCTTCAGTCATTATCTTCTATTCAATAACAATACTGTAGGGTGTATACTGTACTAGTACATGTTTATCCATACGTAACATATAAGTGTATGAATAAGTTGTTTGTATACAGTGTATGAATTTACTTATGGAAATTCTCATCCGTGCTTTCTAAATTCAACAGTATATCTTCCGTAGCTGAAATTGAACGGGTTTCATTCATGATAACAGTCAAACGTTCAACTAATTGCTCTATTCCTCTACGTAGGTCTTCGCTAGGAATTTCTCCATCTTTATGAATTGAGGATTGTTCCTTATTAACGATTGGATCAGTTTTGTCCGCGGTTGCCATGTTGGCTTCTATGTACATACAGTCATGTACATGTGTTGTCCTTGTTTTGATATAACAGACAAGTTTACAGTCAAGATCCTATATAGAGACTTAAACGTATGATAGATTTCTTACTAGGGCCGAAAAAGATACAATGATGCTATACTACTGTATATATATACTCTTTTACTAGCGGTGCTACCGTATTCATCACTATACTGTACTTGCACGGCGATAGCGCTTCTGCAAGTTGCTGTCATGGAAACGAGATTAAAAGGCGTTGGCCTGGCAATTGCTATGATATTTGTAGTACAACAGCTTTATTTTGTTTGTAAACTAGTCTAATTATTTTCTCTCGTTCGTGTTACTATTACACGGTTGTACAGCGCTCGAGATAGCAGTTGATACCTTAATGATATCTACTGGTTTGGTACATAATCTTAGCTTTCATTATATTTTACACACTATAATGGACCAATGATTCAAGTACTGTAGTCCATGAATACAGAAATGATTGTATTGTTTAACTACAGTATCTTGAAACCTTACTCGTTAAGTTAATCGAATCATTCGCATACTAAATAAACATATGATATGTAGTCATGGCAAACGCTAGGGCACAAAATGTAATGATAAATTCACTCAGTCATAATTTTCCACGATTAGTAAAGTCATATGCCCAGTACAGTACTACTTCATATAGAGTACTAATCATGAATAGCATTTGTAGGCTTACCTAGTGAATGTGCAGTGGAATAGTACAGGCAACAATGCAGTAATATACTTAGATACTGAATTGATAGGTATGGTGCATTTGTTTGTCATAAATCCTGTGTTATTTTCGACGTAAATAATTGTAAATTGCGTTGATTATGTATAGAAGTTTAAACCATGAGGGATCAATTATACTGTCACGCAACTAGAAGGACGCTTAACCTCGATTATCATAGATTATTTAGAAGAATAGAGGGAGTAAATTTGTGTCATTGCCGATCACTATATAATTGCTACAAGTTTTCTCTGTCGAAGCTTCATGCCTTATCAATCACTTTACAAAGTATTTACGATTACGTATACAGTCTGAGAATAGTATCTAATTGAGAAACTGGTATCAAATATTAAGGTTGCTATTGTATTAAGTCGATACTTAGATATGAGTGATACAATATTGTTTCACAGGGAGTAGCAAAGAATGTCCGAATCGAATGATTCAGACAATCATTATTTCCATCTCATCGCTTAACAATACTCAAACGAGATTTATTATAGCGTATATCTTTCCTTGAATCGTACAATATTGTAAAAATACGAATATTACATACAGTATTTACAAATTACTTAGAAGAACTAAATATACCGAAACATAGTTGGTCTTCCGTTACAAATGCATGTAGAATAATTTTAGAATGTCGCATAATAAATTTCTTTCAATACCACCAAAGATTTTTAAATAGTTACATTATACTTATACGCATATACTCGTATATACAGTCCGTAGAGAAAACATAGTATAATGTATGAATAATAGCAATTACTTGATATACTGTACAAGATTTTTAACTGGAAGGTAACTCTTAATCTTTAAAATTAGCAGTAGGAAATATTAAATTAGGTTCTGCAATTTTTTAAATTAATTCTTATTGAACTCGCATTGGGTATATATCGAAATCCATAAATACCACGATATCAGCCATTAATTAAATAATTAAATATAGTAGTATTTATAATCTTTAATATGTCATCAAAAGGTAGAAATTTTTCATGTGTTCGCTCTTTACACTAGAGTATATTTCGTGATCGGTTGCCTGGAAGAAATAACTGATCTACACATTGGGCAAACTTCACATTGCATTGCGCATTTCATACATAAATCCCTGAGAAAAGGAAAAGCTGTCAGTAAATTATTTGACTAGCAGTTGCTTCCTATAAAAATCGCATATAAGACGTTTATTGAATTCTACCTATGCCTGCAAGGTAAGAGTTCTACTGAAGCTTCTTGATCATAGCATATGGCACAACAATTCGAGTCGAAGGTTGTTTCAAGGACTATGTCCTTTTTGAATGGCCTAACGGAAAAGATTACAATTTTGGTTTAAATAACGGTAGTGACGATAAATAATATTTTGCAAGGCTATAGCTATTCCTAGCGTCCTAGCGTTGATACATACTTGGGCAATATTCGCTTTTCTTCTTCCGATAAGTAAGCCCAACTATTCATACATTCAAATTTGATACCTTGTGGTTTAAACCTATTTATTGCAAGAGGATATTAACGAAACCCTTAATTTAATCGCGAAAACTTTCACAATCTTATGTATATGAAATATCATTCGGTTAAATGTTATACGCACTTGAACGGTTTTGATCCAAAATTAAATTCTGCCTGTTGCATTTCCATTAAACTTGCCGCTGCATAAAATCCTTGTCTGCGATAATACCATCAAAAATTCATACATCAATTTAAATTATCAAAATAAAATAGGTTATAATGTAAACGGAATCTATAAACTCTGAACTCAACAACTGCATGTAGTAATTCAATTATGCTATTAGAGTATGATTAATGCAATAACTAATACCCATACTTTTTAGTTCGAAACGTTTCAGAACATTTCACTCCGTTTAAATAAAAATAGATTTTGCCCTTATTTAGATCCAACAGGAGTCCGACAACATCTCCTAAAAAAAGAAAGCGCACGACATATTTTAGCACTGAAGTTGCAGGATTAAGAATAAACTAAGCATTACCTGGTGTCCATCGTTTATGAGCGTGACGACATGATTCAGCATTATGCCATAACAACTGTCTGCAGCCATCATAGCCAAATGAAAATTCATCATCTCCAACACCTAACCCTTCCTGTAAGATTTTGAAATACGTTCTTTAGCTAATTAACAACTAAATTTAATCGGATTTATGGACAGTACGTAATGCAATCGAATAAGTGAAATTTCTTAGCACTCACATCATTTAGAAATTTGCTGTCCTTAGTTGCCCAGCCGATCTGCATAACTCCTTCTGTAAGTACCGTAACTTCATAGAACCATACTCCTATAATTTAAATTATGATTTAGTATTACAAATAGATTAGCTTTTTAGGTATGCATACTTAAGTCAGTGATTTTATTTATTACCTGAATAGAGGCAATATGTGGACCTAACACTCTCGAACAGAACTGAATCGCATCTAGCCTGAAAGGATTTAAATTTAGGTTATCTAATGCACCTAGTTTTATACTCGAACAATGTTAATTCAGAGATATTAACCTTTAATCCGTCGGAAGATATTTTAAAATGGCCATTAGCGTCGCCACTATTTAGCATGACGTTTACTTTCGAAGTATCACAGATTTCAAAAGAGAAAGGTCTTCCCTGATGTTAAAATTATGATAAAATATTAGCTAAATGTATCAAAAATAAACATTAAGCAGCATGAAATATGTACGTACACTATACAGAATATGTTACTGCTACTTACATCAATTAAGACTGAAGGCGGTATAGTTTGGCACCATAAATAAAATAAGACAATTTAATTAAATTAGTTCGATATATAATTTAACATAATTTCAGAAATTTCAAGAAAAGCTAATTACAGTCGACCAAGAAGAGTACATATATAGCTTTCGATAGGTTAATATTACTTACAGATATTATCGAGCAACCACTGAGAGCAAAAATGTATTTGTTTATGAATTGGATCTGTAGCATCGCTAAAACTCTCTTCTAAAACTTTTATACGTTGCGCTATATCGGTTGTTAATAACTTTTCCTTATTCCCGGCTGTTTAAAATTTAAAGAAAACCTTTTGTTATAAACGTATAAAATGTTGTGAAGGTGCAGATATAATTCATTAACTTACATGCCAAGGCAAATTTTTCTAAAGCGATCAAAGAGTATAAGATCAACGATTTATGGCGAGAAGGATCCTGAATAGCGGAGAAATCAATATTTATCAGAAGGTTTGGCTTGTTCGTAATGATTACGGATCGTATTACGATAATAAATTAAATTTGGCCTTACCAAATTTGATAATAAAAAATCTTGTACACCTTCTGTAAACATACTTGTCGACATTACTCCTAAAACGATATGAGATCAATTTGAGGGATTGAATCGCTATAAAGTACAATATTGATACTACCATCCAGCGATAATCATACTGTATTATTATTTAGCGCAGTAATAGCTTTAAATACTTGATAATATGATACGCATATATTAATTACTATACCTGGAAATCTTGCAGCCAATAATCCAATGACTATAGCAACATTTCTAAAGATGTCTGTGGTTGGTGCAACATCCGATCGTCCACATTTTTCCATAATGCTGCTATTTGTCACGTCGGTAGAAAGATCTAGCATTTCGATTAACTTAAGCAAGGTTTTCTGCAAAGGTTTAAACATGGGTTATTTTAATCATCATTCATACTTGATAATCAATCCTTAAGCAAATTTACATTGAGATTTCGCATAATGAACGATAGTGTATGTCAAAGGTTTAATAATTATCTTTACCTATTTACAGAAAAGTTAGTGCATTAGGACTACAACATGAATCAATACTCGCTTGGCTGTCTACAATATAACCTTTGCAAAGCGCTAAGTTGAGTATGTACAAAACTGCTGGTTTGTTATACAGTATTTAAGAAATATTTTTAGCGCAAGATGTTATCTCAACAGTTAGTCCACGAAATTCAGCTTAAAAATAGATAATACGATATATAGTATGTAACTTTTATCCACGGTTAAAGAATATCTAGTACAGTATGAGAAAACAAGATTTCTTACCCTACTTGGCGCAGGAGTAGTGTCAATAACGAAGCCAATGACTTCGGCTGCTAACGGTTTTTTCAAATTTATTACAAATATGTACGAAGTTATTATGTTCAACCATCCCTCTTCTGATGATGTAAGAATGAGAAACAACTATTTAATTGTATGCCATAATCATATTGAACATGACTGAAGCTACTTGGACATTTAATAGGGATAGTAAGAATTTAAATTACGATATCGTAAATGATTAGTAAAAAGTTGTTGTACTGTACTGTACAGAATATCGATTCAATTTTTACAGTTTTTTTAAATCAAGGATATTATTAATCAGACTAACGAATCATGGTATTTTTACTTCTTGATATCAATCAACACACTTACAGCATCCCATAAAGGATAGCCTGTCTTACCTTCTTCGGCTAAATAACTGATTAACTTGAAGGAATCAGGTACATCCTGTTCTCTACTAAAATATCAAAGGAAAGTATTACTTTATGTATGCAATTTTATTTCAGTTAGCAAATTCAAATTAATGTTGCATTGCATTTTACTAGACCATAAAAGATGATTAGTTTTACTTTTCGCGCATACGCATATTTTAACTGTACAGTAGAGCGAAAAGGGTTAAATGCAATAAAATGATATCAAAATATTGTAAATACATGATGTTAAGGTACCGCAATTATGTACAGTATAAGCCAAATTAAGTATGTACAGTATGTAGTACTGTATGCCATTGAGTGAAAGAACATTCTCCTTGTACTGAAGATTTGCAACTGATTCACTATAATTATCACGGATGATGTATTAACTTCACTCTTCTAAGCCTAATGTACCATTTTATTACTGCGATGAGTTCGATCATGGATTACTAGAGAATACTACTGGGTTTTCTTCTAGTGATCCATGATTCGATGCGTGTTTCCGATAACGGCTATTCAGCTTTAGCTATCTTCAAGCTACCGATAACTGGCATACCGGACAGTACAGTACTGTACTGTACTGTACACTGTACAGCAGTTTATCAGCTCGTGTAGAGCCGTAGTATTTAAGCAAAATTACTACGCTGTACGGTAGATAACGTAACTACAGTACAGTACAGCGCCCAGTTTTTATTCTAGCGTAATTGAATTGATTGATTTTATTTTACTACCGTAATATTCAACTAGAAATTGACGTAGTAATAACACGCCATGGACGCGGTAAAGGAAAACAATAAAAGCATCTACACTATTATCAGGATCATAATGCAAGTATTGTTCTGATCTGCTAGATTTAGTTCTTATTTTATCATTCAACGGATAAGCTTAGATACAAGTTATACAGAAGTCCGTGGTAGTTCGAGAGAAGTGGAGTAAAGTCAAATCAAATTAAATAAAAGATAAATAAATACCCGCAACAATATACTGTACCGTATGCACTGGACTGTACAGTAGTCACTTGCAGTTTTCACCGGGTATACAGTACTGTAGTAACGTAGCAGACAGACAAGTAGAGTACAGTACTTGAAAACTGCCAACGTGGTGTCAAAGACTCATGGAATAGTAGTACATATACCAGTTTTCGATTGAATAAATTAAAATTTATCCAATTTTTAAAACATTTGGCTTATGACTGGGATATATAATTTATATCACCAACTATTACATAATATCTCAGTAATACCGGGTGGTGGATAGTGTTAAAGAATTGCAGTTTCGAAGTGCAGCACGTACAGTACATTAGGATAAAATACCATTACAGTACCATCATACAGTAGTTACATGATTCTTGTTTACATTCAGCAGCTGTTACCAACTTACGAGCATGATTGACCAATTTATTTATAAAAAAATGCTGTGGAATACACTATGATGAGAGTGCCACAAGGTACAGTATAAGAAAGTGCCGTATATGCCATACATTTTAATAAGTCTCTACTTTACCACAACACAGAACTGAATTGAATAATAAAAAGGAATACTGTGTATTAGAGTTATTAAATGTGCACAGTAAAATAGAGTCTACGTGAATGCTATCCTTACTAGGATCAACGTACTGCAACTATAACTTGCTATTGTACTTTTGAAAATTAAAACGTATCGTTGTACAATATTTTTGGATCAATGTTGATCCATATTTTGGACAGCAACAGATCAGTACTTTTCAAAGTTGTTACTGCATCATTAAGGCGTTCATAGAACTTTCAGGTAAATTGGTCAAGTTGACTACCATAGACTAGAACTGCTTATACCAAATAAATGTACTTTACATTATTTTAAAATTTGAAACATCCTTCAAGATAAGTGTATGATAGTCCAATGTTCGTATGTCTTCAATGATAGTACTGTACGATAGTTTGATACAGTACAGTGCTGTACTGTACAAGTCGCAGTCTTACGATAAATATAAACATGCAGGGTTTATAAACACAGGAAATAAGTACGGTATGGAAAACAGCAATTGAACATTTGGCACTGAGCTGCGATGAGACTAAAACAGGATGATTACTTAAAGTTGTAATATGTATTAGATGTCCACGATTTTACGATGTAATTAAGAAGAAATAAGAAAATGATAGTACTTTCAATGACGGATTTGTAGAGACCTTTCTTTTCAACTTACCATTCTCTTAAAGCTTGTAACGTATCGAGGACTAATTTATCCTCATAATAATGGTGTCGTGTTCGGATATGATGATGGTTGCCTCGTCGGTGTTGTTTTCCACTACATGCGCCCATATTTTTAGATATCGAAGGTACATCCAAAGCCTAGACTAAACTACAACTCTTTATTTAGCAAGAATTCGGATCTACTAACTGTTTACTATGATGATACTCTAGACTTGTGTATGTATACGAAATTGAGGGAGCGGCAACGTGACACTGTTACAGTAGAACCACAAAAGTGAAATGGAGGCTGTTTCTCTCGTGTTGGTCTTCAAATAGTGTACAGTATTTATATAAGCACTGTTGATGATGCTTAAGCTTAATATAGTAGTCTATAATTCGTACTCACTGCGCAATGTCAGAAGTCTTGCTGTTCCGTAGTCAAGAGTAACAGTGCACTGTACTGTACAGTACTGTACCGTACTGTACGCGTGCACTGTGGCATGCAGTCCGTACTTTACTCTTATCCAATCTGTAGACACTGTAGGGGTTCCCAAAGAGTTCATAGAGTTCAGTAATAAAAAGGAAAAGAAAAAGCACAGTACCTTACACAGTACAGTACGGTACATAGTCCATAATGTACAGTCCGTTTACGGCAAAAATAAACAAACAAAAAAAAATAAACATCAAGATTTATTACCTCTGCACCAATGCTTTAAAAATTTTTTTGAATTGCTGCTAATAATTTATTGTACTGTAGTAAAGGAGAAATACGAGCGTACAGTACAGTAGATCGAATGATTATTGGTAGAAAAGATACAGTAATGTTACGCCCATATTAGCACTGTCACTCTGTCATCTCCGGTACTCCATACAATCCTATTGTTACTGTAAGACATTTTATCACTGAATTTTCCAATTAATTATTTTATTCAAGGTTAACGAAACTTACAAAAATATGCAACAAAAATTTCTTGGAATGTACCTGCTATTGTAAACTTTGTGTGAATTGTAAACAGAAGCGAAGTAACGCGCAGTCGCACCGTTGGATTACCGTACTGGATGGTACAGTACGGTCGGTGTACAGTACAGTACAGTACTGTATCAGAGTGCATTGTTCTACTGTACGGTACAGTAGTACCGATGCATCAAGGTTAATCACATACAGTACTGTACAGTACAGTACAGTATACAGTACAGTAGTACAGTACATGCTCTAAAACAATTTTCAAACACCGACTTCTCCATAAAATAAAATAAATAAAGGGAAAATAAATAAAGAGAAAAATATTCACGCTTGCTCAGAAGCATTTGTAATGAGAAATTCAGCATTGCGCAAAATTCGACATAAACCAAAAGATAACTGGGAAAATCATGGGGATCAATGAACAAATGTTTCTTCTCGTTCTGAAACATTGGCTACTCTACAGAACCATCAACTTCTACACTTGCTTTTAGATACCTCTAGAAGTCCATGACAGTACAATACCGTACTATAGATACTACTGAAGGAATACAGTACTGTATAAAAGGGGGACAACGTAGTGCTTGCTATTTCGCATTTTCCCCTCAGAAGTTACGTTCTTCCCGTAGAAAGTATACATCCCCCCTCATAGAAAATACGAATCAAGTCATTATACTGGGGCTATCGTAGTACAGTACTACTGTATAACAAACGAGTGATCTATTGTACAGTACTGTGGAGGTACAGTAGAGTACGGTAGGTAAAAGAAAAACATGAATCAGGCTTTGGCCATTGTACGTATTGCACTCTGTATGAAAATATTACACTTTAATATATATATATTTACAGTATATAGAGCAACGCAGTGACTTTGCAACCTAATCGTTAGAATCATAGAACTAAAAAGCACCCAATAGATAGATAATAATAATCTGGGAAAATTATTAGCTAAAAAAGCTACATTTCATTAATTATTAATTCCGAAATTTATCAATTAATTAATGAAAACTTGCCTTTTTGGTTAATATATAATTTTCCCTAACAATAATAATATTGATAACTGGCACTTAGGTTTCAAAAAGTTACAGCTTTTATTAAAGTTACTGTTACAGCTCTTTGAAGTCTTTGACCAATGTAAAATGTACAATTTGTGGACATTGTATAGTTTACAAAACGCACGAATAATATCAAGAACATAGATGGTGATTCGATTCTACACAGGAACAGTCGGAGTTTAGAAATCAAACATAAATTTTAGGAATCACAAATTGGTTGTTACCGCTACTGTGTTATTAGTACTTGCATTTAAAATACATCGGAATCAATCACAGTATGTACAGTACAAAACACTTTATAATTCTAATTCAATGAAACCACAATTGTCAACATTTAATTTCAATTAACACCGATGTAAATATGAATAGGTTATGGTACAGTAAATTGAAAGCCATAGCTACTAATTAGAATTTTGTATATTCACACTAAGTTATTAATTTGATAATATAAATACGCAACATAAGTGTCTATTGTTAAAAGAATGTAAACATATTATCTAAATCAGATTAATCACCTATACTTAGCTATCAATTTTCAAATAAGTAGCATCGCTTGTTTTGTGATTTACTCGAAGCAGCAATCGCAGCTGCACTAGCAATTATAATTCATATAGATACAGTATGAAATGAAAGGGAACTAGACAGGTTAATAGCACGTCACTATGTCATGATACCAAATACAACAGAAGGGCAACATTATAAGAACGATATTTTGATCGTTAAACTTTGGATTTTATGGTTCGAATTTTGTACATTATTTTACACAAATGGAGTATAGATACTATTAGTTTACCGCTATTTAGTGCCTTAGATCGAAATCAATATGTAATAAGATGAAGATTAACTGTTATTAACATACTGTAATCAATGTAACGCATAGCTTAGGAAGCTAAATACAAATCCTGCAATCATGTACACAAGGTCAGTCTAAATCGTTTTTATAATTTAAAACTTGAAAGATTAGGCACGATGTATAAAATAATGAATCAAATTCAGTACGTCTTCACGCAGAAAACTGATTCGTAAAATGTTATGTAATACGTTTTATAGCTTAAAGTAAGCTTTATATAGGAATAACGATTTGGACGTTCCTTTCTCACTTTCTAATTCAAAAGCCAAATCTTTCATTGTAGCAGTTCTAATTCTTCTCGGTTTCTGTTAAGAAATGAGCATAAAATAAAGTACTCGTTAATATCAATGCGGTGTTAATTTCATATTCATACAAAAATGTCTTTTAAATCCCGTATCAATTACCTTGAGTACATTTTGACTTGGAGTCCCTTGAGATACCTGAATGAGAGGAGAAAATGTAGATTTTACAATATAATATTATCACATACAGTAAGTAATAATTAATCTGTCATTACATGTACACTGTCTTCGGTCTTTCTTTTTCGTCGACCAATAGCAGCAAGAGCGGTAGTATTTGCAGCAGTTTTACGCAATCTTTCCTCTTCATCAAGTTGCATCTAAAGAATTCATAGGCATTATTTACATATCATTTGATCTAGCAATTATTCAGCAATAGAGTTTACTAATGAACGTACTTGCTTTGCCTTTTCTTTAAGTTTGGCCTGCTCAGGATCTTCTTGTCTAGATCGACTCTTTAAGTTTTATTAAGACATTTAGCAATCACTTGTTTCATGCTCACAAATTATAAATGAATACAACAACTCACTTTGGCAATGCGCATTAACATTTCTTTTTCCTGTTCGTCTTTCCTCTTTCTTTCCAATTTGTCCAATTGCTCAAAAATTTGTAATCTAGATCTAATTTCATCAGCTACTACATACATTGAATCATCCTGGGTAAAAATATAATATAATTGCTACTTAGTTAGGATAAGATCGATCATTTATTCTACAGGCTAATTTATCAATAGTGTTAATTCTTTACCTTTAAAGTTTCTACTCGGTGACGACTGATAACTGCTAGTCTTTCCATTATATTTCGAAGCCTTTCCTAAAAGGATAGCATTCTGATTTAAAATGCATCGTTGGAACGTCCACATACGGATGAATACATACGTACCTCTGCTGCATGTGATATTAATGAGGTAACCTCAGAAGATACTTCTTTAATACCATACTTTAAAGCTATTACCCGAAAATGTGATTTATATAAGTAACTTAAACAGTAATATGTATATCTTAAGATAGTAATCAACCTATCTTCTTGATTTTATTTTGCAAGGCACTTGATGTTAATCCTATTGTGTCTTTACAACTTTTAGTATCTGAACTGATTAAACTGGAATGTAAGGCAGCACTTTCCTCCTGCAGATAAAGCTTATGTTAGATTTTAGGTATTGTGGTTGTAGTAATGCTATAATTGTTATCTTATCTAACCATGAGATTAACTCCTGCCATAGACGTAATATCATTTTCATCTTCTTCTTCGATTGTATGGTCCTTAGTAGTTGTAGCGGGTCTGAGTGCAATATCGCATATTGCAGACGCACCATAAATTAATAATAGATTATAAATCAATGGACGTGACATATACGCATCGACAGTCAATGATAGATAATCATTGATATTAGTAAATCATGCTAAAAGAACGCATCTCAAATATATAATAACTTGATACATACGCATTGGTGGCTGTAGACGGCGTCTTCAGTGTAGCAGGGGTAGTAGAGCTGCTGCTTGAATGGGATGTAGGCGTACTTTTAGTAGATTTGGCTGAATTCGCTTTGTGTGTTGATTTACTAGAACTTTTCGCTTGAGGTTTAGTAGTTGTTGTAGAACTAGTGCGTACTGGTGTCGTAGCTGAAGTAATTACAGGTACGACTTTTAAAGATTGCACTATTTTCGACTGCGCTACCGTTGTATTGGTCGAGCTTGCTAATGAAGTAGCTGCTGCTTGTTTACTTTTAGGTTGAGATTTAGGACTTGTCACGGTGTATTGAGACATGCTTGCATACCTCGTTGTAGGAACTGTATTGCTTGTCGATATGGCGATAGTGTTTCTAACGGTAGCTTTGCTATCTTGGGCAGAAGTACTAATATGACTGTGTGGCTGAGCAGTGGTGGCCTTTATGGTAGTTTGACGAGGTACGGAAGTTGTTTGCGATTTTTTGGTACCACTGTTTTCACTATTGACTTGTCTGTATAGAGGTAATGCGTACTAATCGAATATATAAATAAAAAAGTATCATGTAAGATTTGTCACATTTGAAGTTGTGTTCTTGTCATGTGGATATGCAACACATTTAAATATAGCCATATACGGGTATATATACGAATGTGTTCACAATTTTAGCTGATAGGTGAACTAGCAAGGATTTCAATTAGTCACTGAATAACTAGTACAATAATAAATATAATCTACGATATCTCTATCTGGGAGCATCCTCGCAAATAGGATTATTTTTACAAGAGTATACTTGTATACTGTTGTAGTATGCACAGTAGCAGTAGCAAAGTTGATTAGATACCTGTAAGAATTGCTTCAGTTTCTCCTGTTGGGAAGCATCCTTGTTGGAATGAAAAGCTTTAAGGAAGTTGTCCACCGTCATTTCGTTCTTCTACAGTGAGATAAGAGATAAATTTTGAGCAAAACAGTTGTTACTACAGTAGATGGATGTTACTATGTTGTCGTATATTTTCTATAATACTTCAAAGCTCACAGTCATTGCATAGATTTCTAACGAATGTAATGTATGTATCTTGCAGCGATCTTAAAAAATGATAATAAATAATTATAGAATAAAAACTAACGTTACACATAGGAAAGATGCAATACGGTATTGCCTTTTCTTTTCCAAGTTTTTTTATACTTGGTAGCATGCTTCTAAGTAGATATTTAGTAATACTTACAATTAACTTTTGAACGTAATCTTTCACACTATTCTGTACGTCCTTGGGGGCACCGCTAATTAGGGTGTCTAAGAAGGATCGAAGTTTCATTAAGACTCCGTTGATGTCATCTGTACTCATAGCGCTAGCAGCTACAGTTGGACGCGTTGTTATTGGTGAGTAATTTGATATACCATGGATAGCTCCTTTGCTCGCTGATCGAATAGGTTGATTACTGGAATAGATAGTGCTAGTTGGACTTGCTAAATTTGGGTTAGCTGCACGTGGATTTGTTGCCATACTGGCTCTGGCTATATACCTTGTCGATGGATTAGTTGTAGCGGGAGTACCTGATAACGGTGTTGATGGGCGATTTAATTTGGACGCGATTGGAGTAGATCCCAGTTGTGATCTTACTCCAGGAGCAATAATGGGGCGAACTGACGACGAAGTCGAGGACATCGAAATTACATTTGGATTTGATGGTATGGTAGAAAATTTCTGTGCAGCCGTGGTACTGCCGACATTGGCTTTCTTTGACTGATTTCTCGGAACGGTCGTAGCCGTGGATGTACTGCCTCGTGGAACGATCATTTTGTGTGTAAGGTTATTTGAAATTATTGATGATTCAGTAGTCGCATATGATGGAGTTGACTGAGTTTTACTATTAGATAAAATATTGTTGATCGATATTGTGGTATCGGACATGTTTGATAGTTTGGGTACTTGCATAGCGGCAGGATTAGAGCTTAAAGACGCAGCATTCGTTCGAGAGTGACCAGATAATCGGCTTTCTAAAGATCCTACCAATGCATTTACCGCAGACTCATCTACCTTCGATTTGAGTAACTCTTCTAAAAAGTTATTGGGTTCCATGCTTATCCACTATGTATAACTGCCGATAAAACATATACAACCCCAAGCGTTGTATCTTCACAGTAAAATGAATTAGTTATAACTTTTACTTTAACGTATGTAGCAGAAGTTGATGGCGCTTGGAGTTGGAAGAAATGAGATATTTGGAAGAAAGTGAATAACTGTACTACAGTACACTTGTACAGTCCAGGCCAGTCCAGTACCATAGAATTCGTTACAGTGTACAGTATATCGTACTGTACAGTAGTGCGTATGGTGTCATGTCCACTATACTGTACGACCGATAACCATTACAAATCACTCGCATTCAGTAGAGTCGTATACAGTACAGTAGTTGTTTTTCACGTGTTTTGGTAGGTTTTATCAACATGAAAGTATTGTACTGTCGTCAGTCGGTCAGTACAGTACAATAGAGTATTCGCTTGAAGCTTGGGACGTTTACCATGGTTTTAGACTTAGTTTGAACAAGGACCATTTAGCAATGAAATTTGGACGACTTTTTTCACTTATTCATTGCATGTATAGTATCATTTTTCGCTCTCTCCAGTTCAGCTATATCTCTAAATTGCTGGATGGCTGAGTAAGAACTTTATACCGTCAGTAAAGCTATTAAACATTAAAAAATTGAAAAGACGAGGCTTTAGTGTCTCTGTCTGCGAAGAGGCAGGACGGTTGAACTCTGGGTGTACTGTACTGTACGAATTGAAAACTCTTCCAGACCACAGTACAGTACAGTACATACTGTACACATGTAGTACAGGCTGTACAGTACAGCACATTGCAACTGCGAATTACAATACAGTATACTGTACTGTACAGTCAGGTTCTTGAATGACTCGGATTATACTGTACAATATGTACTGTACACTGTACAGTACACTTGATGAACAAATGTTACAGTTACAGTACTGTACAGTACAGTATGCCGTGCGCGCACCACAGTACAATATACTGTATTATACAGTATTTTATACTGTAGTTCATGGACGTCTGGACGCAGTACAGCACAGTGCAGCTACAAGTAACAATACTGTACTGTATACTAAGTGTACAGTATAGTACAGTACAGTATGGTACGGCACAGTACAGTCAGGTTCTTGAATGATTCGGATTATGCTGTACTGTACTTGACGTCTTGACGAACAAATGTTACAGTACAGTATGCCGTGCGCGCGCCACGGTACAATATACTGTATTATACAGTATTTTATACTGTAGGTCATGGACGTCTGGACGCTCTGGTCCATCGTACTGTACTGTATACAGTGTATAGTCTGTTCTTTCTGCTTCTATCCTCTCCTCTCCAGTCCTTCCTCTTGTCGTTCTCAACTGCAACACATTCAAGTTTTCTATGGAAGATATCGTGCAAGTTTTAACATGACGGCTCCTTCAGACGAGATTGACGGTGTTAAAATTCAAAAAGTAAGATGACAAGCTAAATGGCTAAATTCATTAGCTAAATTGATGTACTGATAGATCCTTATATTTTAACTTGTATATCGTCACTTTTACTGTCTAAAGTTGGCATTTACATATATTTACGCTACAACAATAGATTCTCGATGAAAATGCTCAATTAATTCAGGTTAGTAAATTATATTGTCTTCACTACGATTTAGATCGTGTTGAATGTGTGCTAACATTGTAATTTGCAGTATTTTAAAATCATCTTTATGCTCAACTTTCATGCAGTATAGGATATTAAGTTACATTAGTGGCTGTGCCTGCTTTTGCTGTTAATTATGATATAAAACTGTATAATGCATCCCTGCCATGGAAGATATTTCGACATTAATTCGTAGGTGTCAGGAATAGTAGTCAGGTTGTTAAGAATCTGTTTTATTAGGGATCAGGTACATTACAGATACTAAAAATTATAGAAATTATTTATCGTGGCTTTCATCTTGAGTTTCCTAATAACACATTACGGTAGATTGTACAGAAATAGAAGATAGTGTTTCTGGACCATATGGGTTTACAACCGCGCTTGCTAAAATTGTGGTGTCTTCGAGGTTACCTCCGATCTCTTTGCCTCTACGCGTATGCTTCTATGCGTATTGATGAAGACTAAATTGTTGACATGCAAGGTCGTAGAGATTAGCTCGATATGTAACCTTCAAGTAGAATACACAGTAAGCAATTGGACTGTTTTAAAATTGTCTACTGTATAGTGTAGTGTATAATGTACTATTACGCTATATCCATGACGCGTATATCGTACACAATATTATACATCATCATGTTTTGCTGTTTGTACCTACAGTATGACAATATACAATTTTTAATCTCTCGGAAAGATCCCTTAGAAGTAGCATTTTTTAGATCTTCGCTGGTACGATTGTAATGTTACTTTAATCTTAATTAGTTTATGATACTAGATCGTACGCCTCCTCGTTGGGTATAGATTGAAATTCACGATTATGCTAATAAAATAAAAATAATTATAATAATCTCTCTATTTCTTGAAAGACTGCAACTATGTTCTAATCTCTAGTATTTCAGAAATAAACATTTTTATATATACCAGCATATTATCATCATGTTACGTAGAAGCGAGGTACGATGATAAATCTTGAAGCTACAGCACAGTAGTTTACTGTAGCTGTTGATTATGTGCTGTACGCCTATTTAAGATAAGTTTGAGTATACAAGGACGCATAAAATAATCATTGCATTTCGTTATAAGCGAAATGCGTTTGTAACAGTGGTAAATCACTCATTTGTAACATTGCTAAGTGGATGTTGTAAAGTGTCAAAGGTATTGGGTTATATACTATACTGTATACCTGATAGAAACAATTTAGTGAGTCCTAGCTGTTATACTCTTGGCACTGACATATACATGTATACGTATAATAGTTTAACTTTTATTGTAAAAGCTTTTATGTATACAAAATACATCCTCTATACGTTTGTATGTTACATAGTAGACACGATAAATGTTCTTTACAATGTTATAAACTAGCTAATATTCTTGCGCTATGTTATATTTATATGATATCATCTATTCGTACATTTTACACTGCGTAAAGTACAGTAGTATGCCAAATGAATTCGCAGATGGTTGTTATCTATTAATCGCTTGCGGTGATATACTCGCATAGTATACTACTGGAGATTAGAGATACATTACATAATAATCAATACATGATATATGCAGTACATCGCAGGAAAGGTGTTGTCAATCGCGATCAAATGGTAGTGAGTGATAGTACTAATAGTAAGAGGAAGTTCTCAACTGTAAATGGTTTTATTTTACGCGTTAGTCGATGTACATGCACTGTACTTACTAAATACTATACATTGAAAAAATTAACCATTGGTTGGTTATAGGCCGTATTAAACCATGAAAAGTAAAACAATGTATCCACATTTCTCAGCTCCTCCTATAAACTTAATTTATCATCCTTGATTAATTGTCTATTAGCAAAATATTTCGTAGGTAATTATATGAAGATGAGTTTAGCTGATTTTACCTTCTATGGATTGTTCATAAAGTATTGAGGTGGCTTTAAAAAAATAGTAGTGCCCCGCCTATAGATTTGATTACTTATAAAATTTTAAACTTCCTGTTCGGTCTTTTAAAACAAGAGTGATAGGAATTGAATCATTCAGTACGTATTTGCCTTTTGAAAATTATTGTCGGCTATAATATTGTCATTTAACTGTCTAACTAAGTCATATAAACTTGAAAGATTGTATGACGAAGAACTAACAAAGTAACTTCAGTTTTGGGTTATACTTTATTATGTACTATCTACGGTATTTTTGCATATTATTTACATATAAATAAGACTACATTTTCTAGGGTTTACGGTAAGAAATTAACAATTTATGTCTAGTATTAAATGTATAAGTATTTTCATATCATCTTAGGTGATTACAGAATATCAAAACAAAGGCAGAGCGCAAGATTGCATCCAGTATGTATTAAAAATATTGCAATATGAAGGTTCAAGCTGTCTTGATAATGCAATTCGGTATTATTGTTTTATACAAATCGTAATTCATAATGAAAGAAGCAGTAATATGTTACTATGAATTTTTAGTAGCCAAAATTTTATGAGTGCACCCTTCATATTTGATTTCTCCTATACGGATATATGTTAAATAAGGAAAATGTTACTTCAGCTATGTATTGAAATTCCTGTTACAATTACTTGAGACGAGTTAAATTCGTAACCAGGTATATATGATACGTTCTAAATACAATTTTAACTACAGTAATTATAATTGGCTAACTTACTAAGGCAATAGAGATATTCAAAGACTTTGATATAGTAACTACCTTTGTTTGCAGTCAAACTTGGACTTTCTTAGTTGCGAGGGAAATTAACCTCACTAAGACAGCTCTATCATACGCGCTATCGCATCCTGGTTATCATTTGCATGCACATCTATCCAATAGTACCTGCAGTGTATTGTTAGTGTACCAATTAGTCAAGAACATTCTGCAATATCTTTTAATTCAGTATTGCTAAATAGTAGGGACTATGAGATTAAGAACCTTCATCAAAAAAAGTGCAAATTTTACCAATTATGTAACCTTTCGATCATTTATGCCGTACATTTTGCAATGTACTGTTGCACATCGTTAAAGTTTTACGTAAAATTGGGCATTCGTTATTTGCTGTCAATGCAATCAGTCATGGGCTACTAAGAAAAGGATTTTTTATAGTAGTCCATGCATTAGTATGCAATACGTGCTTTACGTTTGAGATGAAAACTTCCGCTACAATTGTTTTTTTTACGGCTTGTTACCATAATTACTGTAGCTTCCAGCAAAGTTTTGTACTTGGTATTAATGGATGGTAGGTTAGTGTACAAGTACTATTTAGAATTATGAATTCATAGCTGGGATCGTTTCATTTCTTGCGAGATTCGATTTTACTTTTAGTTCAGTTAGAGTACAATAATCCCTATCAGGCGCTTTGGATAGTGTTCGCATTGATACGGCGAACATTCCAATTTACTTACACAATACGCGATGCTATACCGTATTATTTATAGAAGGTTTTTATTTATTACCGCTATTCTTGCATCTTAGCTTACATATAAGGCGTTTCATTTGCAGATATCAACGAATATTACATCGAAACCTTCTATATTTAACTTCGATTGCAGATTCAAATTTGCAGAATCATTTAATGGTAAGTTAATTACTGTATGTCTATGTAATTTAAGTACGGTCATCGTGACATATTGGTGCCTTTTGTGTACGTACTGTATGTTAGCACACTTTAAGATGGTCTACAATAGTATATAGAAACGCAGCATATTTATTTCGATTAGACTATGACAACAGTTATGCATTATATTTTTGTAATCAGTAATGCTTCATTGCATATTATAATACATTAGTTGAGTAGCAGTTCGATATTAATATACAGAGCCTAATATTTTTGGTCATACTGATTATAGTTTTTATGACATTTATTTTCACTCACTGTAATACACAAATTAAATAGTTTTGAGGGCTTTCATCTAATTGTCTTAAGTGCATAGGCTTACGCTTAATATTATACCGTATTAGCTGCAATACGTGTATCGTACAGGGACCACTAAGCCCTGGTATACTGTATAGTAGATTAGGTTAAATTAAGACAAGTTACTTCTATAAGGTATTACATTTGTTAACCTCTATCCATTAATTACACTGAACATCACTATAGATTTTATACTTTAGTGTTGTTACTTTTCTTCGATATCTTTTATTTTATTCAATTTGATTTTTTATGCTGAAACTATAAACTTTACACTTTTTGAATTTCATCCATCACTACTGTTAATTTATTGTCAAACAATCTTAGACTAACTCTTCTTGTTTCGTCTTGGTTGCGATAATTAATCTTGCAGTAAATTGCTTAAATTCCCTTATTGTAATCGCTTACCCAGTGTAGTTAAGAGAAACTTATCAGGAAACTATAACCCTTGTAGGAACTTATCAAAAAAGTACAGTTATGGACCATTATGATTATAAAATAGACTGTTATTAAGTGTAGGTAGTACAGCATAATATTTTCAGAGATCGAGATAGATTAAGGACGAGTATAATAATACTATGTAATGGATTAGAAAGTAAATATTTGAAAATTTCAGTGATTTTGATTATCCTCTCGATCAAATTAGGTCTTCCGTTTATGGTATAATTTAGGGTAACTAATGTTCGATGTAACTGAGTAACAGTAGTGTGACTGAATTTACTGAAATGGAAGTTTTTCAAAATTATAGAAATCATATAGTTTTGTTTCATCTATCTATTTTAGCAACCTCATCAAGTGACTAACACGAATAAAGATAGAATTAATGAAACGAATCGATCGGTTCGGCCAATTTCTTGTTTTACTACCTCAAACGATCAGGAAAATCCTATGGCAAAAGTAAATCAAGGTGCAATATATAGACAGAGTTATCCAGTTGTTAATGCTGCCCAACGTAACAATAACCCAGTACAACAACAAGCTATTCGCAATATTAGTTCAGCACCACGACTAAACAATCAACCAGGTATTACTCAAGCGCAAAGTCAAGTGCCGGTGTTTAAATATCCTGCTGGGAATGTTTCTCAACAAAATATGTGCGGCACTAGTGGTGGCCATTTAGGTAGTCAGCGAAGTCCTTCATCCGCAGTTTCGATAGTACCGGTGTACAAGCAGAACAGTCTCTCTACGGATGCTTCCAATAACAATGTATTTGGTGCTGGCAACGAAGTATCAATGCTGAATAATCGTGAAAATTCCGCACCACCTTTAACTCAAACACAGATGTACGAGCAAACTTTTCCTAACTCAAATACCTCTCAACAAAGTCGATCTAGTAATATTACTAATAAGATTTCAACACAAAATGTTGATTTTCAGCAGTTTCAATTTGGAGCCGAGTAATTTAAATAATTGTATCGGTTATGTAATCATGGTAATTGCATTTGTGAATAGTAATACTGCCATAAGTTTGGATTCGTATATATTGTTATATTTACTGTAATTAAGGTGATATGAAATCCAATTAATCTTGTAAATACTGTAAAGAAATTACTTTATTCGTTTGTCCGTTATTAACAAATAAAAACTGATGTAATAACATCTGGAAGTTGTATGTTCCTGATCTTTCGACATTGTTTGGTTTTTACTTTATACAATGGTAGATTGCGGGAATATTTCCGACATCTACCGAACACACGAGTAAATTTAGGATCTTTACAGTAAAAATTAACATGAAATTAGCGTACGTTTTGAACCATAACAGATGTAGCAAATCTAAAGTTGATTCTTCGTTAGAAAAATCCTAAAAAAGGCTGAAATGGATTACAGTAACCGCGATAATATATTCAAATTCGCAAGCGCCTTTACTTCTAGCATGCCATCGAAGAACCTATATCGCATGGCTCTTGGGGTATTTTTGATACCCATTGCAAATACTGTATACTCTGTACAGAATGTGACAATACTATTCATAAAGTAACAATTTTAGATGTTGTACTATGTATAAACATACATATATGTGTGTATATATATATATGTATATATGTATAAGACAGCTATTGATCGATGATAAACAGATATCATTCATAGCTTCACATATTCACTGTATAGATTCCAATAACTTGTTTAAATTTAGATATAAGACAACTATGAAAAGATGAAGAATTTACCGACAACAAAAAAAATGATCATACAAGTTGTAGAAAGAGCATAAATGTTATAATAAATTTAACATTATTAAATATTATCTCATCGACTTGTATCACATAGCAAGCGAGGTTACAAAAACTTTACTCCTAAAAGTTACATCAATAAAGCTACATCACGCAGATAATCTAAATAGACTATACATAATTAGGTTAGTTAGTGCTGTTCTTTGCTCCATGACTCGATTAAAGCGATTTTGTAATCCAAGTACGCCTAATTACGCAACGCGCAGTTATACAGTAGTTATCGTTGGGACGTTTACAATTGAAAGAGTTATTGTAGAGCCTGATCTAGACTTGACACCATCTTTCGCTGCAAGTGTCTCAAATACGTATGTTCGGCGTTAAAATGACCTTACTGAGAGGAAATATCCAAAAGGTTTAGGATTCTTTGTCATTTTTCTTATTAGTTGTCTATTAATGCAATAGGTTTTGGATGTAAAAATTAGATTTAACAAAATCGTTTAACTTGTAAATTATCCAATAGTATCTATTTCAGCGTACATCTCTAAGAGAAAAATATTTCGTTTTTGGGTAAAGAGAAGTTTTGGAGTAGAATCAGTATACTCACATTTTTGGGATTACTGTTAGAGTTATAATTATTATCGTTAGAACGTTTGTACTGATATCTTCCTCTGTTGTTATAGTTGTTGCCACGACCACGAACATATCCACCTCGGCCTCGGCCTCGTCCTCTTCCTCTTCCTCTATTATATCTTCCGGAATTTACGCTACCGACGCCGAAAGTTTCCATATTTACACTCTTATTGGAATTTTTCCTAAAGGGGAAAGAAAACATTATTGATTCTTAACGGATTATAGCAATGTAGGTAGACAATTGTATTGAAGCAAAATGTAACCATGATGGCTTCTTGGTATTTGCTTCGCATGATATGCTATCGAAAAATGACGTGGATTTATTATAAAATTTTTGATTATTTGCTGAACTTGTGCTGACTGTGCTCTCATTTCCGTCTGTGATGTTCAATTCTTCGTTCATTTTTTCGCTTAACTCTTGCTCTAAGCGTTCTTTTTCAAAACGCGCGTTAGCTTTTTCAAAGTCAAAGTCTTCATCAAATTTTAGCGGTTTATTGTTGGAAGGACCTTGTCGTGATCGATTGTAATTATTATGATAGTTGCTTCTAGCTCTCCGACCTTTCAATAATAAATAAATAATAAGGTTCTATATCGACCACGATAAAGAGTAAGGTTAGGTGCGTTTGCAAATCGATAAGGTAGAACTGATAAAATTTGTTCTGTAAGTTATAGCCGCATTTGTTGTGACATGAACTACTATCATGGATTACTAAGATGATATATCTAGTAGTCAATGACTAGTGATAATAACACTATAGTTATCACTACTTGTCCATCTTACCGGAAAATTGCCTTCGATTATAATTTTGATGTTGATATGTCCTGGCAGTTTTACTGTCTTTGTTGGAATCTTCACGTTTTTCTTCTTCCTCTGTAGTTTTTTCCTCTTCTGGTTGTTTTAATTCATTTTCTTTCTCATTCTGTGGTGTTTCCGGTTGCTTCGATTCTTCGTTGATTTTAGATGATTTATTATTGGAAACGGTGTCTACGGCCTTATTATCCGTAGTTGATTCTTGGGGGGAAGTGCTGGCAATTACATTTGGTGTCTTGAGTGTCGTTTTGCTAGCAGAAGGCGAATTAGTATTAGTCGATGAGGTTATTGCAGCCGGGGTGACCATTGCTGTTGATGGCATACTAATAATAGGATTAAAGGTAGGCTGTGTTGTAGCAGGGATATTCCTACTTGGTCCGGGCATGTATCCTGGTGCTTGCATCATCGATGAACTACCAGAGTACATTCCAAATGAGTTATAGTTAACTGCAGCAGTAGAAGGCATCATCGGTGGAGGAGCAAGCGGTCGTGGATCCATATTCATGTTCATCATTTTCGACGACTGACGATAGGATAGATTGAAATTACGTCAAAGTAAGAAATGCGTATGATACAATAGTTGAAACGGTTGATTAAATTATTCATTTTTATTACTGTAACAGTCAATAAGATATTCACCGATACAATAGCAGGATCGCTATAAGGTGCAGTTACTTCTGCAGCGGTACTACGTGGAGGCTCACAAACTTGCAAATCTTCAATTTCAGCGCCATTGAATATAACGTAAGGATAAACTTGACTTTGTGGTGGAATAGGGCGATTACGGTCCCTATTTTCGGTACCAAATGACTTGACTGAATTTGTTTGTTAAAAGTATAAGAGTCAGTATAAAGTATCGTGGTGATACTCAAGTTTGTACTATAAGAGCTACATCTAGACGATGAAGTTGAAGTTAGGGCAAAGTAATAGTGTAACAGTAAAATAGCTTAGTTTGACAATTTGCATTTTGTATAAAAAAGATTGCTATTGGATTAGTAATGATAACATTTACAACATTTAGAGTACAATTGAAGCAATGATACTGTATTCTTCTTCAAGCTAATCCATGTCATTTTTTGGAGCAAAATTGGAGCAATAGGGACAATAACCAATTTACGTACAGTACAATACAATCCATCGTTCAAGTTGAACTAACCGTCGGATAAATGAACGGTAGATTCATTGGTGTCAATGGCAGATAAAGTGCCTTCATAACGAATTTGTGCCTTGGAAATGAGGCTAATTTTACTACCGATGTAGGGAGTGGTATCGCTTGAACTCATAGCCGATCGTGGACGCGATTAAGCGCAAGGATGGATCCGATTAAAAGACGCTGCAATAATTGATGCCACTGACTTCAAAGTGTAGCTTTCACCGATCGAAAATGATCTTTCAACTGGATGTTGCTGTACAGTACAACGAGTTTACCGTTCACCGTACAGTATACTGTAGTACTGTACAGTACGTAGATCATTCCACTGGTAAATTGTCCAGTACCGTACAGTGGAGACAAGAAAAAAAAAAAAAATTTTTGTACAGTACAGAGTACAGTACTGTATTGTACTGTACACTGTACTGTACTGTACACACGGTACAAAAATAGTACTGTGCAGTACAGTACACAGTACATACTATAGAGTACTGTACGGTACTGTCTGTACTGTACTACTGTACAGTGTACTGTAGAGTACAGTACTCTGTCCCTGGGGACACTACAGTACAGTACTGTACACTGTACAGTACAGTATGTAAAAACTTTTGAATACTGTATACAGTGTAGTATCAATTACCAATTACTGTACTGTACTGCGTAGTTAATAACCAATCAATCATGGACAAATTGGACAGTCTGGTTTCTTTTTTTGGATTGCAAGTCCCTAACATAGAAAAACCGAAAAAAAATGAGTTTGGCCATTTGAATTGACACGAATCCGTGGTTAAAATGTACTGTACTTACAGTCTACTTTCTTCCTAGTTATTCATTGAAGTACAGTACAGTCTATTCAATTTAAAGTGTCACCCTAGTCCGGTTTGCACTGGAGTACTGAGTGGGCAGCTACAGTACCAATAGATAGAAAATTGGGGTGACATTTCAAATTGTACTGTAAAGATTGTACTGTACTGTACGCAATCTACTACCGTACAAAGTACTGTAACTCGCAGACCTACTGCACTGTACTGTACTGTACTGTACTGTACAGTACTACAGTACAGTATAGTTTTTCACCCCCACTTTCGCGGGGTGACATTTCAAATTGTACTGTAAAGATTGTACTGTACTGTACGCAACCTACAGTACTATAATCAAAGTACTGTAACTCGCAGACCTACTGTACTGTACTGTACTACAGTTTTTCACCCCCACTTTCGCAGGGTCGTGTCGAAAAAGTTTCTTGCTAACGTCGTGCGTGGCATCGCAATCAACTCGATCTCGTTTAACAGATAGTAGTGAACTGCGCTATTCATTTCAGTGTACATTGCTCCTGTGTAGTACTGCCAATATCAGCGAATAAAAGTAAGAAGAAATGAGTTACGAAAGTATTGGTAAATCCTTCGTCCAACAATATTATAACGCCTTCGATGTGAACCGGGCTAATCTACAAATGCTCTACGTAAGTTGCTATCAATCAAATTGGGAGAGTACTGTCAACACTAAGTACAGTTATTCAAGCATAACTCATCAATGAGGATGACAGGGTAGTGTTACTGTATAGAGGCATCAACAGAAAGGATAAAATTGGCTACAGCCAGTGATGATATGCTATATACCATGATCAACTTTGGCATTAAAGTCGTTGTCGTTTTGCTAGTGAGCTTACTGTATGTCAATTTTACAAGTTCGCTTATCTTTATCACGTTAAATAGAATTGGAGAGTTCTTGTCTATACAGTTTAGCTGTAGACTCTGAACGCTGACCATTTTAACTGCGTATATATAACGTTAACTACTTTTGACTGTCAACTAGTCTGTAGTGATACTAAAGTAATGCTAGAGCAAGCTTATACCTATTTAAAGTAAAAAAAAATACAGTATCATTTCACTGACGTAATGGGTGATAAACGTTGACACTTATTACAAAGAGGCACCAAAGCAAATGAAGGTCGTTTAATAAATTGTAACGCATATATTACGTACTATACTGTATTTGGAAAGCTGATAATTTATTTAGTATTTGCAATATAGATATGAAGGTAGTATTGATGCTGAATTTAGGTGTACATGACTTGGTGAATATATTAGAATCAGTTAGTAATTGCATAATATAGTTAACGACCATGTTGCAATGATCATAATGCGATATACCAAACGAATAATCTCCTTCAACATTCTAATGGCCAAAAGTCATAGAATAGTTTGCATATTGATATGTTGCAAAAGGTGAAATTATGCTTTTTCTACACAACAGTTTTTAAAATGTCAGATAGCTTACATATCGTTTTACGAAACTTATAATACTCGCGTAGATGGCTTCGCCAAGGAGAGACAAGGACTATAAACGTCATTCCCCTTCCCCTATTCAAAGATTATCATTTTATAAGTAACTCTTGTTAATTATATTTATTTTTGGAATTTAGAGAGATCAATCGATGCTAACATTTGAAGGTACACCATGCCAAGGTCCTGATAGTATTGTAAAAAAATTAATGGTACGTAAATTAAATAAAGAATTCAATACATAACGCTTTTGCAGTAGTTGACCGGCAGCTTACATTCGCTAATATTTTATATCTACTGTTCTCACATTTTGGTTGTATTCCATCAGAAAATTCTACTTGTATATTTGAGACTGTATATCGATTGTAGTTATGCATGTTGATGGTATCAAATCTATGTTAGTACACTGGAATAGAGATGTCTATATATATGTATCGGCTTGCTAGGAAATGATGGATGTCAATTTTAGTCTAATGATATGCGTACGAGGTGTTTTTGATCTTACATTAGAGTAGGTTTTATTATAAATTCCTGCTCAACTATTAAAACAAATAGCAAGCTTTTACCCTGCTTCATGAAGCTGGTATTTAATCAAATTGTGTTACTATACTTGGTTATGCAACTATAGCACTGTACGTTAACGGTAAAATAAGGTACATTTTCCAACGTAAGAATTGTCCTGTACAGATTGATTGTGTGTAAGAGTAGCAGATATAGGTTAAAGTTACAAAACTTTATTTATTAAGAGGACTATGATGTCCATACAAGGAGTAGTATAACGATAGCTGAACACTAACAATGTAAATAATTCAAAAATTCTTGTAGATAGATTGTATTTGCTACCTTACATTTATAGATTAATACAGAGTAGAAAGCAAGGTCTCATTAATAGAGTATAAAGTACACACTAGCAGCGAGTAAAGTTGACTCATTTAAATGCGGTATCCCCTTGTTATTGATTAGCGTATCAAATCAGTAGAGATGATAATTTGATATTAACTTGACAATGCCATTCTTTTGATGACTCATGAAGAGTCCTAACGTATTTCATAGTTTTTACGTGGCGAAAGCTAAACTGATTGTTTGCAAGCTAGTAATTCTGTTAAATTTTTATGTTTCATTCTTACAGGAGCTAACTTTTAAGACTATTAAACATATAATTACTACAACTGATGTTCAGCCAACTGAAGGTGGAGTTCTTGTTTTTGTCATCGGACAGCTAAAGGTAAATAAATTTATTCATCAGATTGTATGTACTAGCCCTTTGCGTTGATATAGTTATACGTAATCTGATTGTGTATCTTCTTTAGTGTAGTGTAGGGTTTGTATTAAAGAAAAATTCAGTATTTTACTAGCTTTAGGCTATAATTAGCTGTTCTACCTGCAATACATGATAAATGAGCAAAAATAATTACAGTTTTAGCATGATCTTTTGGCTACCCAATTGATAAATTACTAGATATACGCGTATGGTATTGATTCGTAAATTAACAGTTATTGTTGCTTCTCAGAATTATACAGTATATTAACTTTGGATAGTTTCTGTCTGATAATTGGACGATAAAGATACATAGTAACCGCATTTTATTCATCGCTACACCTTATTAAATGCGCTGCAAGTTGGATTATTAAAATGGAGTTTTTTTTAGATTGTAAAGAGTTATTATTGAATCGTTGCAGTACTTTACTGCATGTAAAAGGTACTAAAAGTGACTATTGTAATGATTTATGCATCTTTTAACTTCTAGACTGACGATGATCCGCCAATGACATTCTCAGAAATATTTCATTTAAGGCAAGCTGATCCGAGTACATACTTTATTTTTAATCAAATTTTTAGATTGTCTCTCCACCATAATTAAATTTTCAATCATTTGATTACGTCTAAGTGCGACCAGTAGGATCTTATATACACGATGTAGCATCTTTGTATCGATCTCGTGGATAAAACAAATATATTTATAGATGATCCTGTAATACTCTTTTTTCTACTGGTTAGCGTGATTGTAATTTACTGGTGTGATGTTGCCTTATCATACTATCATTAATGATACGATCTATAGTGTTAAATGTTACGGCATTAAGGTAAAGGTTTACTTTATTCCATCAGTTAACTATATTGGATGATAGGATGTGATGTTATATCCAAAATAATGGACTAGCTGTTTTAAATTAGTGTTTTGTAAGCGTGATAAGTTTTCGTCCGTTAAAGGTTGCACAACAAAAAGTATTAAATCAATCAGAATTAAGCGACGATTTTCGATTATCAATTGGACACTTATTGTGTTTATTTATGAGTTTTGCTTACAAGCAAGATACTTTAGAGGAAAGTAACAAATTTTGAATAGATATGATGATCAAAAAGTGACAATGACTAACAATATGAAAGTTAAGAACAATACGAAAGAATTTAACAACAACGGTGAACGCTGTACTAAGGAGTATATAGATAATACCGAAACGGAAATCGATACAATTTAGCTAAGTTTTCGTAGCATAATTCTTACAAAGGTGTAATATTCACAATTGGCAACCAAAATAATTTTAAAGCCAACTTATACACCTTATTTCTTCTTCTGTTTTCTCTTCTTTTCTGCCTCTTCCTTTTCCTTGTCTATTTCGGCGACGATTATGTCCAACTGTTCACGTTCTAGCAACTATTAGTAGACAGTTTTACAGTAGCTATGATTAGACAATTCGTTACAACCTTTAAAATATATCAATTGCTTATTTTGGGAATAACCTTCAGTCCATCGCCAAATTTCATAATAGCAACCTCAATATTTTTCCCTCCTGATTGCACAACCTAGAGATAATTTAGTTAAGGAGCATGTGGTACCAAATACGATTATCGTACTAAAAGTCAATGGATTAATGATGCATTAATGAGATACCTCTAACAGAGCACGAACGGTTAGTCGAATTGTAGATTGATCGGATTCGATTGCTTCACTGTTATAATTTTTCTCTAAAAATTCCCGCACAGTTTTTGCACTTCTACCTATCACATTAGCCTGAAGAATAAAAATAAGATCATGGATATGATGTAATGTAAATGTCGAGATGCAACTTTATTTAATTTTTGGTATGAGTGATATGATAGATATGAGGTTGCGATAATAATAACCTTCCATTCATGATAAGTTCCAGAAGGATCTGTTTGGTATAGATGAGGTGTACGATCGTAATCAAAACCAGCAATTAGTGTTGAAATTCCAAATGGCCTTCTCCCGTTGCTCTGCGTATACCGCTGAAAGGAAACAAAATGAAATTTATTAAGAACTTGAGTATACTGCTGTAACATAAATTGCAAATCCTAAAGAACTAATATTTTACAAGGAAGCCTGTCTACAAACTTTACAAAGAGATAATACGAAGATATTCCGTATTTAGAGTTGACAGTACCTGCTTTAATCCAGCGATATACCGTGTGATGTATTCCAAAGTAACAGGATCTTCTACCGTTAATTTGTGACTTTGACACTCAATGCGAGCCCGATTAACCAAAATACGAGCATCAGCGTTCAATCCTATAATTTATGAGAAGTAATTGCATTCACTTTATTCAGTACAGTGTACATTATATTTTCAGTTTTCATCTTAAGTTAGGCACAAAAAATTAGATCGCAGAAACAATACATTATGATAAATTTTCATAAGAGCAAATTTCAGAATCAAAAAATAGAGTTTATAAATCCGCATTGCTGTCTTATAAAGGTTACAGCATGCCTTTATTATTTGTGCGTATCAATCAGCAAGCAGATCTATACCTGGTTAAGTACTGTTGTGATCGTATTACTACAGTAGTATGTATCAATTTACAACAATCTTATAACCTTATATATACGAGTATTACTTTCATCGCACTTTATAAAATAAATTGAGGTCTTATTCATGTCTTCATGCTATACCTGCAAATGCCATAAATACATGATCATCTAGAGAACAAATTTTTCGCATGGTCCTCGAATCCTGTAGCTTAGCAACAGATTTCTTTTCGATTCCTAATACTACGATATCTTTACCACGAACTCCAACCTAGTAAGAATATGAGAATCCCCCAAAAAGTTGTCATTTACAATGGCTAATGAGTGCCCATAAGCTTGGTCCTTCAGAAACGTCGTAAGCAGTAAAACATTTTTACTTTAGCCAAGAATATCTAAGAAAGCTATGTTGTATTGGTACTTTTTCTTTTGCAAATTGCCCGATGGCTATGCTCGTGTACAACACAACTACGCGATTTCTGAGATGTACTAAAGACACTATAACATCTACCGTAATAGCCTTAGTCATCAGGAATAACATTACTTTATCTTTATGAGTGCATGACAATATCAACATGTTTCATTCTCTGCAGAAATAACATAAAATTAATTGGCAAGTTGTTGAATTAATGAACCACCGTATTCTACCGTACCAATGTAAGTAAAGTACTGTATCATCTTTATCAATGATAAGGTCTAGCAATCTTAGTAGCAAGCATCATAGATCATAAATAAGATTGGATTCTTTACCGCTGTCGATCCTCTATTAACAGCTTCTTGAGCATATTCTACTTGGAAAAGATGTCCATCAGGAGAAAAAACAGTAATCGCGCGGTCATAACTACTGGAAGCCATGGCGAATGCAACCAAAGAAGATCAAGTTCCGTTTCAGCCACTCGCACCACTGAAGTACTCTTACTCTGTGTCATCATGAGTCATGCGTTACAGGACTTACAGTACGCTGAGTACAGTCCAGCCCGAAAGGTGAACGACGAAAGGAGTCGCACTGTACCGTACACTAGCTATAGCACTATACCACACTATGCAATTTGAAGTTGAAGCTCCTTTTCGCTTAACGAAATAAGCCTTTGTCCTGAGCATGATACGGTACAGTACGTACAGTACAGTGGACTGTAAAATACAGTACGGTGGACTGTAAAGTACAGTACGGTACACTGTACACTGTAAAGTACACAAAATCTCATACTAGGTCAAAAAAGACCTCCATGTTCTATACAGATTTATGGTACAGACACTGCTATTAGTGTAGTACGTACATACTGTATAGACAAACTGCAAAGGGAAGAGAAGTCGTCTCCACTGCAGACTATTTTTAGCTTGGGTTCGTTTACGCCACTGGTGCAGACTCTCGAACCTCTCAAAAACTTTGAAATTAAAGATAGTATGGATATCATACGCCATTTTTTGAAAAAATCTTCCGCATGATATACTATCTTCTGTAAACAGAGAGCCTAGTATAGTTATAATTCATTATTATAAAGTTTTCCAAAATCAGATTAATATCCAATTAACGTTTCTGCTAGTGCAGAAAGAAAGGAAAAAAATGAATGAATAACTTAGCTGCTAATGCAATACAGTGTTAGCAGAATCGCATAATTTTGGATTCTTTTCTGAAACTTTCATCAAATACTGCGTATCATAGATCATAAGTTGCTTACAATTCTCATCTAGATGAAAAATGAGTTATTATACGATTCTAATCTACAGCGATAGTATTACGCTACGAGTGTTCAACATTTTTATTTGTTTTACTACTACAGACAACAGTCATTACATTGTGACCGCGCTAGCACAGTTAACACTTACTCGTATATCAAATTTCATACTTCAATTCTATTTCATCCTTCAAATGACAATCAATCAAATGCTGCTTACACGTATATAAATAAAGCTGATCAAAAAATGACGTTTTGCTATCATCCATAAATTGTGACTGAGAATAGACATTATCTGGACTCCGCTCTATCGGAAAGGTCATTAGTTTTCTGAATTGCATGTTAAAAATGTTATATCATTAAAATAACTTCCTGCGGTATTTAATTTAAGACATAAACTTTCGTTTCGTAGTCTTTTTTGATTTTTTTCTTTTTTTGATAGAAGTAATCGCTTCTAAGATAGGTTGCATGTCTTTCTTTACTTCCGAGTTATCACCTTGTTGTTCTTCTGACACCTGCGTTTTTAATTTCTTCGATTGTATGTTACCCTTATTGTCCATATTTGCTTTGCCAAATACTTCATCTATACAATCAGTGGTAGTTTTGGAACTTGTAGCGGTATTCTGGAAAAGGAATACATACCATTACGCGTGTAATACAAACAAACATGGTGTACTTAAAAAGTAGATATTTAGATTGATGCTAGTCGTTCAATACGTATACTTTAGGGTTGACATACCTTTTCTGCATTATCAGCTTCTTCCAAATTTTGTGGCTTAAATCCTAATAATGATAGTTCCTTACCAAAATAATTTGATCCCTTCTTAGAGTCAGATAAGTTAGAGCTTTTGGCTAAAGCTCTCTTAGCTTGTTTAGTATTATCGTTAACTTCATCTAATATACTGGAGAGAGTTTGTCGCTTTCTATCTTTAGCTTGTTCCTTTGATGACCACATTTCGATTTTTTTTTTAAAATATTGCAAATTACATTTATGAAATATAATCTTTCCGTAAAAATTAGATCGCAAATTAGATCCTTGTTCAACTAATTCTTTTGCAATTTCTTCCTTCAAAGTCATTTCTGCAGCACGCCAGCAGCATTCCAGTGACCGACTTCCATACTTATTGCAAGCTAAATGGCAATAAGATCCCTATAGCGAATTCATCAAATAGAAATAATCGTAGTTTTTCAGTTAATGACATCTATTGATCGTATCTTCATCTTCATATTTGGTAAGTTACCTTGTAAAGATCGATCAATTTCTTTTTTTTCTTATAAGAAATGGTTGAACTTTCAAAAAAAGCTTCAATAATATGATTGCCAGTTATATCGCATGCAATGAAAAGTAATTCCTCACGTTTTAATAGAAACCAACTCTTTAATAGGTCGGAATTGCTGTTAAACTTAAATAACGATTGTAGAATCAAAGCTCCAAAATGATTAATTTCCGTTAGAGTCTTATTTTCTGTATCACCATCGGTCTAGAAAAGGAGTAAATAAAATATGTTTATTGAAATAAAATAACGGAAACGAGATATATACGTATTAATTTGTCAATTTTGTGGCAATTACGAACACTACTGAAAGCAGTATAAGGAATACACTAACTATTGTTTATATATTATATTACTACATTAAAATATCGTTTAACTCATCTTGCGTAATCACCAGTTACACTATGATTATTTCTTATTTGGTATGATACCTACATTTTCAACGTTAAAATATACTTCGTATGTGCTTAATGTGATAATCAATAGGACACATTTGTTGTAGTAGTCTTGATCTTCTGTTACATGAAATGCTGTAACAAGCGACTTCCATAATTTCTTTTGATACTTAGGATACCGAACACCAGTCTGGAGCATACTAACAATAATACCACAGTGGCCAACAGCAAAGATATCTTCGAAATAATCTGAGAGCTCGCTCATGGCACTTTCTATCTAAAAATTAAATAACAAAATCTGCGGTAAGATCAGCATCTGATACAATGTATTAATAGGAGGACACTACGATATCTGTATCAAGGATATAATTTTAATTATAACTGCCGTCATAAATAGTATATAAGGCAAAAGTACGTCGTAATTAATGCAATAATTACTAAATTATTGTATCAGTATAACGCTTCATAATTTCATTTTATCGGTAATTAGCCATACTTGAGTTTCGAATTGGCTATGAGATATAAAATTTTGTACGGAGTGATTAGCAATTGGATGAAGGGACATCGTCAATAGAGAATTCTTAAGATATTTGGAATAGACGTGATCCAGAGTGTTAGCAGATGCAACTTGCAGGATCTTGTCGAAAAGGTGACTAACAACAGGATGGCTGAAGCAAGGTAAAATACTAGAGCTGAAATAAAAAATTCAGGTAACGGTTAGAACTTTTATAGATTGTACGTGCCCATCAACAGTGTAATATACGCATATGGAAAGGAGATGCACATGATGGTTTCGCTAGCATATGAGAGTACGTATTATGCCAGCGGCTTAATTGATAGATCAGAAAGATTCAGTAAGCCGTTTAAAGTACAATTTAAAGAGTAAGAATAATCACCTGCTATCATGATGTCGAAGGTTAAAAGAATCAATTTCACCTATAATTTTTAGAATTAAATCCCTACATGATGGTGTATTGCCTTTAGCGAGAGCTGTGAGGAGGACCTCTAGTACTGAACAACTCATAGTGTTTGTTATGATGTGGTTAAAGTTGCATTTTGAAGTAATTTCTGTTGTTAATTCCATCAATCTATTGTTCAATGGTTTTCTAATAGCAATGTTCAATTCTTTCTGTAAGTAATAATCAATTGAATTGGCCTCTTTATGTCTTAATTTTACAGGTTGTGATGGTTTATCCAAGTTATTATCAGTAGTACGTAAGCCACTTATAAGTACCAAGATTTGTCTTAAGATATGAGAAGCATAAGTATCAAATATCAAAGTAGTTATTTCTTGCTGAACTATTTGGCAAGTTTGACAAATCAATTCCATATACATAGTCAGAATTTTCTCTTTTAAATTGTTCTCTTGTAATAATTTTGTTATCTTGGCGATAACTGCTTGGATTACATGACTACCTGCACGATCTGTTGCTAACGACTTAAAAGATTCCTTCAATTTAGCATCAAATGCGCAAATTTGATTATGATTCATCATAGGTATTAATTGCTCTAAAATTAAGGATGTATTTTGATGCTTGCACAGCTCGATTGTCTTGTCCAGCACTTGCTCGAAAACATTTTGGACAAACATAGATTTATCTTCATCATTTTCAAAGGAGTCATCTTGGATAACTTCTTTTACTCTTTTAAAGTAACTTAAAGTATCACTATCTAGACGATGAGAATCTTGCTTACTCATTTTTATCATACGATGATAAACTGCTTTAGTTGCATGGATGTCATACCAATTTGAATTGATATATAAATCGTCTTGCAATAACCAACTGAGCGCTGTTTAATAATGTCGAAGTCGCAATCTCAGACCGTCACCATTCAATTAAGCTAGTAGTTCAACTTGAATATTCTTGATGCAAGTAAAGAGTTATAAATTCAATAATTCCCTAACCAGCTATTTGCTACGTACACAAGAATTTACCGTACTTAGGGCTTAATTAATGCATATAACTAACAGTAAATACAGCTCGACGAGATGCAATCACCGGTGCACATGGAGGAGGTGGACAACGCAGCAGAGAGATTTTGTAGCAGCGAAGAGCAGTCTACAGTACAGTACAGTACAGTATCCAGATACACATGGATACTGTACCTACGGTATGTATGCGCACAAACGTAAACCATCGACAGGTGTAACAGTACTGTTTAGAACAGTAAAGTGTTTGAAAAGCACCATCAGTACAGGTGGTACAGGTAGTGCTTTAATTAATTCATTAATAACAGTCAGGTCATTGCAAAAGCTGGTGGCCTGCAGCACCGCAATACTGCGCTCTGTCCTACTATTTCTTTTTTATTAATTAATGTACGCAACATAGCAATGAATCGTTGATCGTCGTAGTTGATTTACCTTATGTTATGTCTTGAAAGATTCGTCCTACTCAAGAGTAAGCTCATAAGAACTTTGGGTTTCAAAAATGTAGTATAGAAATTGATTTCTCGAAGTAACAATAATTATAGGATGCAACCGATAGTGCAAAATGTGGTGTAGAGAGAGACAAGCACGAAAAGCCAACTTGTTTTGTTAATTTCATGCGATTTGGCCATGTGCTTGAGTAAACTGCAAGTTATAGTATGAAATGAGGGGTCTTCCATGTACTGACGTTATTATAACTTTACTATTTAGTACGGCAGGAAGATACAATCATGAGGTAGTCGCTACAGTAATATAGGAAAGATTTAGCATTGAGCCAGAGAAGAATCTGATGTCCGTCATTAATAATATTTATTGAATAATATTTTTCATGAATTTCATGCGATTATAGCTTGTGCTAAAGTGAATTATTTTTATACAGTACTGTACATCATATGCATGTTTATGCATTACAGTGCTACAGTAAACTGCTCTTGATAGCCATGGCTTGTTTACTGGAAGCATAATAACAGATGATAAAGTATACTGTTACTGTTTTAAGACGGCATAGTAGAAACTAGATGAATGATAAGGCAGATGATTGAATAATAATATTGTTTCCATGGAAGACACTCGCAGCTCAGGTATACAAAATTAAGAATATGGATATTATTATTTTTTATTATCTGTTTTTGATGAGGTATAAATACAATATCATTAATTTCTCACATTGTACATACGGTAATATTGAAGCGCAAAGGCGCTCTCTATGTATATGTACACTTATACAGTACAAAATCATGTGATGTTTTGCATAATTGATAAAACAGTCAAAGCAGCTTAGGCAAGAACCACAAGTTAATTTGGCAAATACAAAAATTACTAATACAATGGATTGGTTTAAGGCATCACGGGTATAGATCAATCCTCTGATCTAGTAGATGAATGCCTATGCAATGTAAACAAATCGTTAAAAATTGAATTTATATCTGTAAGTATGTCGCTAGATTTTCAAAGCGATCAATCTTTAACGTATAGTATACGAGTATCGTGTTATCAATAGAATTTCAAATTATTATATATATATATAAATGCGTGGCATGAGCGCTTTGTCCTCGCGTTATTAATGTACAATTATGATCGTTAAGAGTAAAACAGAAAATAGCAAATTAAATCTTGTCTGATTGTGTATTAGGTCGAATCCTTAGTTTGGTCCTCACTGGCAGCTTAAAGGTAACAGCTCTAAATGCCGCTCGTGCTAAGTATTCATTGTTACAATCAAATTCAAACAACTTGTCGCCTGGTTTAACGATTTTGACATAGTGGTGTAGTTTGCCTTTGCCTTTACCCATTCTAGATCCTATACCTTTCTTAGTCACCGGTACAGTAGCTTCTGCAACCCAGAAATTGCGAACGTTGGTTAATCTTCTTATAGCCACTCTACCTGCTTCGAATGAAGCTTCTTTAATATAGCCTGACGAAGCTGAGTAGATACCATAGTCCATATTATCATCGAATTTCCACTTAATTTCACTTAATTTAGGTTGAGGAGGTTTAATTCTAACTTTCAGGTGTCTTATCCCAAATTGGAATGGCTGCAATAAACTATTGCGACCTACCTAGGATATTCACGAAAGCAACATGTTAACCAAATGTACGTACGTATGCAGCTAGAGTACAATGCAAATGAAAGAGTAATGTTAATAGAGTGTAGTATATACATTAAAATAGGAAGGGCATTTGTATTATGAGCAAATAACGATGGCTTGGAGCTGGTGTAATACTGCATTCAAACTTTCTTCATCAAGGTTCTATAGCACTCTTTAAACTATATATAATTTGCTATTACAGGTCGACAGATTGCAAAGCTGTATCGATCATTCTAATTCATGAATTCACTAATACGACGTGATGAAAGCTTAATACAAATCATTAAGAGATTGTAGCTTTACCGCTCCTATCTGACAGGTATCATAATCTTCTCTAGGAAAATAAATTGACTAACTGTAGGCGTACAGTCACTTAAAAGAATACCTTTGTAGAAATTAAAAAGCTACTGAGGAGGCTTGTTTGCAGGATGGACATCTTGAATTCGTTCGGGTGGACTGCTGACCGGGGGAAGCTTACGGTCTACAGTACGTCCAGTATGATACTGAACATTTATGATCTAGACTTTGTACTGTACACTGTACTGTATTACTTTTCCTGCAGACTATTGTACTATACTGTCCCATGCTATACCATCGACTTGAGTTCAATTCTATTCTAGGATTTGATTAGCTAGGTAGAAGAGAAATTTCGCCATCGCTAGGTCTTATACTATCTGATACTATGAGGCTATCATATGGCGTCCGATGTACTGTATGGGTATGCCGGTATCCATTCGCTTGACTGAGTTCGTCAGGGGACGTCGCACGTGTTAGGACAAATGAGCAAGCGCGAATTTTAAATCCATCATGGCTGACAATCAAGGAAGAAGGTTCTCTTGTGGCATTGATTTCTTTCACGTTCCCGATTTACGAGTAGCTGTTACATCGGCTACTGAAGCTGGGTAAATATAGTATTATTGCTGATAGGATGAGAATCATGACTATAAGCGGTTTACAGGCGGTTAAAATTTCCATTGAATCGTGGATAGGTTTGACTTTGTTTGCACACCCATTTCTCATCCACGTTGCAAACGTGAATTTATCGAAGGACCTGCTCGAAATCGCGGAGGACTTTTTGCTGTACCAGACGCTTTATTATCTGGCCAAGGTTAGCCATCAATGAACATTTTTTTGTATTACTTACCTATGAAATGCAATGCAAGTTATAGTATAGGCTCGGATAATTCCTTTGCCGAACCTACGTAAACAAATAGTAGATTCATTGAAACATTGTTGTATACGCGTATTACTGTACTGTATAGTAATGATTTACAGTACTAATAAGATTCCTGCAAAAATTTTCACCTCAATTTATTATCTATAAAGAATGGAGCTCCTCTATTGTGGGCAAGATTTCACCTTGGATTTTACCTGATTCTGTAGATGAAGCAACGCGCTATAATTCTGAAAAGGTAACCTACCGTATAAACTTGTACCTTTATTGACAGTTGATAGGCTGGATACAGCATATAAAGCACGAGCTATATTTTGCTAGATCAAACAATTTCCAAGAGCTCATTTCTGCTGCTGTACCCGGTTATACTACCTCTAGATATTTTCATACGTATGATGACTATGTTATGCAATTATTATTGCATATTATTTTCTTTAGGCCCTGAACCAGGAACTATCGTACGCAAGCCATCTCTCACTGCCAGCAATCACTGTCCAACTTAATGGCGGTTCTGTCGCCAGATTGGCTAGCATTTTAAACAGTTATTTGAATACGTCGTTGGGACATCAACAGGTAAGAAATCTTTCTCTGTAGGTGCTGTATACTCATTTTTTCAGTGCATTATAAATGATGTTTGTGCGAAAGATGATTGCACTTAAAGCAAATACAATTAGACAAAGGCTTGGGTGTTACTAATTTAGAAAATGTTCAATTTGGATTCCTATAATGACCGCATCATCGTAGTTATGTTGATCCAGGACTACTACAGTAAAAAGAAAAAGAGGGACAGGAAAGGTGGTCATTCAGTACACTAAAAATGAGGGCGGCGACTATTTTACTGATCATCTCAACTGAAACGATATGTTATATTCTCCCAAATTAGCTGCTTAATTGATCTTGTACAGTGTGATATACGGTTGGAGCGGCTGCGTAGAGTAGAATGATCAGAAAAGTGATAGCCCCCCTCATTATTTTGCACTGAATGGCCACTTGCCGTCCCTATATCTTTCTAGCAGTCCCTGTGTTGATCTTGCTTATTTAGATAAAATAATTTTGCGTATACTGGTAATAGCATTTGTATATTCGATTATTGAATTTGATTTACAAATCAGTTTATTTTCATTTTTCAATCAGGTTTGGATTCAAGTGCCATTATGTGCCACTAATAATGGAAATGATGCTGTAAGGGTATTGCATGTTGCATATATGAAAATCTCCTGTATTATAAAGTTTTCCTTGTTGTAGTATTTTATTGATATTATTCTTACCTACTGGGTTACTTTCACGTATATGATTACCTGTTAATTTTATATTTAGGATACCGCCCTTGAAGACCCCTGGGGATGGTAAGTAGCACTAAACGTAGCTATTAGACTATCCAAACTTAAATATATGAATATCTACAGTAAATGTTTAAGAGTTGATGATTGGATATTTTGCATACACCTTCAATTATACTATTTATTTATGAAGGTGGAATACCTTGAGATCTATGTGCAGTTTTCATAAGAGACTCGGGCTAGGTACAGTAAGTTAGGATACGTTAAAAGCAATAACGATAGTGAAAGTAGCTCCTTTTGTATTACGAAATTCTTATTAATATCTTAGTAATTGTGCTTCTATTTTGTAGTCGATCGAAAATCTTACACTGTTCACTATTTATAATAAAACTGTAGCTTATAACATTAGCACTGACAAGTACTAGGTTTACGGTGCTAGTATTGTAATGGCTATCAACTCCCTTAATCTTGTTGACTTATAATAGTGCTGGAAGTAACCCAGGCTTTACCGACAGATGTTGAAATCGATAGATGGTTTGGCGAGCCTATCAAGTGTTTATCGTTTCCTACTAGTATTTTTCGTACAAATAAAAAAGGTAAGCTTGATTATTATAGTTGAATATTCTACTGCTTTTGATACAAAATAAGATAGGTAATATCAAATTTATTAGTGATCTGTGAATAAAATTGCATTCATAAGTTGACACCTTAATCGTCATTACATAATTTTCTTTTTACAATAGCTGAAAGAATATTCATAGTACAAAGATTCATTATCTGATTGCCTTAAACATTTATGATAGGTTATCCTGTTTTAAGTCGTGGCCATCAGGAAATGGCTAAGCGATTTTTTAAGGTATGTTATTGTATTGGAAATAATCTTGCCATAAAATAAATAATACGGCTAACCGAATTTTAATAATTTATAGTACGTCTTGCGATTCTTGTTAGTGCAATTAATTAATTGATGATGATCTTTTATACGCCAGTTAAGAATCCAAAGTATTGTATCTGGTAATTGCCAAGATCCTACCAAGGTATCAAAGTAGTTAATGTAAAGATTTGATAGATTTGGAGAATTATCATGGAAAGGGTGTTACAAATATTAAATTTTATTACTTTTAGGGCTCTAATTCTTATTTTCAATATTTGGAGCACGTTCATGAAGTTTGTTCAAAATAAAAATACTTTAATATCTCGGCGCGATTATTCTCGCGGATTTTTTCTAAGATTATTCTATTATGTGATAGCTTCCAGTTCTTATTTTGCATTATCATACTGCATTAGAATCAACCGCCTTTAGACGATTACCAAAAGTTTGTGCGTGGTTACGGAGATTACTTACAGTGGCCATTACAGGTTAATTTACAAGTACTGGGTGTTAACCTTCGTTACTACTTAAAATACCTTAAATGAAAGTATCGCGATTTAAAAGGTTGATAACCTGTTCTTATATAAAATAATCTATTATTAGCCACTAATGGATAATTTAGATTCTCAAACCTATGAAGTTTTTGAAAAAGATCCTGTTAAGTATGCGCGATATGAAGAGGTAGGCTGTTTTATATAGTACTCATATAATGTTTTCTACTATACTATGCATTATTGAGAATATTCATTTATCGTCATTTTTAACAGGCAATCTATCTGGCGCTTCTTGACCGTATAGAGAGTAATCATAACGAAACGTATGTATTAGTATATCTAACCCTTATTAACTAATCTTACGCGTTACTTCTCATAATATGATAGGTATTACGGTAATGGTAATAATTCTATTGGATTTAGTGTTGTAATGGTTTTAGGGGCTGGCCGAGGACCGCTAGTGAAAGCTACTTTACGTGCTGGTTATAGTTTACAAACCAAGTTGACTGTATATGCGATAGAAAAAAATCCTAATGCCGTCATTACGTATGTCATAAATGTATTGGCAGTAAATTGTTATTCGATTATAAATTATAGATCAGTTATGACATGTATTAAGTTGTCAAGTAAGCATATTATGAAATGGGTAATACCAAGTAAATTTTTGACATTTAATATCGAATATTAGATTACAAAATTTGAAAGCAGTAGAATGGGGAGACCAAGTGACGGTTGTATCAACGGATATGAGAGAATGGGAGCCCCCATGCAAGGTAATTTTATAGTTTATTGTTGTTCGTTGATTATTAACTGATTACAATGTTGCTGTAGCATTGTTTGACTGTTAAAAAAGAAAAATACCAGATAATTTTTAGCACGATCAGTTACATGTCTTTATTTGTCATTATATCATTAATTATCGTAGGCCGATATTATCGTAAGCGAACTGCTAGGATCATTTGGTGATAACGAACTCTCTCCAGAATGCTTGGATGGTGCTATGAAGTACTTGAATGGTATATATATATATATATCCTATAGTGCTATAACATCAGATAAAGAATTAATATACTTCAAATATTCTATTCTATTGATAACTTTCATTAATTGGAAATAAATGTATCACAGCGCAATTAATTTAGAATTATCTTCTTTAGAGGGCGGTATTTCCATTCCATCCAAATATTCGTCGTATTTGTCACCTTTTTCGTCTTCAAAGTTATATAATGAAGTTAGAGACTGTAGGGAGAAAGATAGGCATCCACTGGTAATAATTATGAGTTCAGTATATGCCCCTCTGGTACTATAAAATAATGATGGAAATATTACAAAAATATTGATCTTATCTATGAGTATTCCTTACAATACTCTTACATTCATACACTGCAGTTCATAATTGTCAGCAATATACGTTTAGTATCGATAAATAACAAAATTATTAAGCACCATAATTACATGAAATCGGTATAAGGTTTTCACAAATGGTTTTTTATAAAATAGTAGTAGATGAATGCTGAATTACTACTTACGAGTAAATCTATGACTATACGCGCATGATATTGGAAGATTATAGCTGTTCGTGATTATGCATTGAAATTTCATTGTTAGATATTGCTTAATTATTTCATCCAAGGTCGCTATCTCAATGTAATTCTATTAGTATACTTTGATTGCGATAGATTTCGTTTGAAACTCCCTTCGTTGTTCATCTGCATAATGTACATATATTCTCGGATCCGTTGGAATGTTTTTCGTTCAGCCATCCTAATTCAGGCTCTGGTAAGTAATTATTAAATGGAATAACTGATAATTTATTAATGGAAAGTAAAGCACTTAATAATATTAATTATTTTACAGGATCTAGGAGTAATGATAGATATATTTGCTTAACTTATCAATCACCTTCAAAAGATACTGTTTTGACTGGTTTTGCTGGATACTTTGAAGCTATTTTATATAAAAATGTGACTATAAGTAAGTATGTTTGTTGTATCACTTTCAGAGTCTATTGCATTATGGTTTAGTTATCAATAATTTATAATTGCTGTTTATTGATTAGGTACTGTTCCTGAACGTCATTCTGAAGGGATGTTTAGCTGGTTTCCAATTATGTTTCCATTAAGGGTTAGTTACCGAAAGAGCTATTGCACGTTACTTAGTGATAATCAAGTTTTATAGAGCGCTATGTGTTGATTTGGTAAATTATACCAATAGAATTTTATTGTAAAAATTTGACTATTAACCCTGATGACTTGGATACTGCGATTTAAAATGTTAGGAACCGATATATGTGAAAGCGGAATCAAGAATTGATGTTCATTTTTGGCGAAAATCATCGGCATCGAAAGTTTGGTATGAATGGTGTGTCACAAACCCTTATATTTCAGGGTTGCACAACCCAAATGGACGTTCTTATACAATTGGTTTGTAGTATTTATGGAATCCTTTTGTATAAAAGTGAAATATATTTACTTCAAGTGATCCAGATGGATAGTAATCGTTGAGTTTATTTCATTTATCGGATAAATAATAGATATGTAACCAAATCAGAGCCTAATATCATTGCTTTAAAGTTTGTTTTTGGATTATGTGTTTTACACATATGGACTCTTCGTTTGTTGTACAATGATTAGACTATAAATTGAAATTGTTTTGGCTACATTGAGTATCATTACCAGAAATAAAATCGTGTATTAAGTTGATAACGTCTCTAGAGTATTACTTGAATTGGCTACACTAATCACGATAATATACTTTATCAATTGTTAACTTACTGGCCAAGAGTGTAAATAACGTAATTTAATGATTTCATACTAAGAATATTAACTGGTGTGGGATTGCTGGATAGTTGATCGAATTCTTATCATATTTGCTACTACCAGTTGTTTCTTAAATGATGTGTACCCCATACTCTCAGCGAAACTTTACATTCGTACAGTACCCGGCCACTTATATCTTCAATATTAACATACATTTCTAGAAAGTTGGCAATTTAAAACTTTTTAAGTATGATATCTGGGGAGTAAAAATAATAATATTAAAGTACGTATTTAAGTGAAGCTCTAGGTTATCTGGTGTGGGTGTAACTAGCATGTCGTACAGTACTCGCACGTGTACAATGTAAGGATTCGTTGTTATTATCTTGAATATTTCGTGTCCGACAACGTTACTATACTTGTAGTTTTCATACTATTCATTGCGAGATATCTAGTCAATTGATTACAAGTGCTTCAGTAAATATGTATAGAGTAATTATTGTAAATTATTCATAAGTAACTTCTAGATGGTAGGTCTAGGTTGGCTATAATCATGATAATGCAATATAATGTATTTTATTGATATTTAACTGCAATTTGAAATTTTAACCAAATACACGTATAAGCTTTTTACATATGCAAAATTATCAATTATTGCTATTATTATAGCGAATGACATCGGCTTGCAAATTTTTATATTACAAATGGCTTACACCTTTGTTGTATAAAATAATGAATTCTCAAGCTGCAACACATTGCCGAGCAAATTTACCATACTCCGTAAAAGTATTAGTTATAAAAGAGTGATGAATTTTAGCTCATAAAAGTGAATTTTCAACCTATGAAAAGTCTTTTAGCCCTTCAGGCAAGCTAGTATCTTCTTCATCACCGCCAGTATTAGCAACGAAGTCCTCATAAGTTGATTTTTCTGGGAAAGGACGAGGACCCAATAATTCGATCATATCGTCCCGATTTAGTACTTCCTTTTCCAATAGTAAATTAGCGATCTACAGTAGTTAGCCAATTCAACAAATAAATTGTTATGAGAAGATTGATGGCAATACAAGGAGATCAACAAAATTTATTGCCTACCTTAGCAACATCATCTTTATGGCTCTTCAACAATTCTGTAGTTCTTGCATAAGCTAAATTAATTAATTTTCTAACTTCTTCATCAATCAATTGAGCAGTAGCTTCACTGTAAGGCTTTTCAAACATCGGTTCTCCGTCACCAGGCATATCAAAGGAAAGATTGCCAATGGCTTCATTCATACCAAATTTGATAACCTACGCGTATTTGATTTCATGAATATATTTAAAAGAAAATTAATCAATTCCTACAACTTTCTCTAAATTTGAGCAGGAACAGTAAGTAATTAATTCTATGAAATTTTTACCTGAGCATAAGCATTATTTGTCACTTTACTGAGATCATCTTGAGCTCCAGTAGTTATGCGGTTAAAGAATATTTGTTCTGCTACTCTACCACCAAGCGTCATACACATTCTGTCCATTAACTGTGACAGTAGTATTAAGATAATTAGTTTTAGCTTCAATAAACGCATTAAACATGATCATTACTAGCCTGTTCAGTCGTATATAAATATTGTTCCTTCGGTAGATATTGTGCATATCCTAATCCTTTTCCACGAGGTATAATCGAAACCTGTGATGCAAACATAAAGTACACATATTATTTTCAATATTTGTTAAATTTTGAAAATTGCATACGTATAATAATTTTTTCTGATGTAATTATTTAATTTGGCAATAACCTTAAGTAATGGATCGGCATGTTCCAAAAACCATCCGGCAACAGCATGTCCAGCTTCATGGTGGGCAACAACATTTTTTTCTTCAGGCTGTAAAACCTGGGTTTTCTTTTCCAATCCTAAATATTTCAGTTACAGTCGGTTTAATTGAAATAGTATCATAGATACAGCTGTTATTTCAATTTAAAAATACCTGCTATAACTCTTTCAATAGCTTGCTCAAAGTGAGTTAATTCGACTTTGGAGCAAAGATGTCGAGCAGCAATTAAAGCGGCCTCGTTACAGACATTTGCAATATCAGCCCCTATTTTAGAAAATGGTAGCAAAGTAGTTAAATCGTTAGTAAACGTGTCATATTATATAAGACGATTGATACTGGATATATCACAGAATTTACCTGTAAATCCAGGCGTTAAGGCAGCTAGTTTACGAGCTACTGCATTTATATCGAGATCAGTTTTAATTGGCTTAAGATGAACCTTAAAAATTGATAACCTGTAGACAGTTCGATTTTTGATGTATTAGTACTTTTGGGTGGTATACGGTGTATAAATATATCTTACATAAGCGCATGTGTATACAAAAATAGATGGTACAAACCTTCCTTTAATATCAGGTGGACTAATGACTATTTGTCTATCGAATCGACCTGGACGGAGAAGGGCTGGATCTAAGATATCTGGTCGATTTGTACCAGCTAAAACAACTACGTTAGTTGTACTGCTAAAGCCTATAAAGGTAGTTGGAAAGATACTTAGTGAGAATTTCTTTACTGAGGTAGTCTATAAAATTTTAATTTAGCTAAAGGTTACGTACCATCCATTTCGACCAACAATTGATTTAAGGTATTCTCTCTTTCATCATGTCCACCAAATTGACCACCCTTACTGCGCGATCGCCCAACGGCATCAATTTCATCAATAAAAATAATACATGGTGCATTCTTACGAGCTTGAGCATAAAGATCTCTTACCTAATCAAGAAAAAATTGATGGAAAAAAATAAAGAGTAAAAACTTGACTATTTGTATACCCTAGATTATGAAAATGTTGTGCAGGATACGTACACGTGCAGGACCAACACCAACAAACATTTCAAGAAATTCTGAGCCAGATATACTCAAGAAAGGTACTCCAGCTTCACCAGCAGTTGCTTTCGCTAAAAGTGTTTTACCAGTACCTGGAGGGCCAGATAAGATAGCTCCCTAGATCATAATCAAGAGATGAGTATAAGAAATTATCATGTTTCTAGTTATTATCTAATTTATAAAACGTACCCGAGGAATTTTTGCACCTAGTTGTTGATACTGATTAGGATTCTTTAAGAAATTAACAAATTCCATGATTTCGATCTTGGCCTCTTCACATCCTGCTACTTCACTGAATGTAAGAAGGGAAAATATGACCATAATTGATTTATATCCCATAGGTGATGTTGTTTTAGCAAACACATTGGCTTATCAAAACATGGATTCTCACCTAAATTTTACTTTAATATTAGTTTCTTTGTTAAAAAATTTCGCAGTAGACTGTCCCACACCAAAAATGCCCTACGTAACATATTGATAAAAGTATGATTCGTCAACTCAAAATTCAAGTCATACAGTTAGTTGTGATATTGGAACTGACTTACTCCTGCACCTCGACTACCAGTGGATATTCTCCTTGATGCATAAATCATACCGCCAATAAGGAGTAAAGTTGGAGACAGCAGTAAAATTTCTCGTCTAATATAAATTACAGTCACATTAAGGATCATTTCCATGGAATGCTTTTATTGTAGAAAATAAAAAGAGTATTGATAAATTACAGATTTTATTTACAGATATTCATATTGTTTGACGTATACTACAGGAACTTGGTCTATAGGATCAACATTGAGATCTCTTTGAACAGTTTCTAAGTTTCGTTCAAAATTTTCTACACTTCCAATGGTGAAATGATATTGCGGGGATTCGAACATCTGTATAATTCAAATCAATTAAAATCCTGACTAGATTATTATTGTCGCTAAATCAACAATAGTGTTATGGCTTGTACCCTTACCCCATCATCATGATTTTTAAGAAAAACCTTTACATAACTTTTATTTACGACGACTAATTTTTCTACCTAAATTTTGATAAAAATGACTTTGGTTAACTGTTTAGGTATTTAAACGATAAAGCATGACTATAAATAAGACGATATTAGATAATTCTATAATATTATAGTAAATTGATATACTTTAATACTTTGATTATTATCAGACTTACTAATCCTTTCTCCAAGTAGTTAACTCTAAATTGTTGCCAATTGATTTCTCTAGTCGCATTGTGATCTGTAGTATATAAATAATAGCCAGCTCCAATAGCTATTGCGACTCCTAAACCAATCTGTCTCATTCTGGCTTCCGATAACTCTTCCCACCAATATTTATCGTCTTTCTTGTTATGATCGCCACCACCACTAGTACTACTGCTGCTACTACTACTACTACTACTTGGCGTGGTGCTATCATCCTCGGGTGTATCAGTATCGCTAACGGTTCTTTTAGTATCTTGTTCATTTTTGCTTTTCTCGACCTGCGCCTTTTGAGCAGGACTCGGATCATCTTTAGGAGTATCACTGGCTACCGATGGTCCTTTGCCATCATGCTTGTTATCTGCTTGTAAGTTTTGATCTTGTTGATGCTGTTTGTCTTGCTCTATTGAATTAGTCTTATCACTGTTATCCTTTTGGACAGGTTCTGTTAATTGAAAAAAATAGCATGAGTTCAAAACTGTGAATAGCATACGTACTCATATGATGGCACTGCACTTTTTATAGCGCGAGTTGATATTGGTCATTTTATACAACAGATGACCTTGACTGGATTGAGATGGCTTGGACGCTTCTTTGGGGCTGTGATGAATTTGGTCAGCTGCTGCAGCAGTCGATGTAGTGGTCTTTGGTTCCTTCGTATTGGCTTGTTGATCCGACGTCGGCTTGGATGTCTTATTACTGGACTGATCAGGAACAGGCGACGAAGTATCGTTTTTCTTTTTATTAGGTGGTTTACTATAAAATTTCTCAAAACCTAAATAGTTTCATGCAATTTAGTAGTAGTAGGTGAAGATCGTATACACTAATAACATTGTTTATCATTCATTGTAAGCATCGGCTAAGAATGGCTATCGTTGCGTAGTCTCACCTCGAGGAGGTTTATTCCATCGTGCTATATGAGTGGATAATTTGGAATGGAACAATCCATTAGACCTAGACGACTAAAACAAGAGTAATCCATATCCAGTTAACTTACGATCTTCTATACAAGACTGCTATCAAGAACGTTGTTAACAACATACAAAGCCAGAATAATGCTATCACTATCAAGAAATAGCTTAACATCGAGTATAGAATACAATCCAATCGATCAACTAGAGTGATGATGGAAAAATGATAGCTTGTCCATTTCTCCATTTACCTTGGATAAGACAGAGGAAATTGGTGCATGTGACAGTACAGTTGCACACCTTCTAACCATAAAGGTATAATAAGCCATTTGAAATGACTTAGTAATCTACCTTGAAGGTCAATTTAGCTCTTAGTAACAATTAAAACCAATAGTAATGTCGATTAAAGTAGAACGATGAAGTTGTTGCTGCTCAGTAATTTGTAGCCAAATCCGCCATTGACATCGACTCCGGTACATAAGGCTAGACTGAGCTAGAGCTACTAGTACGCTTGGTTCTGCCAGCAATGAGCATGATGAAATCTTGACATAGTCCAGCCGTACGTCCATCTGTACCATTGTGCTGTACTCAGTGTACAGTACAGTACAGTACAGTTACGGTACACTGTACTGTACAGTATACAGTACAGTACTGTACGTATAGTACTGTAGCGAATGATTGAGTGTACAGTACTGTACTGTACTGTATGTACTGTACAGTACAGTACAGTACACTGCTTGGTCCTCGTGGGCTACCGTAACGTCTACAGACATACGGACGGCTTTTGCTTGTCTCCGCTTCCTCAATTGCAAGTCTGCAACCGATTTCAAGGAGAGCAAAATGGGCAGCCATCTGCCAAGCCTTACAATCAACAACATTTTCTACCTGTAATATCAATCTTTATTCATGAATAGGTACAATACTTCAGCTCTTGATTATACTCTACAATAGATAGTAATGATCAAAATCTTTTGAGTGGTACTTGGTAAGCGGTAGAAGACATCATGCAATTGTACATCCGCTATTGGATGGCTGTAACGCCAATCGTTGCATTAATGATTACCATGGCCATTCATCAATATCAAAATCTTGATCATCTTCCTGCTCATAATCAGACAAAGATAAACGACATCATGTCACTATTACAACGTGGATCATCAGTATGGTGTTGGGGCAATCACTCAACCAATCGTATTTGCAAATTCGATCATTTATGCTATTCCTATAATTATGATGAATTTATTTTTATCCATGGCTTGACTAAATCCATACGAGATAACCTACCTGATGATCGATTTAATCCAACATTATTAGATATGTCATCGGTTGAAGATCATAACAGACAATACTTTAATTTTGTAGAATTACCCTGGCAAGTCATTAGCCAAAAATTTAATTTAAATTCATCAGTTATAATGAATGGAAATCATTTAATCTTTCGTCGCTTTTACCCTAGTAATATTATGCACGTTATTCATGATGATTTAATACCGTTATATTATACATTACGTCAATATTCCAATTTATACTCTGATAATATTCAAGTAATATTTTTCGATGAAGAACCACCTACTCATTATGCATACCTATATAATTTATTTTCAAATCGTTTACCATTATATAAGAAAGATTTAATATCTTTGCTCAACACTCGTAATCATAACAATAAAAATAATAATAATAATAATAACAATGACAATGTGCATGGATCTCTCATTTGTTTCCAACAAGTTATCGTAGGGATCTCCAAAATGACTACTTGGTATCAATATGGTTTCCAGTCATCCGCGCCGCAAGGTCCAATTCAAAGAAAATTGCCTAATACATTTCCTTATCGAACATTTACACAATTCATCATGAAAAAGTTAAACATTCATTGCCCAATATCGACCGCATCTCAACTGGAGAGCGATGATAATGTTATTGTCATCATGTTACGACATAGCAATCGCCTTATTATCAATGTAGATCGACTGAAACAATTTATTGCAGATAAATATAAGAGAAATGTCATTACCTTATCCATTGAAGATAGCCAAGACTATAATATAACTCATCAACTATCTATATTATCGTGCCAAACCATTGGTTTAATTGGTATGCATGGTTCTGCATTAATATTAGGATTATTTCTACCGCAAAATTCATTTCTGTTGGAGTTATTTCCGTATGCAATTAATCCTCATCATTATACGCCTTATAAGACTATGGCTGGCCTACCTGATATCCAATTGCATTATGCCAGTTGGACAAATCAAATTAGTAGTCATTCCATTGCTCATCCAGAGTATCCGAGTCAATTAGGTGGAATCAATCATTTGCCTCATCATCAACAAGAAGAAATTGTTGGCACAGTTGAAGTTCCACTTCATTCATGTTGTCAAGATCCAAATTGGTTATATCATATTTATCAAGATACTGTTATTGAAATTGAATCATTCTCTCAACAATTAACCTTATTATTCGATCAACAAACTCAGTACTGGACAACTAACGAAGGTCAGCATCGCCATTTACAATTTCCACCTTCACGTGTTGACAATATCACTTGCTCTGTTGGCTATCATCAAGGTAAAAGTAACATCACAATTACCTGGGATTTACCATGGACAATAAAATTGTGCAACCAACAACAACGACAATCTTATAAAATTCTATTTGAAATATGGCTACAACAATCTAATCAAGAAAGTGTTATAGCCTATGTAACTAATGAAACTCGCCTCATTATTTCTGATAATATTGATCGAAATCAACTTTATTATGCTTGGATTAGGGCAATAATTAATGACTCGACTAAAGGACCCTTTAGCAATACGTTATATTGTCATACTGATAAGAAAAGTTAATATAGAGTTTATTACAATCTTCATAATATTATTTGTACATATGCTCAATGATGAAGGTATAATTAAGTAATAATACAGTATGTAAAAAATTTCGATTGTTTTAGTAAGAGCAGTAGTAATTAATATTAAATAATTACACTGTTTTTACAATAGTAATACAAAATTTTATTTTTCACTATGAAACTGTAATAGTTGAAGTAATATACATGTTACTGTAAGTCAATCAGTACTGTCTACATATCATGACAAATTACTAAAACTGAATTGTAATAAATGATACATATGCGACGATAGATTAAATTGATAATCACTTAATTCATCGTATGTGATTCATGTTACATTAATATTTATTCTCCTTGTGATCGTTTAACTTTTTCCTTATCCGACGTTAAATTAGATAAACGTTTAGTTAAAACTTCACTTTGTCGACTTCGTTTGGGTAAGATATCCGGTTCGTCATTTTGTAAAATTGCACGCTTTGCTCTTCCACGTGCAGTAAAGGCTTTTGATTTATCGCCAGTTCTTTCTGACTGTTTAACGGCATCGTTGATATCTTTTAATATCTATAGTGGAAAATGAATAGTTGATTATGTCTGTTCAGTTAGTTGAAATATCCATAAAATAGCATCAGCTTCTGCTACTGTAATTACCGTATCTGGGCTTTCTTGGAATGAGTATAACATTTTCGGTTTCGGTGATAGTGGTGGTGAATCTGACATAGTCAAAAGGATTTTAATCAAATTATACGAATAATACCCTATTTGCTTTACCGACTTCCATTGACAACAGTAAAATTTACTTACCACATCCAAATATAGATACAAAGACTGAATGTCGCCCTGATACTTGTGACTAAAATGTAATGCAATAAAACATTTTAATTCTCGATAATTTAGATATTAATCTACTCATAGCACCAAAATTGATCTGGGTGACCTTTCTCGGTGATGTTATCGGGCTTCTACTTGCTGGCAAAGGTGATAAACTTGGAAGACACTAGTTTGTGATGTAGAGATAACTGGTAAGAACAGATTTAATGCCTTTAAGCAAGGGATACTATAGAAATGATGATATCATCTTACATTTCCGTTCTCCGGTAAAAATCGTAGCACAAATTCTTTCATTGCATCAAGATACACCTCGTTATAGAATTGAACTAAGTCTCCACGAACGTCTTCTAATTCGCCATTTTCAACGTCAACATCAGAACAAGATGGGGTTGGCGTTTGCGATAGTGTACTGGAACTTCGCATAGCAGTTTCGTTCTGCTCTTGGTAAATGGTCGTTGACCCAGATATAATAATTGGTGGGCTAACAGGACTTGAATTTCTACTACTCTCAACCGATTTGTTATCACTTTTCCCTTTACGTTTTCTCACTAATACATTGCGATAAAGCTAAGCAATAAATTAAAGAGATAAAATGTAATTATGTCGAAGATGAGCGGCTGAATTTGTGTTGACATGATAATGAAAGGTTTCCTTACATGTTTTTTAGCTTGTGGTTGACGATTGTAGCAATCTTTGATTTCCAAGAATTTTGTATTTTTCCTTGAAACCTTTCAGGATGAAACAGAATAAACATTACAGGAAAAATGAAAATCAGGGTTTAACATTAGGGACCGAAATTATATCATATAGTTCTAATACCTTGCAAATGACATAGATGGCACACATTAGCAACTGATCTAGATGTCGATCAATTATTAATTCGTGACAGTGCATAACTGAATATTCAAAACATGTCCAGATTCTGAAAGTGTGACATTTACAAGAATATAATGGTTAGCGTAGTAGTACTATCATTTTTGTTTAGGAAAGTCACTAACTTGGATGTTAAATCTTCGCCTAGGTGTAACGAACGACATAGATCTTTCAGTCTTACACTCGCTAAGTAATAAAACTAATATCGAGAAAGTTTGCATGTAAAATGTTAATATTTTATTTTACTAAAGAAAGTTATCTGGTAATATTATTTACATAATGGCAATCTACCTTTCTAAAAAATAATCCCAAAGAACCCGTTCGTTTTGGCTTCGAAGTGTCCTTAGCATCGGTAATACTTCTTGCTTCTATGCTCTTTTTCATAGGGGAACTGTATCTTTCCGCAACAGGGAATCCTTTCGACTCTATTGGCCCTAATACATTACATGACAAATTAAAACAAATACCGCGTACATCTGTTATCAGTTATTTACACTATACTTTACCAGCTAAAGCAGGATTTAATCTACGCATTTGTGGATGTACAATATTTGTTATTGCTGGTTTGTTGGAATGTCCTTCTTCATTAGAAGGAATACAAACCTATTCAATGAAAAATTAATAAGTAATTTAGTAAGTGAATTTTTTATCAGGTATAATGACCAGTACTATATTTAAATATAACATATAGCAACGAAGAAAATTCGTGATACAGACCTCTTCATAAGATGGAATAGCAATTAAACCATTATCGGATGCTGTAAATAATGGAGAACCTGATACCCAGGCTAAGTGGTCTAAAATACTCTCTTCAATCTATATAAATAATTCATTTATTTTGTTGAATAATGCTTAAATCATGATAATGTCATTTACTGTAAGAAATGGATAAACGTACGTAATTTAAATGTTTAACGACTTCACGAGGCAATCCATGTTCTGTTCGTATAACAATTTCGATTACCTTTTATAACAAATATAGATGTCATTCATAATGTTCACCAGTTTCACGTTTATTGCTTTATTATAATTCATTTAATATTTATCTACCTTATAAAAGTAATAATGTGAAAGACCGAAAACTTGAACGATCCATGGAAAGGTCTTTTGTGATCCATATGAGAAAATTGTGATTTCCAAACAACACGCCAATAAAGATCGATGAAAAACATCTTTTTCAAGTAAGATCTATTAGAATAAATCAATAAATGAGTATAAGGCCAATTGGATCAGACTCATCGATTGGCAGTTTAAATTCGGATCAGTAACCAATATTCATTATTCGAAGGATTGATTTAAATAAATAAGTAAATAAATGTATTACTTTCAGTTCTCCAGAAGTTTTGTTACGCCTTTTTTCGGCCAAGATAATACTTTCAAGAGTCTATTTGAGAAAAGGCAATATTAGGAATAGAAGTAGTCATAAGACTAGCAACAAGTCACCTTATTCAGGTTGATAATTGTAGCGGACATGCAACGTATAATTGTATGAGCTTACATCAGTTTTTGATAGCAAAAGCGCTTTATACATTGTATTTAGAAACGGGCACACTCATTCATTAATAAGTTATGGAATATGACAAATTATTGCAAAGAAGTATAAAAATAACGAAACACTACCACTTAGGGAGAATTAAGTTACAGTTAATTTCTTTAGAGCTTATTTTACATTAGCTATCAAAATCTGACAATGCAATGTAATAGCATGGAGGAGATGAAAAATAAATACAATTTATAAATGGCCATTTTAATTTACTCATATACGTATGATGTCGATAAGTTTTAATAAACCTTCAAATCACCTTATAATATAGCTTTATCCCGAGATTCCACCTATTTTCGGCAAAATCGATCGGTGATTTTGATCTTTCATCATCAATCTATGAATGTTAATAACATTACATGTTTGAGTATGGGATCTTGTACAAACTGGGATAAAGGATAAATTATCTCGGCAATGAACAATTCTGGTGCTACCTTTGTATAACTGTCATAAAAAGTTTCCTTTAATTCATTAATGCGAGATTGAATGATATCCAGAAGATCGTTCGAACAGTCCCTATACGATTAAGAAATGTTGATATCGATTATGATTTAGTTAAAATTGATGCTTGAAGTTAAAGCTCTTCACTTTATATCGTATATTAGTACCAGTGTGATTCTTACCCAAATATAGCCAACAACTTATTAGAAGGTGAAACAGTCCACTTAGCTAATAGAGCTTGTAAACGACCAACAGAAAGTGTTGCCGAGGAAACAGGAGTTCTAATCATTTTTGAATAAGTAGCACAATTTGTTAGAATTTTGTACGTACATGATACGGAAGTAATTTCTTCAGAGAGTAAGTTATGCCTACCGTTCTTCTTTTTGATTAAGGAAGTTACGGCCAGTTAACGGTGTTTGTGGAATCATTGTACTATTTTGAAATCGATCCTGTAAATTTCTAGTAACATTTTGCCTTGCTTCTGCTGTAGTATGAGCCGCCTTCGGCAGTTTCGCTGGCGTACCAATATCTAGGTAAGCATTACTCCCAAGAAAGATCCTCTCATCAAAGTCACCACTGGATAAGACAAATTCATCATAGGAATTTGATACAAATTTGCTATTGATTACAAATATTAAACATTAAGTTAGTTACAATTTGATAGCTATTAGATTTTTCATAAGGAATTACTTACTTATTATAATCGAAATTGCCTTGATCGAGCAGACCGCAAAATGTTTTCTTATTGCCTCTAAGATGCTAATATAATTAAATTGAAAAATATTAGGATAACCATTTTTAGCAAAGATTCTTGGTTCATTAAATATAGAATATTACAATATTTTCTATAATTCTAGTACTGGCGTCAAAATCAAGCATCGCTTCAATTAGAAATTAAATTAACAAGTTGATATCGGATCAATTATTTAAACTACGTAATTTTTGCTCTTTCACAAAAAAGAAGGTATTACATTTTTATCAAATAAATTTTCTAGATAAAGCCAGAGAAGATGTTGCTTGATTGCTTTAACTTCTATAGATATACCTGTTGAATAGCAGAGTAGATGTTATATATTAAGATTTATTAGTAATCTTGAAGTTTTATCTAATTTATAAATATGGTTGTTATAGATACCTTCATAACGTTTGCATAAATATTCGATAACTGATACTGGACTGGAATTGCTTTCGCTTTCTACTAAAGCGTCTGAATGAATCAATAGTAATTTAGAAAAGTTCATTGTTATTGTTATAGTACATCATAAAGACATAAGATAATTTAGCAATATTAAAGCTCCGGACCCGATTCTAATTGAGGATTTAAGAGGTCCCTTCTGTTTGCAACAACGATATTAGCATAAATAAGATCAATACAGCATAGTAGGAGATGATACGAATTAACCAGATCAGTCCTGATGTCAGGATATTTTCCTATAAAGATTATAAAAGATAAATAATAACATACACAAACAAAATAACTAAAAATCAAACTCTAGTAAAATTCAATAAATGCTTGTACCTTTAATCAAGAGATATAAGCTCCAGCAGTAGCTAAAAACTTGTTGATAAGTACATATTTTTGAGTGTCTATAAGCCAGACATTAGAGAACATATAAGTCATTTTTATCGATGATAAACATGATAGTCTAGATTTGGCATAAGACAGAACTCCATGTAGACATAATACACTTAACGCACCACAATTCAGTGAATAATAATGTTGTATAACGTGTGATTATGTAATAGCGTTGAGATTAAGTTTTACAATTTTTATTTAGTGCACAGCATAAAATTTGTAGCATAGTTTACAGTTCTGTAGTTGTATAATAACTGCTATAAAAATATACACATAGGTTACTGTAGTAGCTACATAGCTATAAAATAATTACTTATTTGTATTCAATATCATTAGTCAATTTATTTCTATTAATTTAATAATGCATCGATAACACGTGTATACTGTAATATTTTGTTTGTTGGTAATCATTTCTATTAAATAATAATGACTACCCTCTGATGTTTCTATGCTGAATAGGATTATTCGAAACTCTTAATGTCATTAAGGAATAGAACGGAATGATTGTAAGGATATTCTGGTCAAAGGCAATATAAAGTTTCGTCAACATTGCCTCTTTTTTATACTTTTAAATATACGGAACAGTATACTAAATGTGTCTTTCAAAGAGTATATGATTATAGAGGTTTCTACTGCCAAATGCAGTCATAAGAAGAGCAAACTATTGTTGTTAGGCCATCCCTTGTATACAGCAACATTAAAGTGTCCTATAGATTCTTCAATATCTTTAACGTAGTCATTGCGCTAACAAGTTAACCGTATGGCATTATAGACAAACAAATTGTTAAAACATGTAATAGATTAAATAAGGTGTATCATTTGATAATGATGCTACCGTATCCAGGGCTAATCTTCTATGCTCCTATTACAGCATACTAAAATTTAAAATTCGCAGTTTATACTAAGACCAAGACTGTACTGTATCCAGTAAGCAGAGGGATGATATGTCATTTATTAGAGAACCTGTAGTACAGATTTTTCGGACCTATATTTCACTATTCATTTCAACTAATGTATTTGTAACTCAATACTTATAATGCTATTGCAAAATAACGATTTCTGGATTATCCATCTACAATTAATTGACAATAAAACATTCCTACGATGTGCGGATTGATTATTAATAAATGTAAAAGATACGATTGCATGACCAGATTAGTGTTAATATCTACGTATTGATCATTATTTTAATTTTTGAATCTGTTGACAAGTAATTTGCAAAAAATACTACATATTACCTTAATTTGCGTCGTGGCACGCTGTCATTTACATTAGATTGGAATAAATGTTGAAAGATGGGTTCAAATTTATTCTTATAGATGACACTAACGACTTCGAAGTTTCTTTCAATAACATTTATTTGACCCCGAAAATCCTCATCTAAGCAAGCCATATCGATCCATTTATCGATTTTATTGAAGAATTCAATTAAGCTGATGATGGATTAAAATATAAAAGAACATGGCAATTATGATAAGAATTATACTGTATTAACGTTACTCATATTGTAGCAAAGAAAAGTAAAATGCAAATGAACTCAATTTTTTTTATTGACAAACCTTAGATTAGCTGCTTTAATAAGACGACTGAGAGAAATACAGTTACCCACTTGGATTCCTTCTCCTACAGTTGGTAATCGTGATTGCTTGCCAGCAACAAATAGCGCGCAGGTTAACCAGTGAAGATGATTGCCCTAGGTTGTAACATGACAGTAAAATTGCTTACTATTAATGTAGATTAAATTTGTCGGTCTATTTGCCCTAGGTTGTAACATGACAGTCAATTTGCTTACTATTAAAGTAGATTAAATTTGTAGGTCTATCAATCCAAAACGAAAAAATTAGCAGATAGATGATTGATGTAGTTGAGATTCTTTTTCAGTCATACTTTTAAATCTCAAGTCTGATCGTACTGCATTACTATTACACATTTAACGCTAAAGTGAATATTTTTCTTGCCGATCTATTTCCGTACGGAAATCTTCAGTAATGGTGATTCAATGCAAGATGTTATGCTTGCTCAATCTACTCAGTAATCAACGTAGACATAGTAAGAGTTGTTATTTTCTTTGCTAGCATATTCTATTGTACCCTATGAACGTATGTTTAAGTAGAGAGATAATATCATTATATCGCAATCCATATTAAAAGGGCAGTAATGTAAAACCCATGAATTGGTTAATAAACCTAATATACTGTACTGTAAAGGTACATGCCAATGTGTGGATAATATCAGAAAAATGCAAAGGAACTGGTTAGGTTATATAACCTCACAATAATTATTTAATAAATACGAGTAGTTTTAGTATTAACGATGTGTGGATAATATCAGAAAAATGCAAAGGAACTGGTTAGGCTATATAACCTCACAGTAATTATTTACATACGAGTAGTTCTAGTATTAACGATGTGTGGATAATATCGGAAAAATGCAAAGGAACTGGTTAGGCTATATAACCTCACAATAATTATTTACATACGAGCAGTTCTAGTACTAGGGCTAAACTACGGAGTTCATTATGTTGCAATTCTACCGTGAAAGATGTTAAAGTGAAATTAATGAAGATAGTTTACCGAAATACTGTTCATACTCGTGTGACATCGGTATCTACTAAAATATATATAGTATAGTTCGTCTATAGTTTAATACGTTCAAAATATCAATGTAATATGGTCTGATCACCTCTATGGCGTACTATATTTTCTAGAGTATACTTACAGTATATACGTGGCAATACAAAATGTATTAGTATTGCAGTACTATGGTCTAAATAAATATTTAATATAAAAATTGCCAAGGAAATAAAATGTCTGATCGTTCATTACTGCTGTATGGATTAAGAGAGATTGCAGAGTTTAGCAAGTCTATATACGATATTCGTATGTACAAAGTTTCAAGTAGAGAGATGGCATCATCGATGCTATTCTCTTTTTTCTTCCGATCGGATATTCAAACAAGTCAGTTGGGCAAAGCTTGCGTTAAATAAATTATCGTCGCCTAAGGCAAACTGCTCGTATACTGCAATTCTCATACGATGTTGGAAATACAAATGGAACATAGTCTGATTGATAACGGATCTCTACAGGCAATACTACTGTACATTTATGGCAAAGGATAATCATGCATGAATCTCTTAGTGTAGAAAGATACAGTACATCGGTTAGCAATATATGATGGTTGTTGGCGAAAACATGGATTGAAGCGTAAGCTATGTACTGTACAGCACATTAAATTGTTATTGATGATTATCCATGTGTCAAATCAAAATGGACAATAGGAAAAGTACAAGGACATGGTATCAGCGTGATTATCATCATCTTGGAAGTGGTTGTAGCGATGATTAAGTATAAATTATAATTTGGTTGTCGGTATCTATTATCTAGTCAAAAAGATTGGTACAGTATTTCAAGTGTACAATAGGGAAAAAAGTATAAGGTAATGTAGTCAGACTATTACGACGTCGAGGTTATGCTAGCGAGTTCAAATGTTCAAAAGGAGTGAAGATTAGAATATCATGATCAAGATGTATTGAAAATAGTTCTACTGCAGTACAGAAAGAGATAATATCAAATTGATTTGATTAGCTGAGTCCTGAATTTCTACTCTACTCCATTGCCTCTTCGTACTATCCTACACTACATGTTATTTTATGGCCATGGTCGTCATTCTACCATTATTTAGAGCACAGAACGAATGATGTCTATCATGACGACGATGGCGTTTATCCTATCTTAACAATAGTAAGGAAGGAAACCTACAATACGATAGGTTATGCGAGTAAAAAAAAAACTGGTAAAGCCTGATTGATCATTTGTAGTGATTTTCTACTACTGTATCGTGCCAACGATGTTGTTTCCATGCTCGTTGGCAATGTCTCTTGGATGAATATTCATTTTCGAATGAATTAAGAAAGATTACTACAGTGGAGCAAGTTGAAAAAGCGCTAGCTCCATCAGGATAGGAGTATTGTTGGGTAGAAATGATGATAAAGACAAAGGAAAATGGTGATAAAACATGAGATCGACAAAGGTAGGAGAAAGGTTTACAACTATTTTAACGCTTTCAAGCCAGCATAGGATGTATCTCCATTTGGATTGACTATCGGTCGCATGCATTTGATTTTTACCGTGGCGTTTAGCTTGTTGACTCGACCTGGCGATCGTTTTCATAAGGACATGATGACCGCTAACAAGTCCTCTATTGCCATCGACGACGACATGGCAGGCTCGTATCCAATGTTAAGTTGGACATGGTGATAGGATTGAATAGGCGATGATGAATCAAGATAATGTACAATGGGGCCCAATGATTTCCCCCCCCCCACCCCTCCAAAAAAATAAAAAATTGTTTTACCTCTAACGTAAATTTTAATTTGATATCTTGATAACGTTGCCATGCAGTTTGTGCAGTATCTTTATCCATATTCAAACTTAGGCATAACTCATCGTATTCCGATCGAATTGGTCGATCATCGGGTGGATTTTTTCCATGGAAAGTCATGATGATTTCATTCAACAAGTCCTGGATTGAATCAGCAATGGAAATTTCGATCGTCGATATCCAATCAATCGCCACGATTCCTTTAATCAATATACTTGAATATTGGGGAGGGCTTGAATTGTTATTCTATTTTTTTTTTTTTGTCTTTTTCAACAGACCTTTAACTTTGAAAAGCGATACTACGCGCCAACTGAGTCAGTCAATGATTAGAGTAGGCTAATAGTCAATGACGATCATGATGATCATTGGCCAGATGGCGGGAATGTCAAAGTGACGCTAAAAGGGACGCTCAACGTCCGCCGTGTCAATAGACGTCAATACCGGATTCTGCGCTGTAGACAGCCTCAACAACGACTGGAGTTTCAGGTCAAAAGCTTATTTGCATGGCGATCACTTTAGTCGATAGGTAGTATTGTATGCAAGTGAAAGCGTTACCAACGTGACGGGCCCGCTTGCTCGACTTACTCGATCTTGTCAATATGATTCTTCTTCTTGCCATTATTATGGAAATAGCATTAATTAGACTTGTCCATTTGGCCAAAGCTAAACCTGATACAAATTTAGTCTATGATATTGTTCAACTTGACGCTAAAGTTGCTTTTCAACAGCTGTTACTAGTACTGTTTCAACCAATCACCATGTATTGGCCTGATTGGTATGGACAGTCAATCCATGACATTTAAGAAATGGCTAGACTATTTTCTAGTCCTGCTTACAATGCACACTCTAAAATGCACCAGTTTTGTCGTGTTGTGTTTTACTCACTTTCCAGAACGGTAGTTAGGGAGTGGTGTATATAAACGTAGCCGGTGGTAGGCAAGCGGCTAGTCGATGTTGATCACCATAATCGGTCCGCTCAGTAGAGTAGAGTAGAGTACAGTATGTACACTTATTGTACAGCATGATTGCGATCGTGGACGATTACGGGCATTGGGCAGTATATGAAAATGCTATGATCATCATTACTGTTGGTGCCTTGATCAAGGCACCAACAATAATGATGATCATAGCATTTTCATAGCAAGGCACCAACAGTAATGATGATCATAGCATTTTCATAGCGGTGAGCTTTACTCCTCTATCGTGCTCATTGTATCATTTTACACGATGACAGTAGGGTTTTGCAGCAAAAATTGTCAACGTCTGCTAGAGAATGCCATCGAAACGATCAGCTTGCCGCAGTTGATTCATCCCTGGTCAATATGGTCCTACAGTACATACATAGGTATACTGTACCATTGCCAACCACCCAGGTGGGGTTGGGGTGGTCGGGGAAGTTAATTCACTTTGGTTAAGAAAGTTTCCCCCCCGTCAGCCAAATCGTGCGCGTCCAGTATACCAAAGTGTACAGTATATAAACTCCACGAAGCACGGATGGACAGTAAAAACAGACAGTACTGTAGAGTGAGGCAAAATCTCGACCAGTACGGTAGTGCTTGATACCATACAGTACAGTCTTGTAGACTGTACACTGTAGAGTACTGTACAGTACTGTACTGTACATTCAAGCTCATATTGAATGACGGTACTGTACAGTATGGTCTAGCGATAGATCGGTCTCACATCAGTCACGTGGCGATAATGCACAGGAAGCGGGAAGTGGATACGTTTCAAACGTTACCTGCCAATAAAATGGAGTCCAATCAAGCTCTAATAAAGTGCAGTACAATCCTTTTCCAATGCCGCTGCATTGCTGACTAACTGCTCAAAAAAGAGTTTGACTTCAAGTACACTAGTGCTGCGAGTGCACAGTAGACTTGCAAATCGCAAAACTTCATTGGACGAAGTTACCGATAGTGAAATGGAATCGTCTAAAGTCCATTTGTAATCCATATGCTCACACATCATTCTGCAAGACTTGCTACCCCAGAGTTTATCCATGTCACAAGTTGTATGAATCAATTTTAGGACAATTGTGATAGACTGTATCCTAACGATAGTAGTGGCAAAATCAAGAGAGGCCGATTAAACTTATCGTTGTACGCTATTGAACTTGATTGCGTAGGATTAGAATTTCTTGGGAACTATACAGGCAAAAGAAAAGTCAACTGTCGTTCATTCTCCATTGCTGTACAAAATTTGACAAGAGTATCGCTGGGGTGGTACAGTACAGTTCAGTACAGTGTACAGTACAGTGTGTACAGTACTGTACTGTCCAGTACAGTATGTACAGTACTGTAAGCTGGTGCGGTCTACAGTACAGTACTGTACTGTAGACTGTGCTCTACTGTACAGTGTACAGTACTGTAGAGTACGGTACTACCGCATTGCTGTATGGTATCATGGTGGTCAAGTCGAAAAAAGCTGAGCGTAAAGCTGTAATGCTCCCTCATGTTGGGGTGGTACTAGTACAGTACAGTGTGTACAGTACTGTCCAGTATGTACTGTAAGCTAGCGCGGTCTACAGTACTGTACTGTATAGTACAGTAGTAACGCATTGCTGTACGGTATCGTAATGGTCAAATCGAAACGAGCTCAGTGTAGAGCTGCAATGCTCCCTCATGTTACAGTACATGTGTGAGTGTACTAGACTGTTTACCTACCTTTTAAAACTCTCATCTCCCAAGCGCAAAATTGCTTTGGCTCGCATCTTCCTACCAGTCATTCTTACCTTTCAAACAAGATTGCCAACTTAACTCATCAAGATGCTATCTGCTGCTGGAGTAATAACATTATTCAGAAATCCAGTAAGGTAAGGGAGCCAACTACAATTCAGATCATTCAATTATCTCCAGTTTGAACTACTGATGCAATCCAAAAGGCTAAAATGATGCTGGCAATCCTTTCTTCTCCTAGTGCTTCATCATGCAGGCTATGTCCATGCAGTAGTCAATACAACAATTTCTTGTCACAAGACGATCAAATGCCTAGGATAGAGCTCATCGATCGGCTGCGACAGTAGAATAGGACCTTCTTGACAAACAGTATTGCTCATAGTGCTCGCTAGTTGAATTCAAAAAGAACCCAACGGGTCCAAAATCATCACTAGTCACACGCTTGTGCTACTGAATGGTAACCACAAAGTCGCAAAAGGATAGACCAGTTTTGATCAAGACATGATTGAACTAGTTTCCTCCTTTGCTGCAGACCAATGCTCTTGTTATCAACTATTTTAATTTTAACAGTGCATTACTTGCATCAAATTGGATCTGCTATGACATCATATTTGGGATCAACTTAAAAGAACAACCAAGTTGATTCCGCCCGTTTGCACCACAACAACGACAATCAATTCCATGAATTAATTGGTGCACTACTCAACTACTCTTGCTTATTTTAAAGAACATCAAGAAATCACTTCCATACGATAACTATCGACATTTCTCCCCCTTTAGCAGCTAACAAATACTCTCTGCTATCGAAACTTGTTTAAAAGTCCCAATGGAAAATAGCAGAGCGTTCAGTGATAAAAAGTATTCAATTGCATTACTTTATTAATAGTAATATCCGTTTGTAAAATAACTTTCCTACCAGTTTGCTGACACACTTAAAGATTGTTCTCAACTGAAAATCTTATTCAATGGTAATTATAATGAATGAATGAATGAATGCTTCCGTTACAAACAAGTATTGAATTATCCGTTCGATTGCATCCAAAAAATCTGCATGTACAGTGCTGTTGTTGTACTGTATTGCATTATATGATTTGCACAAATACCCAAGTGAGGCAATGCTCCAACTAATATTCAAATCTGACATAATTATCATTACCCTTATTGACTTGTATATCCTATTCTGTAGTAAAAATACCGCTTCAAATGATGGAACTTTCATCTTCAGGATCTGCCTTTTAGCCATAACAAAATGAATAAAATTCATCATTTACAGCATGTGGACTTCTTAGATTGACTATAACATACTTATACAGCACTGCTTAGACACACACAGGCACTCGCTTAACTAACAGCAAAATGGATAATGCAATACTGTACTGCATCCAGGGCTGTATAAACACTACTTCCATAGGAATGCCTCTCCTTGTTTAGAAATACTAAAAATCATGCCATAGCATGTAAAACGCGTTAATTACTCGTATTTTCTACTCTTACAGGGTTTGTAGGATTGTAAGTAACTCTCTTGTACAAGTTGCTCACCTCTCAACAGTGATCCCGAAAAAACCAAAGAGAGCAAGGTATAGTAGACCAGACCAATATATTTTTATAAATAATGAATACCCATTTGCAAGTATATACGTATATAGTTCAAAACGAAGTGGGAGTGCTTTATATCCTTCATGTCCAATATGGGCATGTATTCCCGTACCCCATACACGCACAATACTGTAGTGGACAGAGGAATACGATAATTACATAACTGATCATGTATTGCACAGCACATATACTATGCTTAAGATTGACAATGGCACTGTAATTCCTTTTAGAAATTCCTATCTCATGTATATGACGGATCGATGGAACCAAGCTAAAGAGAGTGGCCAAGTTCCAGGTTGTTAACATAAAATATGAAAATTTTTTATCAAAGACTGCAATTGAACGACAGTTGCTGCCACACTAAACTACACTTTCTTTTCACTTCTTGTAATATGCTGCAGCAGTAATAAAGTACAATATGTAAACTTCATACGCAGGAAAACAAGGACAGTTTATTAGGCATGCAATGCATACATTTTCTATTACTGTACATGTTTCATGGTCATAAAATAACATTAGTTACGACTTGCATAAAGAGTATGACGGCAATAACTTTTACTATCGGTTACCGTTACCTTATAATGCCATCTTGAACATTGAAAATGAATGTGTACATTTATTAGGAGTGACATCGTATAACTGATTGTGGTCATTCATTGTATATTATTTAACTAATCTTATACGTCCAATTAGAAATCAGGGAATTCACCGAAGAATCATCTTCCAATTGGCGCAATATGAGCGAAGAAGAAAAAGAGGTAAAATACGAATTTACTTGCTACACTCGTAGCAAATCTAGGAATTTAATAAAGGAGAAAAATTACTTTGGTTATGTTGCCAGCTCTATTCATACGTGATAAAAGTAGCCAAATGGACATAAAAGGCTATAAGTGAAACCCCTTTTCGAAGTAGAGTATTTTATACAGTATGATACTATAATAAAATGACGACGCCCTTAAACAGCTGTGATTTATATGCATCTGTTGCTGTAATCTAAGTTTTTCAATGATATTTAATTATATATATTACTCAAAATAGGAATACCACCAACGAGCGCAAATTGATCGAAATAGATTCTCACGTGAAATGATGACATATAATGAATTATTAGAGGATAGAGAAACTCGAGAAGCTGTCGAAAGGCAAGAATTGGCGAAATTAAGGAAGAAAATTTCGTCAGCGGTCAAAAATCAGGTTATTACAGTCATGAACAATACTATTCGTCATCGTTTGTTACAAATCGTAACCTACAACTATGGTTATCATGATTAGCTCAAAAAACTTGGCTTTCCCGCAAAGAACAGCTTCTCACCGTTAGCTGCGTACATAAAAGAGAATTTTAATCAACGTCCTAGTAATATATCACCTCAGGCACGATATCTTAATATTATCGACTGGTTTTATTCAAGGATTGCTTCTAAAATCAATTTTGTAATACAAATTTGTATTTTATTTTCAATAGGATTGGTTAAAAGAGCTATCGAGCAACTATAGAAATTTAGACAGTGAATCTAAAGAAGTTAGTATCAATTTTAGTATTTTAGTGGTTATCACTATACTGTACTTGTATTAGATAATAATTTTTATGATGTTTGTGTAGCGTTATTCTGATATCGCGAGAAAAGTTAGAGAGCAGAGACAGCTAGAGTGTGAACGTTTGTCTGTTATGCACGGAGATCCTCTTTCAATCAAAGAAAATATTGAAAAACTCATGAAGAGGCGACCGGTAGCAAAGAAGCTACTGAAATGAAAAGGTTTATACTTAACATAAGCGCTCGGCGGTGGCTATGAATTATTAAAATTCAAATGTTATAATGTTCTGTAGAGTTACAGTTAATATCATATATCTATAGTAGAATTAAGACGATATAATTGCAATGCGATATTTTTGTAATGGTTTACATTCTTACAGCTTTATGCGAGATTTGGTGTAAACTTTTTTAATTTCATGCTTATTATCACATTGAAAGCGGCTTTATACTCATAATCGTAAATACTAATGCAGTTGTCTAGATTGTGTTAACTATTTTATTGAAGTGAAGTAAATATATATCACAGATGGTGGCGTCTACTATGTTCAATTCCTAAATACTCGATTCATGTAACCGTTATGAATTCCAAACTAACCTTTGACAACATTGAAATACCTGTGAAATAGTTAAATGAATATAGCAATCATTATCAGTGATAATGTGCACACCCAACCGCAAATAAAACCACTCCCAAATTCTTACTTAATTCAAAAATAAAATCGGTTTATAGTTTCAATCAATGGCTTTTTTTACGATTCTTGAAGTGTTCATCTGATATTTTATTATTCGTGCATCAAAATATTGCTGCATTTAAAATTGTTTAACATTACAATAGGCTATAGCTATCATTTTCGTGAAAAAATATAGTGTTCGAGGAATACTGGCGCGGTATATCTTCACCGCTACTATAATAAAGTCAAAATACACTAGCGGTACCATAAATTCCTATTATTATTACAATTGCTCCACGCATACTAATTATATTATTTATTTACTACTGGCAATAGTTTTCTTTCAAGATAGCAAATTACCTTTCTAGCATGCATTTACCTGTCATTCATGCTTGCTCATGATGATGCCTGGTGATTGAAATAGAATAAGTTACTCCATTGAGTGATTAGGCTAATATTAATTGCAATCTCAATATAGTCATGATCTTTTGCAGCAATCTTGATGTACTTTGCATTTTGTAGATTTCTGTTACTAATAGATTTTGATTGCGAAAGGTTGCTTGTTTGAATATTTACAAGACAGCGTTATCTATATTATACAATTTTGGGCACTGCTTAAACATAGTATAGGTCCTCAATTATTCCTTATCACTCAACATACCTTTCAAGCTAGTATTTTTCAAGTCTAACATATTGTAAATGCAATACCTGTGCATCATAGTTTAGCCAAAGTATTAGTACAGGGTAACAACCAAAAGGTGCAGTATTTGTAATTCGCGTCATTTTACAGTTTCGTTAGCTTATATTATTAATGGACTATGTAGCATTATAGTCTATACTAGCTTATATAGACTACAAATCAAGCATTCTGTGCTCTCTCATCCGAATTACAGATTTAAAAAATTAACAAAAATGAAATAAAATCCAAATTACGTTTATGTACGCGTGAATAAGTTCGTGGAATCAGTATGTGGCTGAATATGTTGCCAGAGTAAGTTATTCTACGTACATAGTACTTTGTATAATCTCAGCTGAGATTGGGGAGTCCGATGCAGACTAAAACTGTAGCTGACTGTACCCTATGCCATATTCAGATAAATGGATACGCTTCCGAGTAAGCAGCTTGTAAGTCAGCAAATGATAAACTTAAGGAAAAATTAATTCTATATCCAATCGTTTGATAACGATCGTATAAATAGAAATAATAACAAAAACTTTTGATGTTGTGAAAGCATTGAATCGATGACATATTCATACCTATTTTCTACAAGTACATAATATCAATTTGCATTTGCAAATAGCTGACTTTCTTGCGATGTACTGTAATACAATATGCCGTAGATACGAGTATAATATATATTCAGAGCATCTAGATATAAATTTTATTACCTATGCGCATAAAATATCAATGGCAGGTACTCTACAAAAGTATGAAATACCGTTGATAATTTACAATTATATTATATGATTAAATAAATAGATTTTTTAATTTTATGACCCTAAAGCCTTCCATTTTTGCTACCATTTAAAAAACTTGTGCTTTCAATTAACAAAGAAGGTTAATAAAAGCTTTCGGTAAGAATCCTCTACGCTAAAGTAAACAATTCAATTTTTATACTATTTTTCACTATTATTATCTAATAGAATAATTAGAATAACGTTTTATAATAACTTATATGTGTTACAAATGCCAACTAATGAAACTATGAGAATTCACAGTGAATGATTTCACGCAAATGACTACACTGAGGTAAATATTTTATCTATAGCTACACTACGTGCTTAATACTATAATACAATCGCTAATAAAATCTACAAATGTTCTAATAAGTCTATAGTATGAATTTTGTAGGATTGCTAACAACAACTTTAATTTATACACATGCCTACCCGATTCTAGTACCAAATAACTAAATTAAATTAAAATTTCAATTACCAAGAAATCTTTACAAGATACACTGATATGAATAAAGACCAAGTTCTAACTGGGGAGATTAGCAAGGCCATGAGACCATATGTATAATAGAAAATAAAACAATTTGACAATTGCCATATAAATGAACCAACCATAATTATGAATAAAAATAATTTATGATGTAATACGATATTAAAAGCCCTTTTCATAATTTTAAGACCCTGATTCAAATTAAAAGGACTTCCATCCGGCGATACATCAATTGGATCCAATAATAAAGCGATGGAAAATGTAACAGGCAAGTTAAAGAATAGCAGCTGTGTATCATAAATACAACGATAAATTTTAGTAACAAATCTAAGTCTTTGTTGAATAATATATGTATAATGTAGCTATCACTTAAAAATTTTCAATGATCTAACTACAGATACGTTAGCCAAACATATGATTATAAAATTTACATTAGATAAGAAAAGATGCAATACCTGAAACGTTCCATGAACGTAAGTTAAGTTTTCATAAATAAATTGACCTTGAACATATAATCCATAAACATTCATAAAGCCAATACTATCGCTTAAAATATAGCCAATAAACCATGGTCCTTTTAATTTGTAATTTTAAACAAATTTATATTCCGTCAGTGAATAACAATCAATTTTAACATAAAAATGATCAAATTACTAACCTCCAGCTACAATATAAAGTTCTTGAAGAAGAAGTGAATAATAAATTCGACCATTTTGTGCGAGTCGAAGAAAAGGCCTGGTTAATGGATTAGGGCGGTAATTCATTGAACCTAACAGTCAAAAAAATGACGGCATTAGTTCGCACAGCGATGGTATTTTTAATATTTAATAGCTGAACTGTTACACAGTCTTACCTGTAGAAGATTTTATACGAAAATATAGCAATGGAATCACGTTAACCACCGCTGCGACAAAGAATAAAATACGAAACTAGCCAAAAACATTAGACAGTTTAAAATAAATACAACTCATCAAAGTAGGCCTTACCTACTCAGTCCTCATAATTATTATGAGGAAGTAGATTTAGCCGAATAAATCGAAATCTAACTGCCCGATTCTCTATGACTTTCCCTTAACACTAATGTTATCTAATCTTATAATTCCTTTAACTAAAGTAACATAGGACACATATTAAAAGTGTAAAATGAAGAATCATCTTAACATCATTACAGAACGACATGCTAATATCTATGAGTTTCCCGAAGCAATCAAGTTATCGTAGTAATGTTTACTCAAAGATGTCACTATATTAAAGCGACATCAATGCTGCGACTATTCTATAAGAGGTATTATCGTCCTGTTAATTCTTTACAATATCAAATGCTTAGATCCTATACTTACGAAAAAGTTATTATCATGAAGTAAGATTAAAGAAGGAATGACTTCTAGTGATGATCGAGCGCCATCAACAGAAAATTCCTGAGATACTTGTTGTACACGTCCATGTGAATCCTACAATAGTAAGCGTAAGCGCACTATTAAGCTGTCAAGTTAGAATTTACTCTGCATGATGCAGTTTTAAATTGCTTTTATACCGTAGCAATAACAGTTATAGTGTGGAAGCCATTTTTATATCGAGCAGGATTCCATTTCGTAACATACAATGGTCCTTTAACATTACGAACTTTGCCATCAATCTTTTGATTATCTATCTTCACAGTAATATTTGTGATTGGCGATGTTGAAAAAATTAGCATTCTAAAAAATTTTTATAAAATTCAAACAGATGGATATCAAATAAAAAACTTCACGAGTTAAAGTTATGAAGCAATACAGAGGAAAAGATTATTAAATCTTTCTTCTTGAAGGGATTCGTATATAAGATCTCCTCTCTATGTCTGCAACTGAATTCGTACAGTACCTTACGTGAGTAGAATGCATGATACGCAACGATGGCTCATGAACTGGAGCAGAGAAGCGTGCATCTTTAGGATTAGTAACAATTATAACCGGCCAATCTCCATGCTGATTGTCAGAAAACGATAACAGATCGTGGTCTATAGCCACAATTCGATACCTACAACCGTTACGTAAGGTAACGTTTAATAAGAGTAAGTAAATGGTAAATGAATACGAATTTTATAACATATCTTCAGTACTTTCTGTTGTCTTTCCAATCCCCTAACTCTAGTTCATATTGATTTTCACCATTAACGGCATACATCTTTGTTACAAGATCTTGTAAAGTATGCAAATGGCCACAAAGATATGCGATGCCATCCCTTTTCATTAAGGTATTAAAAGATTTTGATAAAAAAAATTATTGACTATTACTTAAAAATTTCAGGTGTCAACATGAAACACCTTATAAAGATACATCACAAAATGACTGTTATCTACAGAAATGCACTAATAACTTCAATAATATTTCACCTAATTAAATGTCGAATTCCAGGCTGTGGAGAAATGATACAAGATAAAGGATAATGTCCAATCCAAATGGTCATATTATCAGATTTACTGGCCTCAGCTTGCTTTTTTATCAATTCCATTCCTTTCTAAAGTCGTGAAGTATAAATAAAGTTAATAGAAAACGATCATGTGATGTGACGCTCATGCCGGGTATGGGACAATAAGATATTAAATGTACGTATTATGGTTACTCTGATTATTTTTTTGAGTCTAATTTCATTAAAAATATACGGGATGTAGGAATACAAAGGCTACTTTTAAAACTGTAAATTTTACTAAACTCAATACCATTTTATCAAGGATTTTAGGATCTCCAATATTCATCTGTAATGTAGCCAAATACTAACCTTATCAAATGATCCGAAAAAATTGTACGGCCTCCTAGGTCCAGGATCAGGAATAGCATTTAATGTATTGAAAGAGTAGACACCAAAACTGGTATTGTAAGTAAATCTACAGGAAGAAAGTCGGCATTTTTCTATGCCACCACTAGCAGAATATAACCTGTAATACAAGATAATAATCATGTAGGTCCTGCTTATTACTTTTCTTTCAGATTGGAATCAAACGAACACCTAAAGTAGAGCATACTCATTGGAAGATAATTCTTAAGCAAAGGCTTACCGATAATAGTCCCTTTTTCTCGAGAGAGCAGATACATCAAAAGCATCTAAAAATGAGATAAAAAGAAAACTTTTTTAATTCAACGTTATGTTCGTGGAACATATAGATTATAGTTAGTTATAATTGCATACAGATGCTCGTTATGCCGTACACGTGTAAGCATTCATTGCAATCAACGTAAATTGTATATGATTTAACTACCTACAGTACATGGGTACAAAATACAGAACTGTTCTACCAAACTAACCATGATTTCCTTGTAAATCAATCCATCGCATCTTTCGGACATTACGACATTGATGAAGTACGTTATTGTACATTTCCCATTCTTTCCTATATTGTGTGGATGATAGTTTATACTGGTCTTTTGCATCGGTGAGATCCCCTATTAAGCAATAGATCAATGAAAAAGCTAACGACTTATTATTAATCCTAATGATATATTCTATGTACACGCATAGCACGAATAGCATTAGGCCTCAAATGGTATCCTGTTAGAAACTGTACTATAAAACATTTGGTGATACCGGCCTTACTGCTTCTGAGACGCACACATCATCAGTTAATTGAAGTGATCAGTCTATGGTGGAGGGGTTGATAATAAATATCTCTATTTTTTCTCTACCTGTTACAATAACTAGTTCCGGCTTTATAACAGATAAACTTTGCTGGCAAAACGTTATCAAATCATCGGCACGTTTAGATCCTTGCCATTTACTAATATGGATATCGGAGATCTAAATAAGTAGATTACAATTGGTTTTTATTATAATTTTTTTATGGCCATGCTGTAAAGTGCTACTTCAAATACAAATATTTATAATCATACTCTAATTTATTACAGCGACAAAATGACTCAATTACGTAATTATGGTTTACGTCCTAGCATCTATTCAGAATTAAACTACAGTATCACTATAAAAATTAACGAATTTTTGTACTACAAGAATGATGTCATTCCGAGGGATATTTATTTCTTTGGTTTAGTATCTACATCACATCATGGCATAGCTACCATATTAATCTACTAGGAGAATAATATTTTGTTTAAAATGGTTGAGCATATTATACCTTTTAAATGCTTAATCTGTGAAAATAACATTTTTGCATACGATATACGATGAGTTGAAAGATTTCTATATAAGTTAATTTCGCTTTAAACGTATTATTACTATTACCTTGCCATTAACTTATTAACTAATTACAGTACTGAGAAATTATTGATTAATTATATAATTATCAGTTAGAATATAGCATCAGAAGGCTGTATTAAAATAATAAGTACTCATAATCAATAAGTTTACGATCAATAATGATCTACATTCTTCGGTTTAAGAAAAACAAAGCTATACGTGTGATTGCCATTTTAAGAAGTTATCATAAGTTATTCCGTGTTTAATTCCGTTATCGCTGTTTTAAAATAAAATTAATTAATAACTAATAAGAAATATTGTGTTAGATTACTGCACTATAGCACACGGCCTGCCAGAGTCTACGAGTCTACAATACGATATGTAGTACAAAAAGGCAGGTAAAAGACGTTAATCATTAAATGTAGATCCTTGTGTATGATAATAGTTCTCATATGAATATATACTTCGTAAGATTTAACTATGCATTTAGTATCCAAATAATATCGTTAATGCTATATTGCTGTACTCTATCATTAGCACAACCTGGTGCACACTCAAACTATAAACCTGTATTGTATGCTAAGTTGTGATATTGATCTATATGTTTATAATACGTGGCAAGAGTTCAGGTCATGACAGAACAACAAGGTGTCAAAGTAAGGCTATGATTTTGCAAAGTAATCATTGATAGCCGGCTTCTAAAATTGATGCCATCATGAATTACGTTAATAGCCCATTTTTGTATTTGAAGAAATCACAGCATTTTAGATAGACTTATCCAAAATAAGCAATGATTCAATAATCCATAATGCTATCGACAGACTTGTCACTGTACTGTATAGCGTATACTGTACACTGTACAGTGAGTCAGGGGTTCCACCATGGCATTCTTGCAATGCCTTTGTTACTATTACGACACAACAGTAGACATTACTATATTGGACAGCAATATAGGCATTTCTGGCTATCCCTTAGAATATTGCATGTTTTACTAATAATATTATAGAGTATACGTAACAAAATTAGACTACTAGACCCAATTTCGTGGTTTCATCAACAAATTAAGTACTTGACTGGAGTATACCATAACTGTACACAGTGTACATAGGTAGATGTGGAGCATGTTGGACAAGATTTTGAGGGGGATTATGTGACAGTAAATATTGATTGATAACAAATTATCTCTACTAACAGTCTGCTAAGATAATGCCACATCGATTTTAACGTAGAAAGAATATACCTGAACAAACCAAAAAATGTTGGTTAATTGATCTCCTGGATAAGGTGGGATGGATTTTTTCAATGGTCTATTTACCGCCAAGCTGCCATCAATTAATGCACGATACCAAGATACTGTGGCGTATAACCATATCCAAACTGTGACCAATAATGCGAATAAACCAAGGAAACATACAGTTTTTAGGGTAGTTAACATGATTCTTCACTGCTACGCCTATCCAGTTGGTATTTGACTTGCTTAATCCTCGACTTGTGGCCAAAAGGTTGCAATTCCAATATGATTTGTGTCGGTATTTCAATGCGTTTTTTTCTACCTGTGCAATGAATTGAAATTTGGACGATCAAGAAAATCAACTGTAAAAAAAAATTGAAGCAAATCCAGCTGACAACTAGTACTACACGGTATTATGATCAATCCTAGGTGATATTTACGCTGTCAAAAGGTAGAAATAGATCCAAAGCAGGAGTTGTAAAGCCACAGAATGTTAGCCATGAATTGACTTATTCATTATGGAATCATTATAGTGAAGGCATTGAGTGGCAGTCGAGAGAAGAAGTCGTTCACTACCTTCTTATTAATTAGTATAGCAATGATACACTTGCTTAGTAGAAAATGATTTTGTATCAAAAGTAGTCCACAGTATGATGTACTAACTGTTGAATGGGCACTTGTAGTGCAGTTTATCCTGCAATGAGTATCTCATTATCCATTCAACGCAGATTATAAAATGTCACCCCTCTCCAGCTCGCCTTGACCTTACACGACATGGTTTTCACTAGGGAGGTAGAGACGAGTGACGTTTCTAGGGCTGACAATTCATTTTGCACGCTACTACATCTCATGGAGAAGTTGACTGCATGCATGTCACCCTTCCAGCAGTGAACGTGCAATGTGTATCTCATTATCCATTCAACGCAGATTATAAAATGTCACCCCTCTTCAGCTCGCCTTGACCTTACGCGACATGGTTTTCACTAGGAAGGTAGAGACGAGTGACGTTTCTAGGGCTGACAATTCATTTTGCACGCTACTACATCTCATGGAGAAGTTGACTGCATGCATGTCACCCTTCCAGCAGTGAACGCGCGTCACCTTGTAGTGACTGACTGGCTGACGTTACCCTTCTTCTTATCACTGTAAAGTCTATTATTGTATTGTTAATCATTAATTGTTATATTATACTAATTAACAATAAGTTTTGACTCAACCGGTTGCTATTCTATGCGTAGCAAGTTAGCAACACGTAACCAACCGGTTGAGTCAACTTGACACACCTTCACCTTTGAAATCAGCGGTAATCGTATACGTGTGTATTAGTTCACTCGGTTTCTCCAGTCTACAGTACAGCAGAGTTCCGTCCAAACGCCATTTTCCAACTCCAAATCTGATCCAAAAAATAAATAAGTCAAAATCCAATACGAGCAATAGTAAGAACGTGTGTATTAGTTCACTCGGTTTCTCCAGTCTACAGCAGAGTTCTGTCCAAACGCCATTTTCCAACTCCAAATCTGATCCAAAAATAAAAAGTCAAACTCCAATACGAGCAATAGTAAGACCGATAGGGCCTGTTGCAAGATAGGCATGTAGAGTGGAAGCGATATGGATAGCGAAAAATGAAATTCTTTTGCGTTTTTACCTTCTGTATTGAAGAATTTTCATTGGTAGAGCTAATATCGGTCTTTAGGCAAACTCTCCCATCAAGTAATGCGATAGGAATGATGTTTACCTCTATCGCCATACTCTATTCAACAGTAGATCCAACAGTATTCAGTCTGTATATCAGCTACAAATACTGGTCATCAGTGAAATTATTACTTTCAATAGATACAACGATAGCCGTTGTATATGAGTGTTGCCAAGATACGTAGAGGATATCCATAAAAAGGAACAGAGAACAACCCATTGATCAACTAGCTCAAATGATTATGTTTCCGGAGCTTGCAGTGCTGTTGTCGTCGAGATATTCCCTTATTCACATACAAACAGTAAATAAAGGATGACTCGTAATACTGCTGATGTAAGATATTACGTCAAGATTGCATAAACGCTTGGGGGAACTTTTCGAATTTTGATGGTAGAAATAGTTATTCATCTTCTGATGTAGGCGTAGTAATAAAAATATAGTAATTCTGATATGCTCTGTATTATACAAATACTCAAGAAACGAGATATTTTTTTTAAATAATGCAGTAGATACACCACTATTTCTGTGAACGAATCATTCATCTCCTTCAATTATGTTGCTTAATGAATCTATATTGATCAATCCTTAAATTAAGTTATATAATATATATATTATATGAAAATATTACTGCTAGGCATATTTTATTTGATCAAGTTTGGCAGAATAAGCGTGGTTGTGGGCGAGATATCGTATAGATTATCACATGACGTATTTTATATGTATTGACGATCAAAAGAATTCTTTATACAAATGTGGATAAAATATGACATTACCTTATCGTTTCAGAGTCTTTCACCTGTAATTTATCGAATCTATTGCTAAATCATCACTCTAATCATAGATCGCTACTATCAGCAACACAACGTGCATTATGCTTGCAATTCTACTACTGTTCTGAACATTCGTAGAATATTCACTTTTTGCCTTGATTCTATATATAAAAATTGAAATCCCTGCATGCTATCTAAATTGTCTATTCTTCTAGCAAAAGTTGATTTGATTCATTGGAGAACAGCATTGCTATTTACACAATCTTGTACCCTGCTAATAATCCTCGCACATTTTACAACTTGATTGAATTCGAGATATTGGATGACAATCCTTTTTATACTAAATTCATCTAACTTTAAATTTTTAAATTTTTATCAACATAACTGGTCATAAAATTACGATAATTATAATATAGGCATTAGGTGCAGATTATACAATACTTGATTGCTTTATAGAGATAACTGAATTAATCATCAATCTCTAATGGCATAAAATTCAACAAAACATTCTAGACAGTTATTCCATACCTATAACTAAGAAATCTGTTGACGGTATAACTGTTCAAATGAGTAATTATAATTGTAACAGTTGCCATCATAGTTTACTATAGCTTGAAGCATAGGTTATCAATGACGATTTAATATCCTTGATTGAAACACAACCTGCAAGTAATAACATAAAATTATATTAATTTTTTATATACCGATATCACATGCTTACAGCGTAAATTGCGAACGAAGATAGTACAATATTAAATAATGTGGGTCTACAACTCCGTAACGGATAATTCACTAATTAGTGATACCATTTGATCAACCACTAACAACTAGATCAAGATTCATATCGTCTTGCCAAATTTTAGACTAAACGCAGTAGCTAATAGCGAAAGATCAATTTTACACCTAAGCTAACATCAAATTAGCCGATAAATTACAAGAGTCATTTCAAAAAGGAAATGGTATGAGTAATAAGAATAGTACACAGGTAATAAATTAATTTATGCCTATGTCTATCATTGTTATCCTTTGATAATCCATATTACATACTAATAAGATTAATAAGTGACAGTACGTATACTGAGGCAAATAGGCTTACCAGATAACTGCATCGTTCGATGAAATTCTTGTTGCAATAGCTGCAAAACTTTCTCAACACCTTTCTGTCCCTGTATAGAATATAAATATATTAAAGACAAAAAGCAATCAAAGAAAATGACTTCAAAGCTCATCCTGAAAATTACATTGCACATTCTACGATGCACAAAATGTGTATTCTTGCATGCAATAAAGTAAAATTAGCTTCGCACTAAAGTTAAGCATACATTATAAACGAGTCCCCATAGTATCGGCCTGCCAACAAATACAGCTCGGGCTCCAAGTGCGATGGCTTTAAATACATCCGTACCAGTACGAAAACCTCCATCTGCATAGATTTCTGCTCTATTATTTACCGCTTTGACAATTTCTGGCAAGGCTTCAATCTAGCGTATTTAAAAATTTTAGAATATCTGCATTAGAGATAACTACATTACAAAATAATCATGGTAATGATAACTGAAAAGTAAAATATATCTATAGTATAATATCTATGATATCACAATACTTACAGCAGTTGGCACTCCATCCAATTGTCTTCCTCCATGATTTGATACCCAAATACCTTCGACGCCAACCCTGACTGCCATTTCAGCATCTTCAGCAGTTAAAATACCTTTTACGATAACTGGAAGCGAGGTAATTGACTTTAGCCAAGTGATATCTTTCCATGTTAATGATGCATCCATTTCCGATACAAAATATCGCGATAATTCAGAGTCGCTTTTCTTGTTTTTTTCTATATGCAAGGTTACTTTCTCAAAATTACCAAGCGAGAGATGCGGAGGTAGGTGAAATCTAGAAATGTCAATTGGCTTAATTTGTGTGTTTACTAGTACTGTATCAATGATGTAAAGATAAGAAAAATTTGATATACGTATCTAATATCTACACTGCTAGATATTTAACTGACCTATTCCTAACATCTATCCTTCTGTTTCCTAAAACTGGTGCATCAACCGTTAATACTAACGCTTTATACCCAGACATTTCAGCCCTTTTAACAAATTGCCGCGTTATCTCGCGGTCCTTTACCACATATAACTGAAACCATCGCAAGGTATTTGGTGAAGCTTCTGCAACGCTTTCCATACTAGTTGTACTTAGTGTACTTAGAGTCATACAAGTCTTCAAAGAATCAGCAGCTGTTTTGTATAGTTATATGGAGTTCATAATACATAGATTAGCAACTTTTTAAGTATTATGTTAACTTGCCATTCACAAAGTGTCTGATCTTGATTGATTTTAAATACTAGTGTGCAAATTAGACTAGCGTATACTGTATACTAGGGACTACTAAAAGAAAGGTACGCAAACTAAAATGGGGACTCATCAATTAAACACCAAAGTAAATGCCCAAAACGATGCTTATTATTATTATCAATACTAGCAAGATGATTTTGCACGGACAGAACGTAACATGGTGATACTAAAAAGTAAGCAAAGTAAAATGGGACTCATCAATTAAATACCTCAATGAAGGCGCCCAAGCGATGACTATTACTATATACAATATAACATTATAACATTATCATTACTAGCATTTACTGTATACCGGCCACGTTGCTGATAATGCGATTATGAATTACACTAATGATTCATTATAAATGTAAATCAGGTCTAAATACAATCTTACCTTTGACAGTAGCAATTTCTCCATCAGGATGAGCCATTCGTTGCATCGCAGAAGGTGCTATTCCTACAGGAAAAGAAATTTTCTGACCAAGGATTGTCGTACTGCAGTCGACTTTAGTTACATCAACCAGCATACGCGGTCTCAACCGTAGTCTTAATCATGAAGGCAAAAAAGTCAAAATGATGATAACAGTTATTTGCAGGTCTAGGCTATCTCGTAGCTAGCAAAATTGTATGATATCTAGCTACACTATTACAGTATTTACTATCTAGTACGAAAGATTAGCATGGGAGAAAAATACCCGATTGCCATGCAGCAATGGTTAAGATCTGCCATACTCATGAACTGCTAAATGCTGCAATTTAGTCATGAATCACTCACTGATCAACCACTAAAAATCCAATCAACTACTGTATCTTCGTGCGCCAATCAACGCATCATCTAATACCGGTACTAACTTCTTACAGGCATTGATGTTATCATTTAAGGTTTCCTCATCATCTGCTCCGGAATCATAGTAACCCAATGCATTTTTATTTAGGTGGGCTATTGCATATTTTTCCACATCACGCACGCAAATAACTTCGGGTAAGGCCATGATTGCAAGGTTGCTGTTACTGCATCGGGGTCAAAGCTTGCTATCCTTTCTATTTACAGTACAGAACGGGGGGGGGCATCTACTGTAGATTTGCGTTATTCGTCCACAAGTTAATTTCTATCAGCAGATATCCTGGTTAATGACATAGTAGTACAGTATAGCATGAGCGAAAGCATTGATTTAAACGTCGCAAAACATAAAATTCATCATATTAATTAATTAATTAATTATTACTATAGTGTATGGTAAGCAGGTTGGCCATTCTTGAATTACTATACTACTGTGTACATAATGATTTGTCAATAAACTGGACAATACTGCATACTAACTATACTTTGCGTATGGTAATCGTGCTCTAGAAAGCCTCTAGAAAGTACTGTACTACCGTTGTTGTTCGCCATCGAGTAACAAGTCTATACTGGTTCCCGACTTCTGGATCATCAGCTCTTATGGCGACAGCATGGATCAAACTGATTGGTGTGAAGATAATGATTTTGCTCTAGCTGTAGCCCTTAGCAAGCAAGATTCACCAGAAAGTAAGAATAGTAAAGATCCAACTGTTTCAATAGTCGATGATTATTGGGAGATTAACGATCCCAATCCGGATATTCGAGCGCTATTTCTCCAGTATAATCAGTCATATTTTTGGGGTAAGCTATTAAGTGTCGAAGTCCGATGGAGCCCAAAGATGACTTTGTAAGTAATTCTCTGTATATTATCGTTATTTTACAAGTTCTTATCCTAACTTATTTCAGTATTCAATAATAAATTGTAGCGTGATTGAAATAGAAAGGTGTCAAACATTTGATACAGTATGCGTATATTGTCCTTGGTCGCTATGCAGATGTTGACATGACACAAGCACTAGTTGACTTTTAATGATAATCAATGAGGTTTATAGTAATTTTCTTCGATGATTTATCAAGGTGTGCCGGACTATGTATCTATCAGAAAAAAGCTGGCTATTGCTCAATCCGTTTAAGCCAACCATTACTGAAATTTCGACCAAGACGAGATCTTGTACAAACGCTCTTGGTAAGTAAAGATCGCATACTGTAAGTATGGAACTTTACCAATGATTTTCTTTGCAGCCATGATGATAATACAACGTTAATAACCGGTAATTTACTTATGTTGGACGCGTAATACTATCAATTTGTCACTGCATTGAAGCATGAAATGGTTACGCTTAGAACATTTGCAAGTAATTAGAACTACATTATACTCTATACTATCATCAGTAAAGGATATACAAGTATTCTACAAGTTACAGCACTTGATCTTATGGGCAATATCAATTTTGGGGAGTCTTACAATTTTTTCAATGCTGTCGACTATAAACGTCAGCTGTAATGTGCTGTAGCAAGACATCATATAGAACTAATAAATGATCCAGCGATTTTATTAGTGCTAAATAATACATGATTCCATAACCTCTTATGTTATTTTTTCAAAATTTTAGCATGAAATGATCCATGCTTACCTCTTCGTGATACATGATAATAGGGTAATATGCATAACTTTTATCTTGCCATTTGCGAGCATACGCATACGTATATTGTCGGTATCATTTAAGCTAGGATAGAATAACGTACTCGTATTTCTCTATCATAATTTATTCTATTAGGATCACGATGCTCATGGACCATGCTTCTTGGAACACATGCATAGGATCAATAGTGCTACTGGAGCTAATATAACAGTTCGTGTTGTTGAATTTGCATAATTGAACTTACGGATTGACATACTTTACGGAGTAACCTGTCACTGTAACAGATTCTTTTCTTGCCTGATCTAATTTATAATTGTAATTTTTCTTTTTCTGCAATTTAATTTGCATTGCCCTGCTTAGGTTTATCACAACTTTCACGATGAGGTAAAATTCGGTTGATTTAAGTCAGCTTCTGTATACTGTACTGTATGTCAAAAATAGCAATGCTATAGGATGTAAGCGCCTTTTGTATTGCAATTGTAGACAAATATTGCCTACGATGTAATGCAGGATAGTTCACTAGTTAATTCTTTGTACCCTAATTTAATAATGATCTGTATCAGTATGCATTGACAATCTGTTTACGCAGGCAAAGATATTTATTAACTTTATTTCATACGATGGCTGCATACCTTTAATTGGAAAATACAGTAGATCAGAGTAATATCTTATTTATGATTAGGTTAATGTCTACAGACAACACTGGTGGCGATGTAATGGGCCTTGTAAGGATCGTTCGCCATTTTTTGGTTACGTAAAAAGAGCTATGAATAGAGCTCCATCCAAGAACGACCCTTGGTGGAGCGATCATCAACAAAGCTGCGGTGGTACATTTATAAAAGTCAAGGAGCCTGAAGGCTACGGAGAAAAAGGCAAAAAAAGAAAAAAATTGGATAAGGACAATGATAATCAAACCAAAATAACTGATTTCCATCATGCTAAAAAAGTGAATGATAACATCGATCGTGCTCAAGGTACCAGTATTAGCGATGGTTCACGTAGCATCAATAGCGAAAAGTCAGTCGATAACGATAATCAAAACAGCAGTATTTCATATGCAACTATTCCATTCTCTGGAAAAGGTTATGTATTAGGATCAAACGATGATAAATCTAGTACCGCCAATTACCGATTTCCAGCCTTAAGTCAACACTCTGCTGCTACTACTCACCGAACTCATCAAATAAGTGAAGGAGTAACTAATGATTGCATCAATAAATTTGCTGTTTATGAAAAGTCTCAAATCTCTAATCCAAGACAACTTAGTAAAATTAAAGAAAATCCTGTAAATGTGTGCGATTCAGCAGATACAATCCATAATATTAATAGCTCGAGTAAGCTGCAAATTATAAGTCTCTTAGATACGTCTCTCGAATCCAACCCAGAAAGCGAACCTACAGCACAGAAAGATAACAGTCGTTATCAAGGCAATTTTACAGACAGTGATGATGAAATATTATTTATAAGGGAAAAATCAAAAATCAGAGATGGAGAAAGTTCGCAAGAACGTAAACCACTCTCAATGGATTCAGTGGCGGATGAACTTCGTTATGTTAAGTGTCCGATTTGTCACCGAACAGATATTCGGCATTCAATAATTAATGAGCACTTAGATAATTGTCTCGTGCTCAAAGAAAATTAGTCTGTATTGACTTATCCGTGGCTTTACTACTTTAGGATTGATTATATATTTCATAACGTACAATGCAGATGCCAACAACTGCGCATTTCTTGTAAATATGTAAGATATTTTTCAGTATATAAAAATTAAGAGCATATTCTGTAAAAAGAATAGTAGTACAAGCAGTCTATTCGCACTATTAAATATACATTCACTGCACTTACTATAATTACAAGTAAAATTAGATCAAAAGCGTTCGTGGATTCGAAAATCCAGGAATAAAAATATAATTGAAACTAATCACCTAAGAGTATTGTGCACTGATTACTTATTAAACATGAAAAAATCTGCTTAGTGTCTTAGCAGCAGTGTAAATATTTAACCAAGAAGACTTAGACAGCTTGTAAGAAATTGAATTCATTATCGACGAATAAAAGTTTTCAGAAAAGTCAATTATTTTATTGTATCTGTCTAATATATTCCAACTAATATCAAACTAATCAATCATTCATCACATCAAAATGAGCAAGCAAGTTAAACTGTAGATTATAATATTATAAATTCGTAGTAAAAGTTAGAACGCAAATAAAATTATTAAAGCCAGATCCAAGTACATGCTTTAGGTGCGTATGAAAAATTCAATAAATATAAATAATTTTACAAATTATTAATACTCATTTTCATAAAATCGAACATTGGTTTCACCATTGCAACCTTAACCTGTCAAATGCTAATACAAAAACGTTCCAATAATACAATATAAGTACATCTAAAGTTAATCAGAGCACAACTTTAATAGTTTGTGCATTTTTAATGATCGAAAAAGTGCAAGTAAAAGTTTTGTCTGGCAAAAATATGTTTCAACTAATGTACAACTGCTTGAAGTTGTAAAATATTATATAAAGCAAATTAGCTCAATATTTTGTTCAATTGTTTGTATACAGTGCTGTATTTCGAAAGATAGTACTAATTCGATTTTTATTCTATACAAGTCCGAAGCCTTCCGATCCCTCATTTATAGCCAAGATGAGGCATCTCTTAAGCTCTGCAGATGAGTCGTACTCCGGTAGGCATAACTGATTAAAACTATAGCATAAAAGAGGTAGGAATAATTTAGAACTATATTATATTATTAAAGTGATATAAAATAATAATGACAAGATATAAATTTACAATACCAAGTATGAGATGTCGGTAAGCCGTTTTGAACAAGAGCAGGGGATATTTGAAGACTCGGTCTAAGTTCCTTAAATCCTCCAGGCGGAAGTTGCGATGAGCCAGTAACAAATTGCAGTAATCGAGCTAGCTCTTCTTGCGAGAATGTACCTACAATAGCCCAAAACCATCTGAGAATCTAATATGAAAGGAGAAAAAAATTAGAGTCATATCAGCGTACGATTATCTCGTGCAGATCTAATAGCTCCATTACGCAAAATTTACCTTCCCAAAAGAACGTGAAGAATCGGTAGCGATGCAGTTTAATTTCATATCGCTAATACTTATATTCCCTATTCCGCACATCAGAAGCTATGAAAGAATAAAGTAATGTTAATTTATAATTAACGCGATAGTCTACATTTAATAGGATAGTAACTATATCACATATCAGCAACGTAGAATTTAATTAATTTTTGGATGTCTAGTTTTATTCACTTTACAAATGATAAAGCTATACTATATTAAGAGCAATCTCTGTAATCACCTCTAGCTCGCTTTCATCAAATATTGCCAGTAAATTTTCTGGGATCAACAGGTGAACGCCTAATATAGTATATAACAACATACCTTTGTCAAGGTTACCGTACATGCAATTTTTAAAGTAATTCACAACTATTGTCCACCTTTCAAAAAGTGATCCATCTCGCTAGTAAATTTTTTTGCAAGTCTGTGTTGCGATAAGAGATTTAGGTATTCGATTTTATTTTCTTCAGTAACCGTAATAAATCGCCCATTGGATTTTAAATCTACTACCTACGTAGTAACAAGTTGTAATTAGAGTACTAATTACAAAGACTTTTCCAGTCAGAAAAAATTGATACATAGTGCAATTTCAACAATTCATTTACCTTAACAACATTACCAGAACTACTATATTCTTCTTCTGCAAATGTCAGGTTTAATTCCGTTACATCATTATCTAAGATATATTTTATTTTCGTTTTATATAGTTCCGGATCATCACTCGAGAAGTACTAGTCATTCAAATTATTATAAAAGCTTCAATTAAAAAGTTATCAACGTTATAAATATTTATTTTGATTACTATCTATACAGAGCATACGTTCAAAATTTTATTTATTAAATCTTAGTAGAGTATTACTTACATCGTAGCTAACTCTCAATCCTAGCATCTGCGCTAAAAAAGATCTACTGAATCTTGCTTTAACCAACAAGTGATAAGCTTCACCCTGAGCTGAATCATATAAGCATTTACCCACAATTTTTCCGCACAGCTCGTAGAAGGACAGTGGGTAAGAATCCGCTCTTTTTGTATTCGGATGAATCTTAAAGTCGATGAAGTAAATGCATGTATATTCGCGCTGATTAACACCTTGAAGTAGCCTGCTTGCATGTAGTATTACAACAAGCTATATTACTTACCAATGCTTGTTTATTTTCAATATCGAATGTTGTAAATAAGCCATTCTCAGAAGGTGTAAATAGCTCCGTATTTAGAATTTCGAACAGTTCTCGTCTTACACCTCCCCAATCAAGAGCTTCTTCTAATTCAAAACTAACTTCAAAGTTATGACACCAATCGGAAACATCGAATCTTGCAGTTTTGCTCATAAACTGAATCATCATGAGAAGGAGACTTCATCAATATATCGCAACTGTATTATTGAGGATAACAATACATCGCAAGAGATGTATAATTCGTAGCCTTTCCAATACACTCCGATGCATTATAATGCCAGACAGATTAACCTTATCGTGTGTAAAATAAAGTAATGCATTTTTCTTTACTTACGCTCTTTAAAATCTTCTTTCGATTAAGATTAGTAATGCGTAGCTTCGTAAAAGCGCGAGAAGGATGAGAAGCATGCACTTTTCGAACTTCTTGATAAAAAAATGATCTTTTGTGCTGAAAGCTTTCCGATCCTCCTTTACGAATGAAAGTATAAAATAGTTAAAGATTTTACCAATATTTTGTGTTTACTTTTATTATAATAATGCCGTTAAAATAACCGATATGATCCCTTACCAAGGCTTCTTTGTAGATATCTATTAAAAATTGCTACTAAAATATTTCGCTTTTCACACCATATAGTAACAGGAGGTTGTAGCCCATCACTAATCGTAAGTATGTGAGGATCACAGCTATGGGAACTACTGTAAGAAAACTGTAACAAAGAGCAAAAACATTCCTTTTATTTTCATATAATTTGCTGTAAAAATAGAACTGAAAGTGTTGTGTATCTGTGAGGGCATATTTAAAAATATATTACACTGTACCTTCGTATGAGGTCGAATGCGAAAGTTACAGATAGTTCTTGGGATAAACTTCAGATAGAATTCCTTTATAGTCAGTTGCTAAGGTAAATGAGATCGCTAAATCAATTTATATACTATTTTATATGCTAAGTTGAAACAATTGTTATCTGTCATTACTAAAATTGTAACGAAATTAGATTAAAAGGAATAGCGTACTGTACAGTATTTACCCGCGGTGATATATAGCTATATGCCGATCTCGCTTTATCGAAAACGTTACTGGAAAAGTATTTAATTTGATAAGATAAGTTGGTATCATTACTTTTGATGATTCTATCAACTTCCGATGCTTCCGACTCTGAAAATAATATTTTATTAATATTAATATTTTCTATCTGCAAACCAGGTCTGTCATTTGCACAGTCCAAGAAAAAATCGTACGTAAGGGTGCACAATGGAAGACATTGTAATTTTAGCACGTTAGACTTAGTACTACGTAGTCAATTATTCAATTATTTAAGATCAAGGTAAAATTACCTGTTAGCGAGATTATAATTATTTCGCCGTTTTTTAATTTAATGTTGTTGTATGTGGCGATGGCACGAAAGCACCCAGGCTCGGAAATTTTAAGTAACATTGTCGAATTACCGTCTGCCGTATCGCCACTAACTACTACCAATTCAGCATTATGGGATGTTTTCTTCGCATCCAACTATAATATGGATTTATTAGTAATTATAATTAATTAATAAGTAGTCTAACCATGCCATGATGCAGATTGAAATCGGACTTGCATAAACTGTTCAATTTTTAAATTCACCTTTTCAGTACTGTAAATGATAAATACTATGGAAAGTATGAGTTCACATATCGATTTGCTATCAATCAAGTAAAACAGCCATGATTTACAACTGAATTATAACCAACCTTATTCACGCGTAAATTAAATAAAGATTTATCTAATTGTTTCGGTGAGCAAACATTTCCATATTTATCTTTAGCAATCACGTCCAATGAGTGATAGATATTATTTGTTACCACAACTGTTGAGGTGTAGTTGGCAAAAGCAGTCTTCAGAGGGTCAACTGGGCCTATTCATGGTGATTAACAATTACATCTTATTTATTCATATAATGTTCATTAAATCAATTAATAGTAGAGTTTCAGCAATGAGCAGGTCAAAGAATGATAGTGAAAAGCTTATGTAGGAAGTAAAATTTCCGGCCAATGGTAGAATGTAATGTTATCTAGTTATATTAATAAATTAACCAAGGGCTACTTTCTATCCTCTGAGCGTAAAGTAGTGCCATTTACGGTTAGTTTCAATAAAATGTAAGCATTACTTAACCTATTTATCGTATTGGTATAAATATTATACAATAAAATCATGAGATTACATAGTGTTACAAGATGAGTAGATTCTACGTAATTTTAAGACAGAAATACCCTTCTACTGTATGATAAATGAATCTACAGTACAATACTCTGTAGGCTATTAGCGCAATTATCCATAACTATCTTCAAATGAAATTCAACTGTAACATTAATAACAAAAACTTCTTAGCCTTCTCAATAAAGTATAACTTATCGCAGGTATTAACATAACTTTTAAACCTAATTATTAATTAAAATCGATATATTAATTTTACCTGCATCGAAAATTTTAATAAATGGACTTCCTCTAATGTGTTGACCACTACGCATAATCGAAACTGTATAAGAACCCGAACGATGAGCAACAAATCGCACCAAATGAACTAAATTTCTCGGATTTTCGAATATCTCAACCGTGAAAGGCACAGCTATACCACCAACGTGGATTTCGATCAGGATCTGATCACTATCGATCAATTCACCATACTGATTGCGATGGCTCTATTCAATCAACAAGATGAAGTTTTCATTCTTAATTATATAATAAACAAGGAGGTGATTATTATCTGTTGTGTGCTTACTGAGAGAAAAGCAATCGTATTATTATATTACGAAACACTAAACAGTAGAATTATGAAATTTCGTTACAATTTTTCGCATAATACAGGGTAAGTGTTCTGATTCACAATAATATAAATTCATTATTTAATTATATCAATCAGGGAAGAATACTGCAGTATTGTTCTATTACCAGGAAGTAGATTAAAATTTAGGCCTAATGTTGAATGAGTAAACTTGAAATGCAAATGAATCGATTCAATCTTATTTTCTTGTATACTATACAAAGATTCTCTGTCACTTAGGCCATACCGTACTTGTTACTATAGCATTAGACTCAGTTTGATTAGCTTGAAATTAAAAGTAAACTTAAGTTGGTCGATGAAAATGTTGATAAACTGATCGTTTTTTGATCTAATGATTATTAACGCTAACTCGTACAATATAGTATAAGACAGTTCATAATGGCTACTCGTATTGTTTTGCAAGGAAATACTTATAGTTATGACAATAAATTAATTTCATGTCTGTATTTCTTATTCCCTTCACTATCGAGATGTACTATAAATTAACTGGTTTTGTACGCGTATAACTTTTTCAATTACTGTCTTAACCGATATAGCATTTAAGATTGAAATTTTCATCGTGTCTTATATATCCAAGGATTACATAATGACTTCATAATCCATGGAATATCCTTTGTACTCATCTATATTAATTATGATAGAATTCTTGAATGCCTACAGTCTCCCATTTGATGCTACATTCAATCAGGGACTTTTTTAGTAGTCGTTGAGTCAGTATCATTTTTATCAATAACTCCATGATTAGTACATCTTTCTCAACACCATTTGCAGTATTACAACGTACTGGACAGTGGGATTTGTTTACCACTGTCATACATACGTATGATCTATTCTTGCTTTCTAAGAGCATTAGCTACACATTATTACCACGTCATTAAAATTCTTATAGATGAATATTATAGTGCTATACTTGGAAAAGATGCTAAAGTATTCGACTGTATACCAAACTTGAAGCAATCAGTCTGTTTTAAATTATCTAATCTTGTAATACATTCACTGTAAATGCACATTTTCAATGACAACAAATATTTTCCAATCTAGTTCCATTCTCCTTCTTCTCATCGACCAGCTGTTACATTCAATTCTGAATTAGGATGGATAACGAGGGGAATTTTAGTCATCCTACAGGTCGAAAGTTAGATCAGGGACTGGAAGAAAATCCTAGTAGTCCCTGATGACATGATTATACCTATCGGGCATTTTATGATGATGGTAGAACTAGACCTAGATATACAATAGTAGTTAAGGTATGGCCACAAGAGTTGAATATGCCCTTATATGAAAATAATATCGTCATTGTAGTACAAGATCAAGCCAAGCATAACGTTCTATTAGTCTATATAGACCATGTAGGAGAAAACAGTCACCACTAAAATGGACTCATGTAGAAGTGATCAACTTACAAGGACTGAGAAAGTTACTTCTCGGCCAACTCGACATGGTTCATTCCATTGAAAGACAACATCAGTTCTGGGAATGGAGACTTGAGCGCTGATCGTCTGGATGAATTGAGGAATTCGCTCGAATAACGATTGCAGACCGGCAACGAAATAAGACATAATATAGCATAACAACGTTACTTAGCCAATGGATTGAAATGAGTTATTTCAAGCATAGGGGAAAGGAGTTAACATGGATTTTCTAGTTCATATTAGCAGTCTAGATTGATTCACGACAAGGCAAGAAGAAGGGTTCAAAATATGGCTAAAAGTATTTACCGTCAAATAGCCAACAAGGACAAGTGGACAGGGTAGTGTAGCGTATTGTAGTCCGAACGCTATATAAGATCTATAAAAACCTACAACATAAGCAATGGAGTGAATCTGTCCGATAGTCAAAGAGAAAGTAAATGTGTAAAATGAGTTGTCATGGTTAACAATCTACTCTCTATAATACTTCGTATCTGTAACCAAGGTAAAGGGTTAACGGCATGACAACTCATTTTGCACACGATGGTCTGTAGCTTGAGTACCGGTTACCGTAACAGTCCACTTGGTACCGCGACGGACGGACCACTTGGTACCGAGACGGACCACTTGATACCGAGATAGTAAAATCCAGTCTACAGGTAGTGTATGGTCTCATGTTGAAGTCAAAGTGTAATACTGTACCTTAACGGTACTGTAGACATGATGAGTTATGTCTATCGATACGATTCGCCATTCCGAGGAGACGAGGACCACTACACTAGTGAGTTAATTAATGGATTAATGAACGATTGCTTCTCTCATTTATTCGTTTTCTCACAATCGTAAGTACCGATCAGATATTTGTCTATACCTTCTTACTGGAAACGAAAGGAAACAATTGGATCGGTATACTTATTTCTATCTTAAGATATTGACTTAATATTGATGATGATATCTAGTAAATTTCCCCTTCAAATGAATGGGTACATAGTCTACATAATACAATCGATGGAAAGGAAATTGACTACTAGATTATCTTACTGTACGCGTCTAGGCTTCCTATAATTATCGAAAGAGATGAAATACCGTTATAAAATGGATACGAAAAAATTGCCAAATCATTCATTCAATTGGATGATTTCATGGACAACTGCAATAACGCAATCATCCATTTCAGATCGTTTTTTTAAGGGTAGTTGTGTCATGAGTAAATGCATGCTCATCAATCATCATTGATGACAACCAATTTCAAAATTGGGCATGGATTATCCTCACGACAATCGCATGTCGCAATGATGATGGACGGAATCTTACTAAATTATAGAATCCGATCAATCAATGCAGTTCATTATTTTCAATGGTCTAGAACTACTAAATATGTTGTAGGACTTAACATTATACAACAGATGCTGAAGATAATTTATACATAGCTATCGTGGGTCATGTTGTGCCATATCCATGAATAACATTCAATTTAATTGAACTCCATGTTAATTAATGATGCATGGTGGCAATTGATAGAATAGATACTCGAACATGTCATTATAATCGACAAGCATGACTGGATAATACAGTGTACCGTATATCTATGGTCGGTAATAGAGTACTGTATAGCAGGATTAGTGCTAGAGGCTAACATGAATGCACACTCCATTGCACAACCTTCTTCATCTTCAACTCACTATAGTGATTCTATGATGATTGCCGTAAAGTAAAAATAGTATCAAGGCCTATCAATAAAAAATAGTAAAAGAATTACGATCTCTACCCATAGGTAAGGTAATCGTTGTGGAGTATCAACGTAGTAGTAGAACCTTACAACCTTTTATCCATGCCAATTCCAATAGTCTTTGTGACAGCGTAAACAAGGACTAACTCGTCCAAATCCCTCATAATGAGCGCTATTTGAGCACATACCGCACAGTACAGTATGGATATTGGCCTTCAAACTGGGCGGAGCTAGCCAACTGATTAATTTATACAGTATTTCAATTCTATTCTAACCATAGCAAGTAGTTCCCCAGGCCGAAGAGACTCTCAGAAAAGATCAATTCTGTTAATACCAGGAAAATTGCATCCTGGTGTGCCAGTAAGATGCGAGTCTTGATCGTTTGATTGAAATAACTTACTCGTATACTACTAATAGCAATCGATCTCCGGATATTGTTATCTCTATAGCATCGAATAAAAAGCGCCAATTGATCAAGATTCAAGAGACATCAGCCTTTGAAGCTGAAGAAGAGAGAAAAACTCATCATTTTAAAGGTAAACAGCAATTTTAATCAGTACGTCAATACAGTATAGCAAAGTGGAATAATTTATATTGTACGATAGGATCATCTATTGACGCAATTCCACATTTATGCAGGGAAAAAACCATTTCAACCTTTTATCAATACTATCGCAGCTTATCTAATATCTGTGCTATCCTATCTAGCCAACTTAAGTGGTTTAGTATTGAAGGCTAAGATAGCATGACCAAGACGTACGTGCATGCACGGGTAGATAGTTTTGACTGCTACAGACGATTCTAATTTAAATCATCGGTGCTAACTATGGCTACCCATTAGACCACTTAAAAGAAAATTTTTAATTGTACAGTAGATAAAATTACATCCACAAAAGTTTTTACCATCAAGTTATAATATACTTCGATATCTACGGTACACAGTACAGTAGTAGAGTGTTTGAAAAAAAAAGGTTTCATATCAGACATTTTAAACTGATTACATTAATTATCGAAAAGTTTCTAATAGAAAATACAATCGTTATTTAGCGACGGCTATTAATCCTAGAAAAAATATTATCAATCAAAATACTCATCAACTAGTTAGCCAAGCAATAAAGTAATAAAGTTGTAATAGTTTAGATCAAGCGTTACAAATAATCTTTGTTGCTTTTAAATAAATTTTTTTATCTCCTTTTAATATTTGCCTAATGAATTCATGTTCTCCATTTCAAGTTCTCCTCTACATTATGCGAAATGCTCGATAGAAATGGCTACTAATCCATTTGCAAGGCCTCGATCATCGACAGACTATCGTTTAGTAAGTAATCCGATGAAACAGCTTACGTCCATTCCACAGGTGTTTGATCAACTTATAGACGAAGAATAGCTTTGTATGATACAAGCATGAGCTTTTGAGCTTAAATTAACTCTATATAAAGTTAATCAGATTTTAGACATTTATGTGAACAGGATTGACTGAACTTTTATCTTTAGCTTACTATGAACTTGATCAATCACCATTTTATTATTGCACTTACTCGTTTTATGATAAATAACCTATGAACTCTGTTCGCAGCTTCATAATCTATATTGGAACGATTTTATTCGAGATTTACACACGTATAGAATAGAATAATACCGTAACTTACACCTATAATACCTTGTATAATAGAGGGCCAACGACTATTTCAACAGACATCTTCAAGAATGTCAAGATCGTATTACTACTGATTCAAGGTAAGTTGCGATGAATATTGCTATGTAACTCTCTATCATCAAGTATCACACATACATCTTGATTGTAATTCAATTGATTTCCTACTATTAAAGAATAATTTTCAAAATCTTCAACAAATTTCAACTTTAGTTTTAGTGATTAATTACTTAGTTTGTAATTAGCATTGGCAATAAATAGATTTTTAAAATTGTATATGAATGGGTAATAGTGGAATTTAATAATAGAAATATCACTTTTATTCTTTCCAATCATCTTCTGTATGAACTAACACTAAAGTAGTATAATACATTAGTATTGATGTTATACTGTAATACTAATGCTTCTACGCTAACAAATTGGTTCAATTTTAATACTGTGTATCGCTTATATTAATGAATTAAGGTTAACTTAATTGGATGACCATTTCTTCACAATTAATACTGTTGTAAATCTTACATTCAGAAGTAGCAATTTGAGGTTAATATCAGTAATGAAGCGTGATTCATATTAACGAGGCTCACCGAGTATCTTTAATATAAAAATAAGTGATCTCTGTAATTCAACATATTTTTAATTTTCCCTAAATATTATAATACGAGGATGAAAGAAATTAATTCAGTCAAACCATTTCTTCACTTTTAGCCTTGTTATAATTTATCAGTAAAAAAGTAATTCACTATTACTATAGTCTGTCTAGGTAAAATAAGATACAATTATCATTATTACTTTACGTTATAAATGGATAAAAACTACGCATAACAAATAACTATAATGGCAGCTTAACATTATTTTAACCTTATTTTACATGTCTATTACAATTTCTTTGTTTAACGTGCAAAATCTAGATCTGGCAGGTTGGTCGTGGGTTTCGATTTTTATCTTTTTTTCTTATTATAGTACCTATTAGTGAAGCAAAAATATATACTGTAAATATGTATTCCGCAAATTTCTAATTTAAATACTTTCTGTTTTCATTGCTAAAGTGAGGTAAGCACATCAAGCAATAATACAATTTTCGACCGCCACCTATCAATGTATCCTTTTGAGGGGGACATGCCGGGTGCTGATGATGACGGTATGAATAAGTTTTATTCTACGATTATTAAGAATTCAATAATAATATTCATTTGGCATATCATGATAATATATATCGAGTCGAAAAATTTTCTAATTTATTCTTTGCTACCTATTTACGGAAGATAACATACAGTCGTCTGCGCAGGAGGCTAGGTATAAGACTATTGCTATGCTTCATAAAATGAAATTATCATTGTTATCTTATAAATAGTTAATCAAATTATTAGCTTTCATGAGTACCTAATTTATGACTATACGAGTATACTGTAAATAATTATTGTTACTAACGCATTGTTTAAAACGCAATTGATATCATGAGATCTTAAAATTTGTAATATATTAAATTATAATTTCATGCTGATAGTAATGCCTTAATAACAAAACTTCAAGTTGGACTGAAATATTGATAAACTATTTTACTGTTTCAGTTCGGAACGAATTCAAGAAATTCTTTTTAAAGTAAGAAAGTAGCAACCTACAGTAATTTAACTTAATGATATAATTACATAATAGTTCCTGCAATTTTTTACTGTAGACGTTCTTATAGTGTGTTGATAAGAGATGCAAAATATTTCACTTACCGGCGTCCTATAAAAATACTGAAAATACGAATACTCAAATGATTATGAACATCGCTACAATGTTGGCGTATTGTATATCAATAAATAACTTCCAACTATTTATACGATCTCTTAATAGAACCAGATTGTTGCAAATAAAGACATCATACCCGAATTAAAAGATACCTATCATAGATTGTATAATACTCAGTCAATTTGGTATCACCCTACCGTTAATCGAGAAAAAGGTAAATGTTAAAAGTAGTGACTCCTTTAGTAAATTGTTAACCACTGTTATTTTAAAGCAATAGATTATAATTAGAGTTTTGTTAACATACTAAATTCATATCCTTTAATTGACTTCCATGTTTTCAATTATCAAAATGGATTGATTATATTAGCTATGGAAATGCTAAGTCAATTTCCAAAGGGAGTAAGTTCTAGATCTTACTACTGAAATAATCCATTTGTCTTAAAATGTATCGTGATTATTATTTATTTCTACTTAGTACTTTATTGTCAGAAAATCGAGTAAGCTAAAGCATCCCTGCTTATCCGTGAAAGTTAGTGACAAATCCGCAGAAGTTAATCATTACCTAATTAATTTCACAGATAAAGGTCAATAAGATAAAATTCCTTTAGCGTATTAATCTGTTAAAATTATTTTTGGTAAAACCTATTCTGTATGCAGTGCGGCAAGATTAACTTTTAGCTCGTATTTGAATTTAGGCTGCTATATTGATGGATCAAATGTTGAGCCTTATCCTAATTTAGAGTATTTAATTGCTTTTTACTGCGATTACATTAACGCTGGATTACCATGCCAGCTGCAATTACCGTTAGCAGTAAGAAAAGCAAAGAATGAAGCAGAATTAGCTACATTTGCACTTATGGGCGAAAGTAATAAAATTTTTACGATTGATAGCAATAAGTTACGTATAATATGAGACAATATACGTGAAGATTACACTATCATTTTTTAATCAGTATACTTACAATTTTCCAAACAGATTTCTGGACATCAAGGTTCTGTGAAGCCATACTGTATGAGTCAGGTAAGAAAGCTGATTCAGATTGATATTATATGTGAGTGGTTATGATATCTAATACATGTACAAAGATATTTATCCTAGTTAAATTATGATTGTAATTTTTAGTAATCCATGCTTGATTTCATTAAGTAAATAGCTTATGATAATATCTTAAGGAGAAATTACAGTTTCTAACTAATAAAATGATAACTAATAAATGTTGGGAAGGAAAGACGCAGACAGCTGTTATGCTGTATGAAAAAGATGTATTTTAATATTCAATTTTTATACTAGACACTAACTCTCCAACACCACCACCAATACCTGAACCACCTGCTAGAGAACCACCAGTGAGCCTTGATCTCCCTCCACAAGATAGGGGCGGTACGAGTAATAAGCAAACAAAATATTTTTACTGGTAGTAATACCAATCTGACAGTCCTTTGTTGTTCAACTATGTACTTCTCAAGGGTCACAACTAGAATTAGCTAACAAGTTACTGCAAAGTGATATCTTTTATTTTAAAAACAGTATATAATAATTTGCATGAACTATAAGTATATGCAGTATGTTTACCTTAATTAGGATAAAAGGGAAAAGGTCTGCAATTTCGATATTTCAATTTTATAAAACAGGCTTTTAACGGTTCTATTTACACGTAGTCTTCAATACATCTTTTATTTATCACGCCAACAGAAAAATCCAAATATAAATCAATTTACTTAGATGTGTGCCTCGATCACTGTAATCTACCCGATAATTCCGTTGAGGAAATTCAAGAAAATCCACTTTACATCGATGTGAAGGGTAAAAACTTTGTATATATTATAAACCAGACATACTCATACTATTGATGCTTTGCCTTCCTAACTGCATTAGCTTGCAAAAGCAACTAACCAAACGGGGGTGACTGATGTCTTTAGCAGCATTTTTAATCTCGTGTATTATAGTTTATTACTGCTACAGCCTTTTCACAATTTCATTCGCATGTGAATCCAATTAACATACCGTATGCGATACCCCCCCCCCCGAATTGTTATGATTTAACGTATCAAAGCTCTTTGAAATATACGCATATGAAATTAGTGTAATTAACGATATAACCCTACTGAAACATAACCAAGCTTCATATTACTAACTAAATTTCTGCAAAAAGTGATTAGTTACTAATTGATAGAGTACTAACCTGTATTATCGATCATTTCTATATATTTATACCAGCTTTCTTACTATGCGATAGCGCAGTAAATCTAAAATATGGCCTGTACCAAAACATGTTAATACAATATCTAAATCTTCTTACTAGCTGTTTGCGCTTATTAACAATATTTTACAAATGATAACAAGCCATACATCTTAACAAAGTATCATCAAACTTTTTCTATAATTTATTAATTTACTATCAGTTACATGTTAAATATTAAAGTCTAATTTTCTAAATATAATATTTTAGGCTTAATGGCAAGTAACGCGTATATAGACAAATTTAATAAAAAAATAATTATGTAATATTGAATGAATATTTCGCTTTTAGAATTATCAGTCTCATCAAATAGCCCTAAAACTATTTCTAGCCCAAATCATGAAGCATCAACACCAGATGGTAATTTCATTGTTCGCTATAACATATATTGTAATGTTAGGCATAACTTAATTACTTAATGTAGTACGCATTTATAACTTTCTAAGTAACATAACTGTCGGGATAAATGCGGTTTGAGAAAGAATTGTATACTGTATAGTATGATCATAAGATCAATTTAATATACGCTTATAGGCAGTTAGTCACGCTCTGATAAATTTTCGATATCAGTACGTTAGAGTAGCACACAGTCTTAAGTGAAAGTGTTTTCATAATAAGGTGGCAATTAAATGTATAAGTTAACATTTGCTGCTATGTTTGTTTAGACCAGAAAGGTAGGAGGATACAGGCTCTGCAGTCGTGGCTATCTGCCCCAAAAATGTTCTTTGCACGTCGTATTACTGCAAATCCCAATAAAAAGCTACTAATTGGTATCAACAAAACTTTAACGGACAAAAACAAGCAGTTTTATGTTCATATTAGCAAATTTATTGAAAGATATAGAGCTGTGTTAACGGCTCCAGTAGCTACTATTCAGGAAGATCCCTTATTAACAGTAAGATAAATAGGGAAGTTTTTCGATTGTGTAATTTGTTACTACAAATGTAACTCATACTGCTTAGATCGGTTAATTTAATAGTTCATGATCTGCAGATATCTATTTTTTTATTCATTCTAGATACGCAAGTTTATGAATTTTACGAAAGAGCGTTTCCAAAATGCGCCACGGTCAGAAATATACGATATCATTATTTTTAATGATCAGATGGACTTGGACACAGCTTTGGAAGGCTGTTTACATGACATTATAACGAAACCTTTGAAAAAATATATTCTTGACTATTTAGAACGTAAATATGAAAGGTACCGTATTAAATTTTAAGAAAGCATAACCATCATTGCATAATAAACCCTGAATCGATTTGATATCAAATTGATACGAAATATAATTTGTAATATAACAACTCCATAAGATATTTTGAGAATTGGATTTGTTATATTTAAAATGATAACTTTTTCTTCGGCTAATTTGCGTGAAATTGTTTGATAGAGCCATTCGTTCTTGAATACAATTTATATTAAACGCAGTTCTTTTAATAATCTCCTATTGATAAACATGATTATTTAAGTTAATTATCACCAGTAAAGTTTATATGCCAAAGTGATTCCTAGCTTAGATTTACAACTGAATTCGAAGCAAAATGTAACCTATTAAAATATAGGGACATTTCAAACTAATAATACGCTGAGGTTAATTTGTACGCTGTATCTAAAAGATATCACTAAAAGCAGATTGATCATATAAACTATCTTAAATAGCCACTAAATCTGATGAAGCAGTAATTGTAATACAATAATACATATAATGGCGATGTATCAAAGTAGTCTATTTATCAATTCTAATATAAGTGTATAGTTGTCTAAAGAAGTATTTATCATTTGCAGATCGACAACCTGCAGAAATTGTAGGCCTACAGCATATTTTACTAAAAGGATATTTACTAGAAATAACTGAAATATTGATTACTTAAATTACTCATTTTAACTCAATTTAATAGTAATGGGTCTCTAAGAGCATTGCATAGAAATATGAACATCGTTGCACGCTATGGCCATGATGACCTACAACTGTCCAAGTCCGTATCTCTGCCTGGTCGTAAAACTATTGAACTAGCTCGCGTTTTTTTCGATAAAATGATAGGTGAATATTCACCTATTCTTAAAATTAGTAATTTGCACAACGTCATCATGCGCATGAAACAAGATATCGAAAATACACCTGGGGGTCGAAGATACTTATCAGCTGATGGTATGTATATAACTGCACCTATTAAGATATTATCATTTTAGTGTCTAATATCTGAGAAGCAGGGCACTAGCTATAAGATTACACTATCAACTACTTAAGAAGTGCCAGTAGTAACAGCTTAAAATTTAAGAATGGAAAGAAGATTTCGACACTATATGGCAACTTACTACTGTTGTATTGACTGTATTAGCTACGGTAAAGTATCGAGATTTGTACGTTACTCCTAAGTATTTTAATATTAATGAGGTATTTGTTTAATGGTATGCCACCTTGCCACTCAAATTACTCGCTATCAATGCAAAATTCAGAATGTAAAGTAGAATTATCTAGAATACCAAGACTGCCGCTATCTATAAATATTACATACGTTACTTAAAGTGCATTTCATAGTTATTTTCGCGATTAAGGATTCGCAAGAATTGAAGTATTATCTATAGAACAGTAATTAACGATGCACTTTCGGAAAAGAAATAGCGATAGCATCGGCTTGTCAAGATGATAGGCGAGAGTACGCTGCAGCCTACAGTTGCATATAAATAAATAAAAGCTTTTGAAAATATCTAGGATATCTACGATAGTTCTTATATTAATTACATATTAACGAAGATTAATTTGATATAATACTCATCTGTTAGAATCTATAGTACGAGTATACAATCATGTGTTGCCCTAGTTTTGTTTTATATTAACGAGGAATTCATTTTTTTATTTTTCTACTAATTTGGACTACGAAATCAATACAATGATGTACTACCTTCAAAATCAATTTAAGATTTTATACCGTTACTAATTTACATCATCGCCAAGCTTGGAATGGAGAAATTATTGTTGGAAGCCGATTACATTGAAGGATTGCTACCAAAAAATTTACTTGAAAATGGTGAGAGTGCTTATTATGCTACAGCTTTCAAAGCTGCGTTGCTGTATCTTAAAGACGAAATCCGCTAAAGTAAAATAACGTCAAGGTTCGAAGCTAACTGATATTGAAAAAACAATAATTCTGATAATAATACAATGAAGATAATAATAATGCACCCCTGTCTGTCGAAATCAAACGTAATCTCAATCTGGTAATTGACTGTGATGTTTGTATTGTAAAAATATGGTACATTGTATTCGTACTACAGCATAAGGGTTTATTCCTGTAATTATCTGCAAGTATTTGTACGAGCATATGTGCCTGGAATACGCGTTACGTTAAACTACATCACTTACACATTTACATTCACATGTAGTACTGCAAGCTCTACTGTAACGCTTGCAAACCCTTACAGTAACTATGCATTACAAAATAATCATAATGATTAGAAAGGATTATGCATTCTTAAGCGTATCCATACAAAGATCGTAATTATGAGCTAAGCTAAAACTGGTCGTTCTATCTAAAATTTCAGTAACTAGTCAATATCAGTGAACTGCAATGAAATTTGTTTATTATGATCGCTACTTTTATGGGACCTCAAAATCTTCCTGTTTGTGCAATCTTGATTTATTCGCATATTTATAGCATTATTTTTTATTCAGATAATGATAATTTTTTCTAAGGATGGTATCCAGTATTAGTATTTAAGGAGAATGTAGAACGATCTCAACACTATCATGCATAAGATTAATTGGAAATATTTTTTTAACATGATCAAGGTATATGTATGCTAATTCAATAGTGTAATAAACTGCTTCGTTGAGCCAATTGTAATAAAATTTTGTACCTCAATTCAATCCTACGACTTATCCGAGCTTAACTTGAGACTTTATATCGCAATTTATGTATATGAGCGTACATTTTCAATAGCTACAAGAAGTGATTTATTTACTACTAGTACATAGCAATATTGTACTATTCTTAGGCTATTTACTCCGGCAGAACTACACAGTTTTGTAGAATACTCTATGATGATTATGTAGTCTTAAAAACTAAAAACTATTATCATTTCATTAAGTACAGTATTACATTTTCTTCATAGCATAAAGCTATCGCAGCTTACTTTCGCTTTAATGAAGCTAAGAAAAAATTCCATTACGCTCTATTCTTAAAAGACGAACTTTATTTATACCTTGAGTCTCTGGTTGTCAACAAATCACATCGTATCCATAAAATACAGGTCTAATGATCAATACATGAACAGCTGCAAGTCTACGATAAGTGTACCAGATAACGAGACACTATACTGGAACGGAATAGTATTGAGTTATGTATGAATAATTCGATTTCAGTACCACATTTCGTGGATACAAGGGTAATCGATAACTGTACGCAAGAAAGTTACGGTATCACTGATATTCTCATTGTCATATTTGTAGCGTACTGCAACTCGTACTGAACGGAATCCAATGCATTCATCTATCTCCTAAATCGTTACGACGACATGGATACAATTTCACAGTTAATATACATTGGTAGCAAAACTGAATGCACGTAAGCTGAGCATACTGTAAAATAAAAATTTGGGATTACGTCTACTATGCTCTGCAATACAAGAACATTTATGGGAAGATTTGGCAAGTGTGTAACGTTAAGATATTCAGCAAAACCGTTATTGAACGAACAAATGCTGATAACGACATGCTACAATAATTAAAGCACTTGCTATTCAATATACCAAGTCAATAGTATATACTGCTACACACCTGTCCTTACGATATAAGTGAAAAAAACGATATAATTTTCGAATCTTTCAAATCGTACAATATCAATCCCTTAAAGACATAAAATCAAATTTCTAAAATAAGGTTGCAAAGAACCGACAGAATACCACATTATTTCTAGATAATTGTCAGATAACACTATTACCTTTCTTACTGTTTAAGATTCAATCGAATAGAATTTTTTTGTACTGATGGAACAGAGCGTGAATCTTCTGCATCTAACAATTCCTCCTGCTCAAATTTTGACGTATTACGATAAGTTAACTCAATATTATAGATATTTTCTAGAATTCTGATACTATATTGTACAGTACTTCATATCATCAAGTCCATTACCTCCGCTAAACCATCCTTACTGGAATTTTGCCTGATTCCAGCTTCTTCACAAGATATATCATTCGGATTGCTTGATAATATTTCGCCTTCAATCTACAAATTTATTATCAGACTTGGAATATAAGTCATAGAAACATGCAGAAGTTTGCACAGATACAAAAGTTCAATTAATGTAAAGCGGTAACCTTTATCCGTTTCTCTTGAGAATTACTAAGTTCTTGTTCATTCAATACTCTCTTACGATTATCAGTAACCAATTCAGTAGCTTTATTGTTCTCATCAGACTATGACCATTAAAATAGATTCAAGTAAATGCTCAAGTACTAGTTATCTGAAAGAAATCTATTATATTCCATACGCTCACAAACCATTGGCAGCTTCTCTTTCATGTTGTCGTCATTTGCATTTATATCTGTTCTATGATTGTCTTCACTTGCATTCGTAAATTCTAAACTACCGCTAGACTAATTTTGATAATCCTTTTACTTAAACAGTAGTAATATTATACTATGTCCAAAGTAATTGGTGGCACAACTGTTATCAAAAAACAACTCAAAAACAAAGTAATACCTTAACTGATGAATCGCTTTTTCTAATATTATCACTGGTTTGCTCCATTGATACAGGATTAAGGACAGTATCGACAGCTTCAATTTCAGTATCTTGATCAACCTGTTGAGAATCCTTTCCTAATGCCACTTCTAGGGGTTCCGTAGAGGCTTTGCTTGTTTCTTCGCTCTCTGTCGATTCTTGTTCATTTAAAACATTTGTTGCTTCTGATTTTTCTCCTTTAAATGCGACGTTCAAATATTGAGTTGATTTAGATTTTATACATTAACGCATTGATATAAGTGATAACTTGCTAGTGACAACAGGTGCGAACTATCTATAACCTGCAGTAGTTTCTTGTGTAACTTGTGAATTCTCAGATACTGATTTATCAGAACTATCAGTAACATTGGGAACGGTTAGCTTCGTTGATGAATTCTTGTGGGGGTATAAACGTAAATAGGTTAATAGCATGTAAAAGTCTAATAGGAAGTTAAATACTAACTTGCGATTGTGAACGTTTTTTCAATTTCAAAGCGGATTGTGGTAAATATTGACTTAATTGCTTTCTTTATTCCAAAACAAAAATATTTTTATTGGTCATCCAATGCAAGATATCCAAAATATAAATTCTGTTACAGACCGTTTCATATATTGAACTTCTATATTCATTCCGTCTCTTAGAACTTTGCCTGCGGCTTGCATTTTTACTTTTGATCGTACCAGAAAATATAGATCGTCAGAAAGAAATTCAAGTTTTGGTAATGTTGATTATGGTCTCACCTGTTTCAATGAATTGACTAATATCCTTTGTTAAGTCCAAATTAATGTTTTCTGAAATGAAACCGTTTAGCTGTAACAAACTTCTGATAAAATCATACATTAGAGACAATCTTACCAGTAGAGGTAAACCGTAATCCAAAAAACCAGCGAATAGCGTACGGTTCACTATAATCATAATTTTGCAAATCAATATCAATCGAATATACAATGAAGCAGTTTAAACCAGAAAGCATACCTCTGAGGGTCGCCAGGATACGATTTAGGATTAATATGTACAATATCGAAATATTCATTTCTCTCCAGAGTCAAAACTAGCTTTCGTAATTTCGATTCTACTAGTCCAATCCTATAAAAAATTCGCTGAGTGCATTAAATTCAAAATTTCATAGCTAAAGTGTTAGCTAAATTATCTTATTACCATTCTTTATAGTTGTCTTCTGATGTAGCTTTAGCGGTCAGTACAATATAGTGTCTGTAGATAAAATAAATTTTAAGTAGAATACCTCTAACAAACGTTAAAATAAACGCAAGAAAAAACTTTTACGTACTTGTAACGCCCAAAGAAATCTGCAGGCTCAAAAGCATCTGTCCACTTTGCATTCCGTAAAAATATTTCGTTGCATATTTTAAGCCCTATGAAATAAAGTAAAGTGAGCAGGATGAGCATAAAAAGCTAGTTATAATAAAAAACTATCAAAATGGCCTAATTTAATATGAGTAACGTATATGTTCACAAAGCCTAACCTCTTTCTATTTCCTCCAATAAAATTGTTTTCGTAGATTTAGAAACGTTAAAAGTAGAGTTTTGGTGAGGATATACAGGAGTAATAATTTGCATCAATTGACTGCGATCGGAAAAATTGCTCTAGAGACAATCATGACAGATTTGTAAAACGAACACATGTACGACCATATTATAGAATATAAAACTAAGATATATTAGAGCTACAAAATGTTAGCGTACCGTACGTAAATTTTAAAATACGTATTAGTTTATAAAAGATGACAATAATGTCTTACAGGAGTCCAGCCATTCAGATTTAAATCACTTTCTACCATTCTAGTTAGAAGAACTGGTTGTTGCCAATTCCTATCAACGTTAAGAAAATTAGGTTAAGACTACAGTATTGTACTATAACGACAAGAAAATATTACCTTCATTTAAGTTAGAAGCCTTACCATTGATTAAATACCAAGAAAAATTTTTGAACTATTGTAGCAGCAACTGCATTCGGATAAAGTTGGCAAGTTCTTGCAACCAGCATAGCCCATGAAACTCCTCCTAAGTAGCCTAAAGCATTCGAATATATGCCACGACCTGAAAGTAAACGAAATCAAAGCAGAAATATTATAAAATTATACTAACACGCAATCGAGTAAAAATGACATACGTTTTGCCCATAACTTTATGAATCGTAAGGCTGTACGAAAAGAGTCAGCATTTGGAACAAGACTAAGAATGGCATCAGTAACACGACAACCTGAATTGTAATTGATCATTAGGTGGTATTATAGTAACTTATATCATAAAATTACAACATCTAATACCATTGAGACTGCGAACGCATTTCATATCTAAGTTCCGTAATAATTCTAGGTCTAATAGGTCCAGATTTTCAGGAATATTCTGTAATCCAAGTCTCGCAAATAACATATCCATTTCTATACCATCGAATACCATTTTAATTACGGGAACAAATGCATCTTCTACAACCTGTAAACGACGTAAAATAATTTGATTTAAGCTATATATAAGCGATGTATGCGACAGCGAGTGAAGGAATCAAGGTGCAAGTTTAACGCAGCAATTACTTACAGTAATCTGCGTAACCTCAGTTTGAGACTTTAAAAGATCGACAAAGGACGCAAAAAAAGAAGTCCGATCTACATGTCGTGGCGCTACACAAAGTGCATCAATGTCCGCTCCTATAATATGACCACGTAATAATTATTGAAGCATGAATAATCCCTTTTACAATATGTTCAATTCAATTATTGGTGATATAAAAGGCAATTAATATTTTAATATCATTGTAATATAACGCTTCTCGCTACATTCCTACATGAATGAAAACTAAAATGATGTTTTTTTTATGTTAGATATTCCAGATATACGTTATTGTATCCCTCAGTGAGTTAAAGCACACACCTTTAGTATGAACACCGAGACGATATGAACCAAAAGTGAAGACGTTTCCACCAACAGAATTCGCTATGCTGAGAGGCATGTTCTATAATTAAATTATAGATGATATGATCACCACAATGAGCAATAAATAAAGTAAAATAGTAATCATTATCCACTTCATGTAGTATCTTCCTTACTTTACTTAAGCTGACATCAACAATCCATTGCTTCACAAGTTGATTGACTTTAGCCAAAACATTCATACTATAACCAAGGCCAAAGTTATAAAAGGAACAGGTGACAATATTACAGAATTTGCTATACTAACCGATGCTGCATCTCATCATTACTTTCAATCACATCAAATGGAATTATAGCTTGTATTAAAGCGTCCGTCAATTTAATATCCTAAAATTGATACCAACAACAACGAAGAATAAATTACCACCTTTAATTTTTGTATGCATGCTCAACCGATAGAAATTAATGAAAACGCTACCAGATAACCAAGAACAAATTTATAAATTAACAGCAAAATTAATAAATTTAAGTGAATCTGTTAAATGAGTGATGATTTAGATAGCACAAAAGCGTTCGTTTTACATTTTATAGAATTTTACATGACATACATTGTTCTTGTACGATGAAGTGTGGCATTTTACTAGGGCAGCTAAACGATTAAGATTATACCTTTTACCGCACGTAAACCAAATATTTATACACAGAACTGTACACATTGTTAGGTGCCATTCTCCCATAGACCATCATACAGTACTAATATATAGTACAGGGACAAATTTTCTGCATGTTTATGTAATAGCCTAGAAGTCCTATGGTACAGTGTAATATTCTTTCTAATTTAATTGACTTAATCCCCTGACAGTAGCATTAGTTGCAGTTAATAAAGTAGGAAAACTAAGTAAAACAAGCAATAATTAAGGAAAGGGAAAATTTCTTCTGATTCTACTGCCTGCATAATTATTTGTTTGTACTGTAGACACAAGGTTGCGGATAATAAACTAAGGTACTACATAATTTGATGATCATCAACTTAAATGTTGAGCACAGAAGTACGTTGCAAGTTATTTTGATATTCTGTAGCAACTACCAACTTTTTATTAGCTCAGTAAGCTATGTGGGCAATTTCAGTTTAGCTCAACGCCGTAATTTTGTTTACAGAATGTGGAATAGTCCATATATAGGGACTGAAGCAATTATCTGAAATAATTGACTATGATCAACCTCTCCTATGACTTCTACTCTAATGATGTAATTACTGCATTAGATCAGTTCTCTTTGGTTTGCGACCCCCTACACCGCACCAGATCGTTTTATAGAAGTCAAATTTATCTACAGCATGTTTCGTGTTATGCATATACGAGTGATATATTTATTACTGTCCTATAATGTGTAATATACATCATAAATAGATAATATAATATTGCTAGCGAATTATACTGTACAGAGAACGTACCATTGGCTTAGGCTGCGCTTCGCTGACCGGATCGGTAATGGCATTAAATCTAGTAGAGGTTCGGTTGGACTGTGACATCATGCTATAAATATCAACAGTAAAAAAGTTGAAGAAGGTTATTCATTTAAATTAACCCTTCAATTAATTAGTTATAATAATTAATTATAGGGATATTTATTGATTCGCTGTAACAAATACCTACTGTACCGTACATATAATATGTACAGTACTTTTCGTAGTTGGTTTTGTTAATTAATAGTGTGTACCGTGGTACAGTATCAGTACAGTGTACAGTACAGTATAGTACTGCATAGTACCGTACGTACTGTAACTGGCTGCGAGTTCACTATGAAGTAAAATAAAATGAACACTGACTGACTGTACTATCCACGAGATCTATAGTAGTGACAGGACAGTGGACACCATGGGGCAGTTTTCAAAAAATACAGAATTGGCAGACCCCAGCTTAGAAACATCTTGAACTCATGTTATAAACAATATCTACGGTAGCTTTTGCAGAGGTAGAGTAGTGCTTTTTACATTCTAAATTGTGTAATGATTATAATTGACTGTCAGTTCTAGCGTTAATACGAGTAGTATTACAAAAGCAGGACAATTTAACGATGATCCCGGATATTGTTACCTCAATGGTTTTAAAGTTATCGAATAATAATGAACACTTTGCTATCAAATTTTAGACTGGCAAGATTTCACATAATTAAGAAGTATAATTCAACAGATTGCAAGTTATGTAATACTATGTCAAAGACGATCAAATTCATGACAAAAGTTCTACTGTACACAGTAAAAGGATCATTCTTCCCTTACCAGTTTACGCGTACAACGGTATTTACGACAGACAATTCTTTATCCAGCAACTAAAAAAGTCGTTAGCAAGAATGTAGACGATACCAGTATTATTGCATTCTTTTAACGGATGTTCAATTTTGTTTTTCTTATTACCAGAAATCCAAGTGTGCCAAATATAATATGCTCTATGATTAAACTACTCTATAAGTATACGTTACTTCGTTAAATGATCTCTTTGCCGAAGTATGCGTGGAACTAAATATAGCGTACAGTTGACCGACTTTCAATGCCGCCGCTTTTAGAGTGCTGCACCATGCACCATACCGTAAGGTACAGTACACTGTACAGTATGGTACGGCCATAGAGATCAAGTTTTCGACTACAGTTACCGGTACAGTAAACCAATTGTATGAACTGTAATCTCGGTCATCGTTATAGCATGTGTGTGTACTGTACACTGTACAGCATGAAATGATATAATACAGTACTGTACTGTACTGTACTTCTACCCTTCCAGTTAACAGTCCTTTGATTTAAGAAGAAAAGTTTTTTTCTACTGTACTGTACTGTACTGTATTTTCTCCATACTGTAAAGTTACAGTACTGCACACTGTAAATTAAATTATTAATCTCGTAGTTACAGTACAATACACTACTGCACACCAATGCTCCCATACAATCCTATTGTTGATTCTGATTTGAGATGTGTTCTCTATCCGTCCATCCGTACATTTTCGACCGGCTACTGGCGTACCGTACTTGCTTACTCACTCTGGTACTGAAGTCGTACCGTATATGCTTTTTACAGAGCAGCGATATTTGGTTCATTAAATCAGTTATGTCAGCAATCCGGTAGTTATTTACAGTTAATTAAAGTACTATATACTAATGTACTACTTCGACATTTATTACTTTAATTCTGTCTTCAAGTTCTAGTTTATCATATTTCGTTGTGGTCTGACACTGCAAAAACTTGCATTTTCTTCTTTGTGTACGTAGTTGATACGGTACGTACTTCGCATATCTGCTGTTGAGCCGAACGCGATATACTGTATACGAGTACACCATACTGCGCATTGTCCAGTGTCAGTGTTTCCAATAAGCAGCCATTTTAAAAGCAAGATGGAAATTTTTCTGGAAAGGTTTCATCGTCTACGAAGTAAAGGTAATATCACAAATATAATATTGGCATGTCACTTGACGCTTTATGGTTATTCATCCACGCATTGACCATATTTTGTTTTCTAAGTTCAATTTTGTTTATCGTATTTTAATAAGCCAAAGACTGTCGACCAAGGGTACCTCTACGGCATTAGTGTAGTGTATATTTACGGATTTCCAATTTATTACTTTGATTACTTCGACATTGCTATCCACTTGTCCAATTCTATTTTTAATTAGGGAAATAACGGAGAAAGCATTACAATTAATGTGTTATTTATATGATAATATTACATCTGGCTTTCGGAGTGCTCGACAGTCGATACTAGTGCTGTAATAAAATTCACACATACCAATGATTCTCATATGCACTAGGATTTACGGTAAGATACCATAATGTCGAAATAGTAATAACAAGGTATACTGTACTATAGAACGCCACCGTAGTGTTTAACTGATGACAGTATATGTACTACAGCACTACTTATACTTAATTACGTAGGACAAAAATGGTAATTAGGACTATGGCTTTAATTATGATTTTATGTAACTTACCAAGACGGTTCTTGAATGCTGTAAATGATAGATAAAATCTATATACTTATATATATAACTTGAGATTTTTTAATCAGAATATTGTATTATAGTTTACGATAGTTACGCTTTGTATAATTAGTCTATGGGCTATAGCAGCACACGCTGTAATTATAATTAACTATTAACGGATACATACTCCGATATTATGAGCTGCAAGAGTTACCGACTACTCAACTTGTATTGCCTTCAAACTCACTATTTTCGCCCTTTATTGCAGATAGAAATAGTAGCCTATTATTAATAGAAATGTTAAGATATTCATGACACTCTCAGATATTGCTACCAAGAATTAATCATTCAAAAAGAGTGTATCAGTGTAACACTGTTGACTTGGCAGTTGTATTAAACCTCATCATGAGTGTCGAATTGTAGGAAAAGAAGATATTGTCCATTATAAATACGGTCAATTCTTGTAAGAAATTGACTACACAACGAACTTATGCAATGTTGTATATTAATATACCATTGTTGGGCGATGATTTTATTCATAAGACTTCAAACTTTATAGGGCACGAACGTAATCCCTTAGACTAAACTATGAATCGCGAATAATTTGCACAATACTCAACGTAGTTCCCTTCCTGTATGATGCCAAAATGCTCTTAAAAGCTTACGTTATGGTAGATATTTTTCCCCAAATTTTGCTTAATTCATGTAGTAATAAGTAGGTGAGTTGGAACACTCTACTGCAGTTCTCAGTTGGTACTCGTTACTCGTAAGTTGTAAGTCACAACTCACTGTGGAAATCTGCGATCTGTGTTGATTCTGCCGAAAAACACGAATGGAGTTCATGATTACAATCTACATATATAAGGTCTATATAGAATATGTACTGTCTATTTGGTAGAAAAATGTGCATTTATTTGATAGTATAGTTATTCTAATCCAATTCGTCTAAATATCCATTGACACCACGACGATATGTCGCAATTTTTGTTGATATCCAGACTTTTGAACTCTATAGTGCCATACAGTTAATGTATTGCATAATATTTGACCTGCATTTTGCGTACCCGTACATATTCACAGTCTTTTGCAGATTTACAGTGACTGCCTAAAAAATGGATATCAGTTTTACTTCAGAACAGGTCTGTGATAACTATAAATGATGATTAATCTTGAATAAAATGATCTAAGGTAATCCAGAGTTTAAGAGTGTTTTCGATTGATTCATTATTCCCTGGCATATTACTGTAAAATATTATACTAAATGATCAATGTACTCATTAAATTCAATTCAACGTAAATTACCATAGGAATCATGCGTAATTTACTAAGTACTGCGCTGTCATTCCAACAGTTAGCCTGGTACTATACGGTACAGTATATGCAAGGAAAATCATTCAAGAAAAAAAAGTGTTGGATTTAGGGCTAAAATTCATAATAAGTTGCTTTTTTTTATTGCTGAACTGCTAAAATAAAACGTTCTGTGGTCGCTGAGACAGATTCTTTCTTTTTTCAATTCATGTCCATAGTTACAAGTTTACATTGTACAGTACAAATTTACAGTACTATACTGTAACTGTACAGTACGCAGTGATACTGTACACTGTACAGTACAGTACTGTACTGTATTACAATAACATCATTATCCAAGTCAAAATTTAACAACATGCTGTCAGTAAACATCAAGTACAGCACAAGTACTTACTGTGTGTACTACAGTACAGTGTACAGTATGTTTGTAGTTGGTGCCCTTATGCGTGCAGTACTGTAAGCTACCATTTACACAGTACTGTACACTGTACAGTACGTCACAAACACTAGCACGTGATGTCAATAGCAAATAATGTACAGTACAGTATAGCAGATGGACAATTACTGTACTGTACTGTATACGCGCCTATTTGCTATTTTCCACAACTTTCAATGAACGACCATCTTTGACGCCAAAAAAAATCAGCATTTTATTCTTTTTCTGAAGAGTAAACGTTATACTGTATACTAAACGGTCACAATAAAAAGGCTTCAAAGTATACAAGTTGAAATTTAGAATAGTGCTGAAAAACAAAACTAACAGGAAAAGATTTTTTTTGACCTGTAGTAAAAGACATTTTAGTCATTATACTGTATGGGAGAGAACGAAAGTACAGTATAATCTAGTGTTTTATGGACGCTATACTACACTACAGTAGAATTCTACAATAAAATTTGTACGAGGTAATAAGAGAAAATTAAACACCACGCAAGGTATGCATTTTGAAACGGTTTTTTGCCCTCTCGTGAGCTCCCTCTACGCGTAAGCGCATATTTCTCGTTTGGGAGTCTCGATGAAAATAAATCTTTTGCTTGCTATGCTGCATTTGTAGTAGAAAATACTACCTACGATAAATCATCTACAGGTGAACTCCTAAATAATGCCAACGTACGTACATTCCACTCACGTCTACACATACTTACCATCATATATCAAGTATTTTGCTGAAATTCAAAACATACGCGTATTAGTTTATGAACTTGATAAAAAACTCTTGATACGGTACAGTATATCTGTCATATCCATTCATTTACATACGACGTATTCACTCTGAAAAGAATGGTGATCAAATTTTAAATTTTTTCAGCGCTGTAAATAGGATTACCACATGAATTGCATGGATCTGTCATGTTGATAATGATAAACGTGCACTGCAATTGAGAAAATGACTATTTTAAATTAAATGTATCTACAAATCCTGGTGTTATGGTGATAAATTTTCAATAACGGTACACTATCAATATTCTTTCTTATACGTCTATGCTTAGACCCCGAACGATCTGGCATTGGTGCTGAAGATAAACATTCGGAAGATCTATTAATCAATGATAACATCAATGAACATACAGTTACTGAATGTTTAAAGTCACGTTTTATGGCCGATCAAATTTACGTAAGTAATAGTATGTTCGAAATGAAGCTGTTTATGATCAATCCCGAAGTTGGACAATGCCTGAAACAATATTCAAATCTTGCAAATTCATTCTATTTATTTATATCATCATATGTAGTGGAAGTCGACGAATTGAATAAAAGAAGTTTCAATTTTTAAGATACTCATTCCAATGTTTAGTATAGTCTTACATTTTAGCGCAATGTGTAATTGGACGACATAGCTGTAGTTATCGATAAAACCTCTCAAACTCTATACAGTACTTTGTTACTTGCTCTGCATACAATATTTTTGCTTACATTATGATAGTAGGTTGAGTCTTCATTTGATTAATTATTAGGAGTTTCTTTGATAAAGTTATTTGTAGTAATATATCATCAGCCGATCCTACATACGTGTATCTAACTGTACATTGGTACTAATTTTAAGTTTTCTGTATTACTGTACAGTATAATGTAATAAACTCATTATCGTAAGATAATGATTTAGCTTGTGCTAATACTGAACGGGTAAGTTGCGGACCTTATGAGTCTAATACGGTCTATTAAATCAGCACTTTTGTCTTTTCGATTTGCTATATTCGCCACATTTCTATGCAGTATCACATAATGTAAACTATATAATCAATCCTTCTGAGTAAGTATTTCTAATTCTACTGTAAATTTGGCCTTTGCTAGTCCATTTAAGCATCGTATCCATGACACGATGTCATTGACATCAATAGAGTATGTAATGCAACCAAGCATAGTCTTTAGTGTAACCCTTAATAACTAATTTTTCTGAATTATATTCAACTTATTGCTGGTTTGCTTATAAAAATGTTTTTTTTTAATGTTACAGACATATGCAGGCACAACATTACTGGCAATCAATCCTTGTAAACCGTTAAAAATCTATGAAATCGTAAGTTGCTGCTTACTATATAATACTAGTTAATTTTATAGCAATTCAGTGAACAGTTAGTGAAACAATGTGATAATAATCATTAAACTTTCTAGTTTCAATAAGACACTATTTTTGATATTAAAAGTAGCAAATTTGATGAATAGTCCAAACTTGTGTAAAATGATTAGCTGTCATATTTCTATTATTACAGCATATGAAGCATTTTTACAATTTATGATTCCTGTAGTATATATATAATATATCTATTGTATCGTACATTATTCCTTAATGTCTCTTTAAAATACCATATTATTATAATACGATAATTAAAAGTCTTTCGGAGTAAGGTAATCTAACTGTAGAGAATATAGAAGAATAAACATATAATGACGTATATTAGTTCTATATAGTTACTGCTTAAATTAATTATCTTGCTACCCTAGCCAAAGTAATTAACTGAAAGCGTCTAAGAATTATAAGAGTAATGTTTAAATCGTAATAGAAGTCGCTATATATAGAATAATGTAGAGAGTGTAATAACTAATTACGTGTGATAATCAGTCTATTAAGGTCAAATCACATTGCTTTTTATCTAATTTAATCCAACTCTTCTTTATAGGAAAATATCGTAAAATATAGCAGAACCAGGCTCGATACTTTACCGCCGCATATATTCGCCATTGCACAATCAGCATTACATTCCTTAAGATGCACACAAGAAAATCAATGCTATATTATTGCAGGTGACACGGGATCAGGCAAAGTAAGTTTAATTAAAAATATTTCTGATATTGCAGTAGCATCTATATTTAGTCATCAACTAGTTGTATTATTTAGTACAGCTATTCTATACGCTAACAATACTGAGAAAGATCATAACAAATCCTAATTATCACATCTTTGAATTAATTTCACAAATATTAATGATAACAAATTTTTTGATTTATGTAATATAGACTGAAGCTACAAGAAACATCTTACAATATTTATGCACGCTATCTAGTTTCGATAGCACCGGCTGGATGGATTCTTTAATACTAGAAGCGTTAATGATTACGGAAGCATTTGGTAACGTTTTGATATTGCACCTCGTATACATATACACTGAAGTGATTACGATACAACATTACAATTATTGCACTGTTATTTGCGGAAAGATTCTTATATATCGCTATATAGCGTATAAAGATTTAGTCTTGCAACGACTGTAACATCTGTGATTAAATTTGCACGTATGCCTTTTTGAAGACAGTATAAATAGTTGCTGTAGTAGTCTACATTTCTTCTATAAGGAGTTTCATAACGTACAATATAATATGTTTGGAACTAGATTATGCGCGCATAATTATAATATAGATGAACCTCATGCATTGCTTGGGCTAGAAATTGTTGTTTACCTGCACGTGTTTTGAACTATTGATATTTGAAAATTAAGAAACTCAAGTAAATCAGACAATCCAACAAATTGTTTTCAATTTTAGGAAATGCAAAAACTTCTTTATCACCAAATGCTAGTCGCCGAAGCACCTATATGCGATTGTACTACAATGATAAAACATTTATATGTGGATGCAAGTTTGATACGTTTCAGTTAGAAACTAATCGATTGGTGCATCAACCTATTGGAGAAAGAAATTTTAATATATTCTACTACTTACTGGGAGCAAGTACATTAAATACTGACGTTAAGAAACTATATAATATCGATACTCAATTCAACTACAATCTACTTTGCGATCAAGAACAAGTCGAAGTTGGAGATGACGAAAATCAAAAATTTTCAAAGCTACGATTAGCTATGAACTTACTCTCGATTTCACCAGAAACCGTTGACTGCATTTTTCGAATCCTCTCTGCAATATTATCAATGACTAATTTTGAATTCGAGGATGTCAACGGTGAAGCATGTCGCTTAACTTACCAAGATTTAGATTTAATTGAAAAGATAGCGCACCTGCTAGGGATTTCTCAAGAGGCCGTTGCTAAATTGATAACAATAAAGCAATTACGTATTAGGGGTGTACTAACTGATTACCCATTGACAATAGAAGAGGTATTAACATCGATTCAATGCCAATGTCGATAAAGCATATGATTTCGTAATATTTATGTTAGAAGTAATGTAACGGTTAACCACATCTAAACTAACGATTTTTTATTTACGCTATCTGTGTTTCACCAGGCTAAATCTAATTGTCGTCTTTTAGCGAAGTTATTATATGAAAAGATCTTTAACTGGGTAATCGATAAAGTTAATGCTGTACTGGCACCCCCTTCAGCTTCATCATTATATATAGGAATTCTAGATATCAGTGGATTTGAGGCAGCAGATGTAGGTTCTATTAAGTTTTGCATGGATTATCTTTTAAAATTTTTTACGCTATTGTGAAAGCAATTATGTTACATTTATGCCTTCTCTACAGAAAAATACTTTCCAACAGCTTTGTACTAATTATATCAATGAAAAACTGCACAATTATATCATCAACGACACATTCATCAATGCGCAGCAGGCGGTAAGTTATATACCATAGAGTTAATTCTGGCATCTATTTCATTTATCGCCTTTTTCAATAGAAGCATGAAGTTTAAACGTAAATACAGTAAAAGTTAATATTTTCACCGATAAATCTTTACATGATTAGACGTCGTTATAAATATAACTAATCTGAAAAGGCTTTCATTTCTAATTTTTGGTTTAGTATGCGAATGAAGAAGTTGATGCTTGCGTCCCTAACGTTTACAATAACATTGCCTGCTTATCAATGATAGAATCAACGGTACGTCAGATAATGGATTTCTCTAGAAAATCTTAGCGAAACCTTATGAATTGATAGCATCGGCTATGTTACAAATACACTTATTTGGATTATACATTGTATGAAAATAAACTAGGAAGAAAATTCGATCATATCTACGCTACATGTGGAAACTGTTTACAGAAGATGGGCTAAAGTAAGTAAATCTCCCTTCTGTATGCTCCTATTTGCTAGTTGCAAGCTTAGCGTTGATTAAATCAGCGTAGCTGTGTGTCAAGGTGCCCTAGAGATCTCGTAGCCAAGTTGTGCATAGTATCTGTAGGTATAGCATTAATTCAAAAATGTTCTGTATTAGGAGCCGAATACATCTTATGTGTTGAAGCAGCATAAAGCTCTAGAAAAGAACAAATATTACGTCAAAAATAAGGACAGGCGTTATTGGAAGCAAAAATTTGGAATAGAACATTATAACGGCCGCGTACTTTATAGTGTTGACTCATTTTTACAGAGTAATAAATTATTGCAAAATCAGATACTCTTTGATACTATGAGAGACTCGACACAGCCTTTACTTCAAGAGTTTGGTATTTCTGAGGTAAAACAATTTAGTTTTCTATAATATATCCTTGCCTATACATTTTCATGATTGACTATGTCTATTGTAGATTATTAATATAAAATTATTTTCAGGTAGGGGAAAAGGTTGATAATTTAACAGGACAACTTAACGGAACGGTAGGCGGCAAATATTGTAAAATTTTGCATACAGAAATATAGAATTAACTACTAAATTGCTATTTTAGGAAATAGAAGTTCTATTTGCTTTATACTTTATGTCTATTCTTAAATAAAATGATCCTAATTTCAGAGCATCGGAAGTCCTAAAATAAACAGTGGCGAATTGGATGACATCAGCTCCAGAACTAGCGAACATTCGTCAAAAACTGATGATACAACTGGCTTTAGTGATGACAAGACGTCTACTGACGATTGTAGAGATGATAAAAGCGAGAAAGAGGAATATATCCAACCAGAAAGTAACAAAACGAAATTATCCAAAAGAAGAAACATGTGGTATAATCATCCTAGTACTCAAAAGTTATGGAAAATATCTTATGGCACTAATAGAATCAACAAGAGTGCCATGGAAATAAGTGCTAATTCCCGTACAAACGGAGATGTCTCCCAAGACTCTAACCAAGTCGAAAAGAAATCCAATGACAAGGTAAGTTTCCTGTTTTACCATACTGTTATTATTATTACTGTTTAGTCGAAAAATTGAGCCAGTTATCAGCTAATATTGCAAATGCCGTTGATTTTATAATAAAAGCTCAAGCGATCATATATCAGTATGCTACGAAACAAAATCGATGAACTGTTTTTAGACATCAATAGCTGTAATCGATGGTAAGCTAGTTCTAAATTATTACAAAATATATAATTTGTTTAAAGTTGTTATCAACTATTATAGTTTGGAGGAACCTCATTGTCGAGTATGAGAGAATGTACGGTAACTGTGTGTAATTATTGTCCATTAACTATAGGTATATCAGATGCTTAAAGCCCAATTTGTCATTAAACCCGGAAACTTACGATGAGGCACTTGTAACAGAGCAATTACGATACTCAGACCTAATCAGTATAATTTTATTTAAGAAACAGGTACAAACATGATTTATATCTTTACCAATCGCTTCGTAGCAACTTCTTTTGGCTTAAGGGATCGTATTTTGATATTTGGCACTCTACTATACTATCTACTACATTAGCTTTCGTTATTCAGCAACTGTCATTGTGAAATGATTTATGCATTTTTAAAGTAGCGGTATAATGTATGCACAATGTAGTGAGTACTTAACATCAGCTATTTTTATAATGTAGTGAGTACTTGACATCAGCTATTTTTATTCTTGACCGTTGTTCATTTCCTTCTTATAGGGTTATCCAATATATTTTGAATTTAAGAGTTTCTTAGAACAGTTTCGTTGTTTGGTTTCTACCAAAGAGTCGAATACACCTTCATCAGATTTAAAAGCAGCTTGTGTTGCATTACTGGATTTGTTACCAGTGGATAAGTCAGATTGGTTGTGTGGTAGAACGAAGGTACAGACATTTGATGAACTAAATACGCTACATACCTTAAATTATTTCGAATATCTATTTGTGCAATATTAACCATAAATTCATTTCTTCTTTACGTCTGTTAGATATTCCTACGACAATCTGCTTTTGATTCATTAGAAGATAGCCGTAAAGCGTTATTCATGGAAAAAGTAGTGACTGTACAAAGACTTTGCCGCGGGATGTACCACTGGAAGCGTAAGCTTATCACAATTGAACAAAGAGATATGCAAATATAATAAATTAAGACTACTTGATAGTTAATTTGTGGGTATCTACTACACGTCAACAGGTTACTTGAAGAAAAGACAAGCTGCTGTTATGCTGCAAAAGCACCTTAAAGGAAGAAAAGATAGAATAGCATTTCTAAAAAAGAAGAAAGCAGCTATAGTTATTCAGGTATTTCATTTTCTGAATAGACTATATAAGAAATTATCCAATATGCTGGTCCGTAAATTCTTTGAACTTTATCTTAACTTGCTCTGTTCATATAAACTATTTAAATATTAATGTTATGTAATTATAAAGTCTTACTGGAGAGGAGCGTTTGCTCGGGAACTGGCAAAGGAAATCAGGTACAGGAGACAGCAAGCAGAGGAAGAAAAGAAAAGAAAACAACTAGATGAAGATTCCACAGACTTGATGAAACAGATCATTGTCAAGCCAGAGAAAGAAGAGGATCATGAAGCTATTACTGAAAGGTCCTGCAAACCCCTTTGTGACCGCTACTAGAAAGTTAAAGTTAATTTTTTCCTTTCGTACTAGCAATCAAAATTCTTTACCATATTATACTTCAGTAAAATAAATCTAGCAATCAGAATTTTTTGAACCTATAGAACGCTTAAAAATATTCGTATTTCTTTCTTTACTGATATCCTCGATAGGCGTGCACAACGGGAGTTGTATACTTTGATAAGAATGGCAGAATTAAATTGCAAACCTAATGGCAAAACATCATTGGAAGATCTGATTAAGTTTATAAAAGGCCAAAACAATTACTATCATCACAAAATTAAAGCACGTCGTGATATGCAAGAGAAATTAGTTCAAATTTACAAAGAAATGGATGTTATTTTTAATCAAGATACCAAAGAAGAAGTTCGTACATTTTTATGTTTTATTATTTTTTAGTTTTTAATTTTGGCTTTTGAAGTCCTAAAGGTTCTTAATTATTGTAGCTTAAAGAAATGATTAGCAGTTTTAATATGCATTTATATCGCTATCGTGAAATAAAGTAAAGGAAACTGAACAATTTTTATTGTATCTTTAGGTGTTACCGAAAGCTACAGGATCGATATCAGAGCAGCGAAGAAATCGTATTAAGAAAGCTGTTGATAAACTGGAACGAAAGACTAAATCTCAGCCAAATCATAGATTCCCACCTGGATCTGCACATAATAATCCAGCTACGAATGAAGGAGATTACAGTCTTGTTGAATTCGCAAGATTATACTTTAATGATCATAATAAAGATAGCAACCACAAAGCCTCGGGAAAGAAAACATTAAAGAGGAGTGGTGTTAGTAATAAGAGTAGTTCTTTATCCTCTATAGATGACAGAATATATTCAATGCTTGATCTTTATGCGTAGAATTTAACAAATTTTAAAAAATTTTTAAATTACATGATTATTTACACATTGGTGGTCTCTTATTTAAAAAAATATTTATGCATCAAATTTAAACATTGATTTATCCAATAGACAACATCGCGTGAAGAATTACTAAAGTATACATCATCAAATACTATTCATATGTCTCATATTCATATCCACGATAGAGAAAGTGAAAGATTAGCATGTTCAATTTTTAAGGTATGTGATGACTGTAGGACACTATCGAAGGGATCAAAGTGCACTTTTTAAAATATCTTAAGTAACCACGTAATTAGATGATCTTTCTAAGACTTACTGGTTTTAATTATTACTAACCATCATTGACAATGAATTCTTTCAAAGGATTTAAATGTATACTTGCACCCTGAAACGTCTGAAGAACACTCTTGTGAAGTAGTACAACGCATTGTTGGCCATGGTATCAATAATAGCGAACTTAGAGATGAGATCTATGTACAGATTATCAGGCAAGGAACAGAAAATCCTAAATCTGGTTCTAGTTTAAAAGGCTGGTGTCTTATGGCTTTATGTGCAGTAGCATTTCCGCCTAGCAAATTGTTTAGTAAGGTATGTATGTGTCCCTGCAGATCATCAATTTTGTTGAATTATAAGCTTTTGAGACACAAATTTATCAGAAACGAAATAATGCATTCGCTCAATTGTGCTATTTATATAATATACATAATATCGTAACATTCAATGCATTTTGAACTGTTAACAGTATTTGGTCCAATATTTAAAATCGAGTATGGATAACGTCTTTATTGGTCACTATGCTTCATGGTGCAAGGATGTACTTCGCCAAACTAAAATTGGTGCTCGTCGGCATTCTCCATCGAAGATTGAATTTCGGGTATATAGTATCTTATAAGAGGTTTTACTATGTAGTAAATTATTGTAAACGTTCTTCTCTATTTAATCTAGGCTGTGCAATCGCTTAGTCCATTAATGTGTCAATTTTACTTAATGGACTGCAAATCTGTAGTCATTGAGTATGAACTGTATCATACAGCCTCCGATGTCACTAAGTTGTTAGCCAAAGCCATAGGATTACAGAATTATGACGGTTGGGCTTTGTACGAGGTGAGCTAACTACGCTAGAAAACAGAATTAACCATAAAGATGCTAAGTGTTATTATTAAAGAAATCCTATCTTCTCATCATTTAGTATGTACTATAGCGGAGAACTGTCCATTCTAATAAGTTATCACTTAAAAATTTTACCTTCTTTATTAGTCCACGCCTGACGCTGATAGCTACATCAGAGGACATGAATTTCTGGTTGATGTACTAGCTCAATGGGAAATGTAAGTTTGTTACGTAGATATTTGTGTTAATCTTATTTTTTAGTCTTTACATTGCAATAGCATAGTAACTGGGGAAACTATATCTCTATTACTTATCATTTCTTTATCATTCATGGATGTAATTTTTATTAGAAGAGATATCATGCATCCTACGGTATTTTTAGCTTATCATTCTACGTAAATTAACTTTAAGATATCGTTAAATATTACAGAGATAATCGTACGTCAGCTATCATGAGGAACTATAATACACAGACGAAAGAGAGACCAGTGGAAGTATTAGGCGCTGGAGACGCTCGATTTATTCTAAGAAAAAGAATATTTCTAAATCCTAAAGCATTACCACAAGACCTGGTTGAACATCATTTAATATATGCTCAAGCTGTGCATGACATTATAAAGGTTAGCATCTTAACTTTATGTTATTACTGTGAATTACTAGTATTGATTTTCTGCGTCTAGGCTTGTTAACGAATATCGCTATTTATACATACGAATTAATTCTACATTTGCGGTATCAATCCTAGGAGGATAAATTTCCAATCACTAATAAAGTAGCCTTTCAATTAGCTGGCCTGCAAGCTCAAGTCTGTTATGGAGACTACGTATCATCTAGAAAGGACAGGTATTATCTCCAAAGTTGATAATAGAACATGATTATCCATCTGCAGGGAGATAAATTTAATTGCTAGTAGTATCTATGTTGTATTGATGTATCCCTTTATTAACATTCGGATAAAGAAGCTGCATGATGCTTAGTGATAATGTTAATATAAGCGGCGACTATGGTAATTGAATTGATTATCATCTGAGCTGCCTCTTGTGGTTATTCGTTGTTAACAACATCAAAAGCTCTTTATCGCCAGTATGAAAATACCCTTATTTATATTTTGATCGTGACAGGTATACTCAACCTTTCGATTTCCTAAGTTCGAGAATAATAGAAAACAGCAATGCTCAACGTATGGAGGATATCTCTAAAGCAATAGCACAAGCGCATAAGGTTAGAATCTGAGTACTATTTCACATAAAAAGTTAATCGTTCCTATGTAATCAATTCTCTGATTTAAAAATAGTGTACTTACTGTACTCGCATTAGTTGTTTATGTGGTTGCGTCACCATATCGCCGATTGACGTAATAATTTCTACAATTTAGGATTATGGTTATGGATTATCAGAAATACAAGCAAAAGTTATTTATTTAACTTGCATTAAACAGTATCAACTTTACGGAGCGACCCTATTCGAAGTTACCTATAAGGGATTCTGGATGTACCCTAATCATATTTATTTGGCCGTGGACCACATCGGTTTCAAATTCGTGAACTATCACAAAAAAGAAATATTAGCTTCGTACCCATACTCTGCATTAGATCATATTGGCATAGATTTCGAACATAGTGTACTGACCTTAAATGTTATCACCCAGGAAAACGATCATCGGTGTTTTATGTTTGAAACAAATCATAAGGACTGTATCGCGAGTTTAATCGTTAGCTATTCTCCTACACATAACAACTGGCTACATGTTCAAGGGGGTCAGAAGTTGATAAAGGTTTGTTTCACTGAGAAGAGACAACTAAATATTCATAAATTACTGTAACTGAATATAAAGTTACATGTAATATAAAAAATTGGGCATTGTAGATATTCAGTAAAAACGCTGTGAAAGTTTGATACCAGCGAATGAGAATAGCTGAAAAACTTAGTTTTACGTTCTATTTACATGTTTCATGATTGCTAAAATCTTATGGAAAACAAAACAGTTTAGTTCATGGGTAGCAGGATTATAAATAACGTAAAGTAATAGAATTTTTGTTTTTGTCTGTAATAGGGTCATGTTAATAAAGAAAGTAGAGTTAAATCAAATGAAGCAATAATTTCATCAAGACGTGCTCTAGCTAATAGTGGACTATTAAGAAAATTTTACGATAAACCTGGACTGGTTGCCGGCTCTATAACGCGGTAATTGTAGTACTTTACTGAGAAATTTGTTAACGTACAAATCTGGAGAAATCCTTTAGCCTATTCAAACTATAATTTAAAACGTAGTACTTACCAAAGAAAGTAATGAATACTTATTTAAATTAATATTCTTTGTTTATATAACGTGAAGTAATTGCAAATATTAATAGTGCTTTCAGTATCTTACAACTGGTGTAAAAAAATTTGTGTTAAGACAGAATATTGTAATATCGATACTGATGTTATCTCTTATTCTGAAAATATTATCGTTGCATTGCATAGTTTTGCAAGAAAATTTGATAAGCATTATGGTATTCCTGATGAAAAACTCTTTAAATCATCGTTTTGGACCTTTTCAAAAATTCCGATTAAAAATTCATTAACGAAACTGAGCAACGCTAAAGGAAACCTAGGGGATGTTCGTAAGTGCCACATACCATGATGTAGATAGAATTATTGTTTACCTATATGATAATTCGACAACTCAGAAAAAGCTCGTTAACGAATGGTCTCTTCGCCTTTTTTTCTATAATTTTAAGGAAACTAGTAATAAGCATAATTTTGTAAAGTATGATACTTAGTGTATAGGGTAGTAGCTGAAGTATATGCAGGAGGTTACTTCAGCGCGGGTTTTGACCATCATCTAACAATTTAGATTAGGATACAGCATACTAAGAATGTAATATGAATTGATTTCACGAAATGAGAGTAAATCCAGGCTAGTTTCGCTAAACCTTTAATAAAATAACATTAAATTTTATTCTTTTTATTTGCAATGTACTACAATATAGCACGTGATGAAATAGCTTTAGAAATGTTTAGCGAGATTTTGGCATTTGGAAATCCAGGACATGCTAGTAGACGTTCGAGTCTAATAGAAGCAGGACGATTAACGCCCGATAGTAACAACGAAAACGGTTCAAATCGTGTTCAACTTCAGGCTAGAGAAAATGAGCACGAGTTGCTAGCTCAGCAACTTTTAAATGCTATTATAGCCGATAACGAATTATGTAATGAATTTTATTTGCAAATCATTAAACAAACTACAGATCATCCAGGTAAAATGGCCAACTAACTTTGTTATATCTACGGAAATTATTTTCAGCACTTGATATTAGTCACATCTTGGTTATCGACGTTATTAACTTGCTTCGTACTATTAGATCCTACTAGTCGCGTTAACACACGGAATTGGCAACTCCTATCGGCAGCTGTTTGGACAGCACTTTCATCTAACAAAGTACGATATGATGTTTGCACGCAACTTTGATTAGTTCAAAATTTTTGTAGACCTTTAAATTCCATCCTTGAACTTCGATTCATCATTTCGCTTATGCTAAACCATATATTTTCTAGCAATGATTTAATAAGTGTTACTTTAGTGTTATCCTTGATCTTTACCTTAAATGTATTAATTTCTCATATTATAATTACAAATAGCTAATTTTAGATTTGCTATCGGCACATCTTAATAAATATATGCTGGAAGCCAATACGGACCAGGGAAAATATGCGCAATTTTGCTTGAAGGTAAAATACGTTGGATTTTATTTACTGTACGGCTTCAGTAAAGTCATCGCAATGCTATATAAATCACATTGTAGGGACTAGCACGTGTTAGAGAGAAAAAGAATCGTAAATTTGCGCCATCGATTAAAGAAATTAAGTGCCTGATCCGAAGGTAAGCTAAATTTTTTGATGCATTGCTGACAGGCTTTACTTACGATCTTTTCGTTGTAATTGAAATGTTATGTTTGATGTTGATCCTTAGACGGCCAATGCATGCACGATTTTACTTTATGGACGGTGAATTTAGAGCATTGGAATTTGATTCTGTTACAACAATAGATGAAGTAAGTATGGATTTAAAGCATATTTTTACTTATGATGTTAGATTACACGAATATAAATCGGTACGCCAAGTTATGTTCAAATGATCTGCTAGTTGTCTTTATATTGTATTGTCTATTCTAGCTGATATTGATTCTTTTTTGTCAGATTACCGAATTAATAAAAAGGAGAATTGGTCTACTGCCATCAGCCTTTGGCTTCTCTCTATACGAATGTCGGAATAGTCTTGAGAGAAGTATCAACGATAGTGAAAAAGTTGCCGATGTCCTATCAAAATGGGACCTGTACTCACGTGTGGAAAATGATACGACAGAAGTAAAATTAACATTTAAGGTAGTAAATTCAATTAAATCTAACAATTAACATCTTTTATCCTTGTGTAAGCTCCAACTTAACATTTTATTGTGATGCAGAAACGGTTATACGTTGGTAATGGTACATTCTATGATCCTGAAGATCGTGTTGAATTTGATCTCTTAATACATCAGGTATGTAGCCACGCTAACTACAAATGTAATCTTTATGATAAATTAAATTATTGATAGATTAATTAATGAACAACCTGTATGAAACTAACATTCATAACAATTTATTAGGCTTCAAGCGATATCATTAACGACAAATATCCTCTGTATTACGAGGAAGCGGTAGGATTTTTTTAGAGTAAAATAAATGCTTATGTTGTAAGAAACTTACATCCTAAATATTCTTAATGATTTTTAACTTCGTGAAATCTTCATGCTATTGTTATCATGTCGAAATTGCTAGTGAAAGAGATATTTTAAAACTGTAAAATTTTTTAGGTTTTTCTATGTGCATTACGTGCACAGGCTGAGTTAGGCGACTGCGAAGATGATCTAGATGAGAATATGAGACCGTCTTGGGTTGGTCCAGAAATTGAAGTGACCGCTGATTATGGTCCTATCGTCAGACGAAGTCTTCCTCGATATCTGCATCATAAAATTAAATTTATTGATGTTAAGCGATTGCATCGTACACTTGTTGACAAAGATCGTGATTCAATATTCAAATTGTACATGGAGTTTGTTAAAACTACATGGAGTTTATATGGATCCACCGTGTTCGATGTAACGCAAACGTACACTTCGGAGTTGCCAAAGACCTTATGGCTAGCGGTATCACACAGTGGTGTGTATGTTCTAATTAGAAGGGCTAAAGAGCCTCGATTTAGTTTTAGTTACAGTGAGCTAGTGAGTTACAAGCCATCACTGACTAGTCTTATGCTTATAGCCGGAAGTTTAACTAACGGTAGAAAATTCGTCTTTAATACCAATGAAGCGGTTCAAATTGCTCTCTTAATAAGAGATTATACACATTACATAGTTGACCAAAAGAAACACAAAAGTGTTTGACCGTCAGAAAGTACCAGCTAATATCACACTCAATATTGCTAATTAAAGTAAGACTACATTGTATGCCAAGTCTATTAATTTAAGCAAAATTATTGTTACGTTTCATTCGTTACAAACGAAACTTCAAGCTATCCTTGTTTATTGTGCATAATATGCTATTGAAATTTGGTTACTCCTACTTGAGATGAACTTAAGTTTACATGGACATTACTGTAAGGTTCCATTCGTGGTAACCAAAAAAAGTCTTTTATGAATATTTATAGAATTTAAATTAAAGCAGAAAAAGCTTTTAAAACAGATAATTTGTTATAAATTATGAAATTTGAAAAACATCGTAACTGTTCGGTTAATGTTAAAGATGTGATGAAATTTATTCTGACCTACTACAAAGTAATTTCTCTTTTTTAGCACGGAAAATAGTTTACATCCAATTAAAAATTTTATGACAAAATTATGTATCGACTGCCTTCAAGGCCTGACATCGTATCATCTAATATTTAACATGATTTAATTATGGCTGGATCATGACTTACACGTATAAAATCTACAGTGAAAACTTTATATCAGTGAAGGTACAGTAACCCCTACATTCTATTTGTAAGAATTAACTTGGATTTGACAGTAATAATAAGCTGTTTCATTTCTTACTCAGCTTATTTAATTCTTAATTCAATATTGAACGCATCGCTTCACTCGTATCAAATTTATTTATTTTAAGTTATTAATCAATGGCTGTAATTCTTAAGATTTATTATTCTGAAAATATCTTGAATTTTTACATGATACAGTAAATGTAAATGTCGTATTCATAATTATTATGGTAGTATGTTCTATGGTACCGATCGTTACTTCACGTTTGAGTGATAGTCAAATATTTGATATAGTCGATTGATAATTTAGGAATACTTTTTCAATTCAAAATTACTGTACAGTTAGTTGTACGTACTGTATATTGTATGCAAAATATAAAAAGACTAAGTCATATTTGCTATATGGGCTTATATGTAATATTATATACAATTTAACCAGTGATGCAAAGTAGCTGTCAAATAGTATTATTGTTGCTTGTATAAGATCGATTTTAAGTATGTTATATACAGAATTGTTAGTCTTTTGAGAACTTTTGAGACCATAGTTGTTGCATCTTATATGTTTGATATTTACATTAATATTTATGTGTATAAATACTGCGAGATCGCCGACAATACGTAAAAGTTGTAAACTATTATAATATGTCTTAATCTATACTTTATATCGTATTCATATTTTATGTTGAGTGATTGAATATGATGTACGTGTGTTATAATCATTTTGGCATGTCTTTATGGTACAAGTGTAATTTGTATCTCCCTCTTTCTTTCATATACGGCATATACATAAGAACTATTTTCAAGTAAATTAATATTAGACTGTAACAATTATTTATTTCAACAAGCTCTTTCGCATAATGATAATAACGACTTGTAAATGATGCTTTTCCGTTATTTATGACATCCTAAATATTTCGTTAATGTACAATCGCAAATAAGTATCAAATGAAATGAAATTTTCAATATTCTTGACTTTTCGATCACTTTCATAAAAACACTGACAACTTTAATAAAATTTTGAGCTATCATATTAATCAAGACGATGATCTAAGTGTAAAGGTGGTACAATGTGCATACTTTGGTCAATGACATACGGTAGCAGTTTACTAGAGGAAAAAAATTTTACAAAATCTTCATAGTATTGTCTGAAAACAAGTAACACATTTAAGCGTAAACTCATAGGGTTAGTAACTAGACTTTCTATTAGATTCACTAACTATTAAACAAAATAAAATAACTAAGAAGGTCTATGTAAAATATTCTGTAATATCAGTAAACAAAAGAAATCCTCGCCAAAGCACTTTAGCGCCAACTTTAGTGAGAACTTGTTATTTAGGTGCATTATACAATATATGATAAAAATATTGGTTATCATCATGTAAACAAATTAATAACTCGCCACCTTACCAATAACAAAATGAAATACTGTACATGAATACAATTAAAAGCATCCAATGAAGATTAAGATAGTTAAAATGTACTATACGATCATTTTCATTTACCGGATATTTGTTCATATTAGGGTTGCTATTAAGTTGCTATCGGTATAATACTGTTTATGAAATTTAAAAAAACTATATTGACCACATTATATAAGTCGCGCATTGATTCACCTACTGTACTGTTGATGGAATACTAAGGAGTAGTATACAAATTATAGAAAATTAAAATTAAATTTAAATTGGTATAAACAGGTTTCTAAATTTCTTTTTCAAAAACTACTACGTAACAAGTTACGAGGTCTATCTTGTAACTGAATTGCAGAATTGAAATCTATTACGGAGATTAATTCGTTTGTAATTGCTTAAAATAATTAATGTCTACAATAATTAATAAGAATCACTTAACGTTAGGAAAAGTAACGAGAACGTTTATCTTATTGGAAAGTATTTCCTTGCAACGTCATTTACAGCGGTCGGCAACTAATCCTCGTTATGCAACATTACGATATAGTAATTTATTGCCAAGAAGTTCCATAACTTTGTTTCTCGTTTCCTAAGAGTGGACTTTGTTCAAAGCTATTATAGTTCACATTAGCATCTTCAGTGATTCGATCAGTACGGCTATTGTTGGTGTTTATTAACTCAATATTTTTTCGTCTTTGCCAGCATCGATAAAAAAGTAATGGTGATTGAGGAAAGGGTGTTCCTCTGTCTCTTAAGCGATTCTGTACAGCTATGCCGACAACAGAGAGTACAATCCATAAAGAACAAAATATCCAGTCTGAAATGATGATAAAAATTTGAAGAATCAAATATACAATCCTTGGATCAAGCTATAAGTACTTGCTTTATATCGTAATGTCAAATAACCATTAGGATTCAATTATAAAGATATAAAAGAAAAGTTATATAAACAATACAGTAGAACTATTCTTGATAAATTTGAAGAAAAATATAATCGTAAATTAAATTAGCAGTAGATATAGATGAATGTATTGTAGGATAACTTTGTGAATTTAACAGTGATACGTTATTTTTAACGTGCAAGATTTAATTATAGAAATTGCTGTCATCATAGTCAGCGATTATCCTTACCGTCAATACTAAATGGTAGTGATGTTATAAGAACATCCACTTTAGTCTCTACTAAAGCATGCCTGAAGATCGAGAGAATAAATAATCCAAAACTGCTATGCACAAAATGGCTAATACCAAATAGGAAGAGGTATGCTCCAATAATAGCAGGCGTGATAATAGTCATGGATTTTGTAAATATAATAGTAAGTAGAGCAAAGATGACCAATATTAAGACGAATAACAGAGCAAAGTTAACCCTAGTCCATACGGTTAATAGGCCAAGTGGTGTAACTGTGAACACTATCGATATCAATAGAAATCCTAGTGGTGAGGCCATAAATGCAAGAAGAAATAGGCACATGCCGAAAGCGTACCATATCATGACAAAAACAGCACCAACCAGAATACTTGCTAATGTCGTAACAGTCAATTGTAGAGATAAATGAGTTTTTAACCAACCAGTAACAGCAACGACAACGAAACCAGCGATAGCACCAATCAGGCAACCAATAATGAATAGGAATGACTTAAAAAATCGCGCAGAAAACAAGCACATACATAATCCGACAACTGACAATACAACAGCTAAAATTGTTGCAAAATAATTGTAAGGTCCAGTTTCACAAGAGACAATTTGATTTCCCTTATTATTTTGTTGTGTTAAATTGCAAAAATAGGTTGTTGCTGGACTATATGCGGCTTCACTCCGAAAGAATGGATCTCGTACGATAACTCCATAAATTGCACCATGTCCGAAGACTGAATTCATAGCAATGATAGTCTGTGTTTCACCGCCAAAAGTTCGAATCTGAAAGATGATCATCGTAATAAATAGATGGCAATTATAAAAGTTACTACAATCATAATCATAAACTTAACTCGTAGTTGTTGTAAATAAGCAATGATCAGCAATCACTTCTATTGACCGTTTCATCGCTATATATTTTAAATCTAAATCTAACGATGATCAAGGATACTAAAATTGGTCAACGTGATACATATACTGTATATGTAGTTTAATTGTTCATATTACTGGGCTATTAAGGGTCGTTTTATTATTTTACCATATTTGTTTATCTGAAATGCAGCATGTAAAAAATACACCACGACGAGATAGTGTTGAAAAAGTCATTTCTTGATTATTTTGTTTCGTCACGATATCTCAATGCTATGGAGAATGTTGTACTGACAATTTTATGTTAAAGTAAAAATATATAATTATTTCTTACTGCGTAATCTGCGAGAGATCCTATTAAAATGTAGCACATATTTTGAAATAGCTTATTTGATTTGCGGTACAACTCCAAAGTATATGTAATCCATGAATTGTACAACAGTGGGCTTCTTCAAAGCTAGTCTATAACTTTACCCACAGTAATTGAAGAGAAAAAGTATGCAAAGTACGTACAGCATGTTTAAAATATTTAAAAGTTTATAGCATTTGTCACTGATATCGCATAGATTTATGCTGCAAATGCAATACAGTAGAATATCGCAGTAAGAAATAATTATGATGTTGTCACCTCTTTTCGTGTTATGTTAGTACGATACCAATGCTATCATGTCGTTGCTATACGCCTAATTTACGATTCTCCACCAATTAAGTTGAATTCTAAAACTTACAAATTTGCCATGTTTCCGAATATTTTCAGGTGTAACCATATAGTGGACATTTTTAAATAATTCCTTGCCATTTATATTCCATAAAGGCAAAAATAGTTGATACAAGTCGTACTGTAACCGAAATCGACTAGGCGAATTACCACCACAATGTGGCTGTTGATCTGAAAGTATTTTAAAGACAAGACATTATTAATAATTTCTATTAAGAGAAGGTGTAGTAACAAGAAGCTTTGAAGATACACTCATAACAGATATGTAGATCAAAAAAACCTAGTATAAAACTTATGCATAGACATAACTACAAGATAATGTAATTGCCAATACTGTACTTGGTTTCGATTTTAGTTCATTCTGTGATCTCTGAGAATTAACTTTTATTGCAAGTGTTATCTATGCCTTGATCAAATGAAACATCGATAAATATCCCTTCAGTTATTGACTCATAATCTCTCATTCTTTGCTATCACCTATATATAATTTGGAAATTTAATGCCCTAATTTGGCAATTTAGTAAGAAAAAAAGGAAAATGATTGAAGCCTATATCGTCCATATCTAAATTATGATTGTCCTTTGTCATTGTACAGTCCTGTGAGTATCATTATTAGGAGCAGTCCCTAGTCCCTGTAACGAATTGACTTGTATTATAACCCTGCTAATACTTTCATTGCTAGCATGATGTTCACAGAACAGTAGTGCATAATGAATCCATTTGATCTAAAAATTATCTTCCAAGCTACAGTACCCTAGTACAGATTGGATAGGATAAATGACATAGTAACTGTATCATTCACGAATGACTACTGTCATTACAGTACTGTATTTGTGATTGTGTTTGTAATTGAAGAAAATTATCCAGTTTGTGCTAAATACTAAAAAGTACATGAATAGTATGGTAAAATGCAAAGCAGAGATGATAGATGATTCGATACAAGTGGTGATAAAGAAATAAAACTAAGTCATATAGCGTTCGAAGAAGCATTACTGCCTACGTGTTTGCATGTATCTTGTCTACTGAATAACATCTTACTACCGATTGTATTGTAACAACTCCATTAGCCGATTATGGTTAATTGAATTAATTGAGTCCATTTGTGAGAGGCATAGAGGACTAGGAGAGTACAAATATTAAACATGGGCTGCATTTTTTTTCTCTTGTAGTAGTTACCGTTTTGAAAGCCAGCATTTGCCTGATCAAAAGATACCCAAGTAATCCATGATGAAGTTGTTAATACAATATTCGGATCAATATCCAGATCGCAACTTAAGCAACAGCCACCAGGTAAGGGTGCGAAATTTTTATAAGGAACAGCAACAAGTTGTGTAGCAATAGTTGAAGGCAATCGAGGAAGGTTTTCTTTGCTGTTGCCCTCATCTGTTGATAAGCTTAAGTATAAATTGGCAAATTGATTTTCATTGGTAAAGACTTGGATTAAGCCAGGATTGATCGATGTTATGGTATAATCACTGGATGTGGCATCTTTTAACGATGCTGTTATAGGATAATAATGAGAGTTGGCAGAAAAGACAACAAAACCATTATCACCGCGTTTGCTGTAAATAAAACGATAACGATCGCCATTGCTGCTAAGATTATATCGGATAAACTGATTAGCGTTGAGCATGATTGCATCATGGTAGTCACCATGTTGTTGCGATGGATTGAATTGGATTTTAGTAGCATTGACTGAAAGGCATTGCACAGTCGATAGTAACAACAAGCAAGCCCAGATGAAGTTGTTGATAGGCATAATGGAGATTTTACTTGGTTATGATGAAAACAGATTGATTGCTAGAGTCCACTTAATTTTCTCTCAAGACTTTTACCAATGGTGGCGTCGTTCATTGAACTTGTAATTTCTTCGCTTCACCAACGAATTCCCTACGAATGACGATACTTTAATCTTTGAATCCAATGGAAAGCCAGGGGGGGGGGAAAAAAAACACAGGACTGACAATTGTCTTTATCCTTCCAATCCGCTAGGTAACCTACTACCAAATAGAGGAAAATACGACGACTAATAGATGAAAATCAACAAATAGACATTGGCTTTTCCCATGGCCATCTTCTTCTTCTTTGTCGTTCTGACCATTGGCGACGAGTGAGCCTACTAGATTACTGATGGGGGGTGGGGCTACTGAGTGACGCCAGTGACGGATCGAAACATTTGGCATGACGTTGATATGATTCATATGATTTGTGTGTGACCTGCACCGCAGTACGACCCGATGGTCCAGTGCTTGATGTACAGTGATACAGTACAGTGCAATACAGGACCATAACTGCAGTACAATACAGGACCATAACTGCAGTACAGTACAGTACTGTACGAGTGTACGTCCGTGTCAACATGATGAGCAAAATTGTTTGTTTACTACCTTAGTACTGTACACAGTGTACAGTACAGATGTATTGAAAAGAGAAAAGTCTCAGTACTGTAGCTGTATACGATCAATTTCTGTGGAGAAGATGGTCCATCCATCCTTCCTTCGTTCTACTGTATCATTCTAGAAGCAGGGCTTACCGTAGTTGTCGGCATTGTACTGTAAGAGACAGAAACAGTATGGGAAATTCTACAATATATAGTACAGCAATATTACAGTATTTTCGTATCAGATACTGTATTTTCATCAAAGTACAGTACAGTATAAATGAAATGTACTGTATTGCTAGATAATTATCGTACTGTACAGTACAGTGTACAGTACTGTATCACTGACTCACAATTTCTCTCTCTCGAATATCTCTCTTCCATAATGTTCATGCAGCACATACTGTACAGCAATATTATTTTCGTATCAGATATTTTCATCAAAGTATAAATGAAATCTATTGCTAGATGTCGGTATAAACTACTGCATTAGCCCGCTAGTTTTAGTTCTATTTTCTTTTCCCCAGTTCAACTACAGTATCTACAGTAAAACGAAATTGAAGACGGCGTACAGTGTACAGTACAATGCTGTACTGTATTGTACTGTAGCAAACGTACTGCACATTGTACACGATATGCGTATACTGTACTAGTCTACTGTATGACGTACACGAAGGTACGCTACAGTACACTACAGAGCTTACAGCTTGCAACGGAAAGCATACTGTCACTACATAGCCAACTCTTGTATCAAACGCTTTCAAGGCAGGGAAAAATGGTAGATCAACAAGATGTGGGCAATCACTCCATTGGAGGAGAAATTGGTCAGGTATAAATCATGACAACTTTGCTTTAATTCCTATTTTACACCTTGCAAATACTTGCAAGACAAGATTAGCTTACTTTATTTTCTAGTTCTTCAACTAGTGTGCAAAAAATGATACAGTACGACATCATGTTTATAATGTCGTAAAAATGGGCAACCCGGTTGTTGATAATCAGGAATTAATGAATGATTCATAAAACTGCCATCAATACCATATTGCCACCAAGGCTTTCTACGAGTTATTCGCACCTTTATTCTCCACCAAAGTCGTAATTTGTTGTCATACGACAATCCTGTAACTCTTCCCGTGCACAATACAGCATTGAACTGCTAATACATATACTCTTTTTTGCTTGTGTAAGTATTATACCAATGCAATATCGATTTCTCGGCGTTATACCACACATTCACTTTTTCTAGCTTCAATAAATTCTTAGTTTACTATCATTCAATAGAGCTGTAAACACTCCCCCTTCCACAATAAACATTGCAATTGCTTCCTGACTTTATCCACTGTACGAGTATGCTGGCTTACTAAGTCAATGTACTACTGATGAAATAGAACAATCTAAATGACAATCTTGGCTATTAACAATTCACGAGTAATGTAGTGTGCAGTTAAAAATCACCTTGCAAGATATTTTCAATGCATACCAGTATCTTGCTAAATCAACGATCATTCATCATTGACACATGCACGTCTAAGAATTAGCAAAGTGATGTATTCACAGTTAGTAACTTTCACTAGCTGTAAAATTCATTTGTCAACTGCCTAAACACTGTAAAGAGTAAATGGTCTAAGTCATATTCACTATATATCATAATAATAATGCGTTGTTTTCGCATGTATTACTTATACGAAAGATTGTTTAAACCATGTCAATTTCTTTTATTATAATACCTCAATGCTAATGTCAATATTAATAACATTGCCATTCTAGCTTGATCTACAACGAGCTAAGCAGCAAGTTCCACAGCTTGAAAATATTTGCAGTATTCCTAATTATGATAAAGATAAAGAGAGTCCCCAAATTTCTCTTGTACTCCAAGAATATCGATATATTCAGTCATTCTTAGATGATCTGCACGACAGCTTATCTCAATATTTAAGTCATGAAAAAGGACAATTCGATCAAACTACCAACAGTGCTAACAATAAAAATTTTCCTCAAGGAGATGGAAAAAGGTAATCGATGATTTAGGCTCAAGTACTAAAGTAGAGCCATCATTAACCTACTCGCTATAATAATCAATGGTTATAAATATCAACATACTGTACTGGTACATTATAGTGATAAATGTGATGGTTACCAATTTCTTTCTAAAAAGATAACCACTAGCTATTAATTATATTATACGAATTAATGAATTTCATTTAATGTAATTAATGTTTTTATACCTAAATTGTTTTAACAGTAGTACTGCGGTAATCAGTAAAACTACCATATTTTTACGGTACTGTTTCTGCTATTGAAGAGATTCTAGCAGCAATTTTAGGGACAAATACAATCATAAATCTACCGGACATGAACGAAAAACTAATAAATCATCAGCTAGAAGGGCTACATTACGTTTAGTAACAGATAATCAACGTATGAACAATCATCACAACGGTAAGTACAACCTATCTACTGAAAAAGTCAGACCTGGCCGGAAGATAATAATTACCTTAACCGTTATACACTGATTTAAAAACAATTATCTAGAAGCTAAAGGAACGACAAAGTTGAATACCGATACTACAATTGAATTATCCAATACACGGGAATTTCCAACACTCGGTCAGAACAGGTACTACTGTAGTATATATAGTAAATTCTTGATTTACATTGATTACATTGTAATACCCTACTAGGACTACCGGAATCATACTGTTATGTACAATTCTGGTGGCAATTTCGTACGTAATAGCGACATTTCCTCAGCTCAACTACTAACCTTATCACTATCTCTCTTTCATATGTATAAATAGCCTGAAAGAACAACCTGTTAAATCTCCTAGAAGAATAACACCAACGCGTATTAATACTACTACAAACCCATGGTGTATTGATGATATGACGGAAAAATTTAATCATAAATCAAATTCCTACAATCCTGAAGAACTAGATGAGCAAGATTTTAACAGCGAAAGACGCCTTTTGAGACTAGAACGAGCAAAGAGAAGCACTACCAAGTCTAAAACTTACAATAGTAGTCACACTCCAACAAATGATGACATAAGCAACGCTAAAGGTCCGTTACATGATACCGGTGCTGCAATTAATACCACAATAGTTCAATCAACTACACGCCACTGCACACAAATCAATGAAGTAACAAAAACTCTAGCTGACAAGCATACCAATGATGGAGTGCTACAAATTTTAGCTAGTGTATATGCTGAAATTATTAAAGGTATTCATTAATGTACTTAGTTAAAATTACTACTAGTCATGACAATGTCAATATTAATGATATCAAAATTTAACATCCAACATTTATCAGTATTTATGCATTTCTCAATTATCACTAAAAACGTATTCATTTTTCTTCAATTTTTCCATCTGTATTCATTGTATCACTTTTGAATTTGATTGTAGCAAACTTGGTGCCGAATTTGACTGTGGAACTCTACTTTCTATCGCAAGTTATAACTAACAGTTCTCAAGAAAATGTCCCTACTAACAAAAATATACCCATTAAGCTTTTTAATACCTCGACAAAGTGTGTTCATTTTGTCATCATGGTTTTGGATAAAATAGTTGATATACTAAGAAAGTTAGATGGCACTACTGTTCGTTACTTTATCGAAAATGAAAAGGTACGTATTAAAAATCTGTTAGTATCTAACGATATAAATTAATAACTGGAGATACTCTTTGACAAATTTTAAGTTAATGAAATAAATTTATCATTCAATTATGATGTAAACTTCACTTTAGATACGTGAAGTTTCCCTACCATCACTGCACAAACTATTCTTTGAGTTTGATAGAATGAAACAAGACACCGTAAGTGTATTATCGAGATGCCTGTCATTATTATTTAATAGATTTTATTAGATCAGTATCAACTATCCAATAGCTTATAATTATACAGTAGTTACGACTGCTTACTATAAATCTTTTCTATCATAATTCTATTGAAGAAGTAAATTATAAATGCTTACATGTTTTGCTATATTCTATTATCTGTTTACTTAGCGATCATCTATAGATTACTTGGAGCCTCCGCTAACTAATGTCCCATTTCAAGTGGAGAAGGACAATAGAAGTAATTTTCCAAATGAGCGCAGTTTCCACAGTTTCAAGCGTCAGCGAGATATGTTTTACGCGCTGATACGTGAATGGGAAGAAGCGCGTGGAAAGCCAGATTGGGATATGACTCCTGCAATTGGCAGCAAAATCAAGTATAGTATAATAAACATTTAAATCATTGTAATACTTTTCTCTAAATTACCCCTTATTCTTCGGCTAGATTATTAGTACAAGAAATGGATGACATAGTCAACTATTCTCATTTTGTTCAACTCTTCCTATCTCAATTAATCCTGGTAAGTACTTAACATTATTCGATATGCAAAAGCGACTTGTATTATATCACACTCGTTGAATGTTCCTTAATTTCAATCATTTTAACGTTAGATGAATAATTCCGATTATGATTATACCAAACAATTTGATAACGAAAGTGGTGATAGCTTCCTAAAAAATTTGCGCAAGAAAAGTCCAACAAAGTTCCGGAAGTAAGTTGTTGTTTTGTTCTTACTAATATATCTAAATAATGCATATCCTAACGGCCTTACGTAATCAAAATATCTTATACGCGCAATTGCCACTATCTGGATTACTGGTTTATATTATAGCAATACTTGTTTACGTAAAAATTGTGAGATTTATACTATTCTATCAACTAATACACGTACGAATCTGATACAACCAATGTATACTTTACACTCAACCATTAACATGATGATTCTAATAATAATATGCTCACAGACTCTATGAAAGATTTTTCAAACCAGCTAATCTGGGTAGTCCATGTCCTCCACCAATGTTTACGCGATCTGAAAAATTTTTCCGTGATTTTATACTTACAGCTGACAGGTAAAGCACTAGTAGTACAAGGTCATTTTAGATTTTAATTTTCAGTATGCTAACAATATTTTAGTGTATACTTTGCGAAAATATTACTATTACCCTAACACATTCATACTCCCCTATAGTTACAGGTTCAATCGACATCTTACGGACGAGTTGTGTAATAAATTATATCAGGTATAGAGAATTTAAATATTATGCAAAACATTATTAGAATCAGGGATTGATTCCACAGAACTGTAAATGTTTTTTAACTTAGATCAATGCAACGCAGTTTTATTTCGTTGAATCTTCGGATGCTAATAATGACGATATTAAAAAGTTAGATCAGGTATGCTTGATTAACTGTCGCTCTGATAAAATTATTAACGCCATGTAAGATATAATAAAAAACATGAACTCACCAGCGATCATCATTAAATTTTTTCTTCTCTTAAGGAAAATATGAAACTATTTTCAAAGTGTATTTTAACTCTCCGCGTTATTGCTAAATTTTTGGGATTTTTGATATTTTATCCATACCACACTCATTCTAAACTTCCTGAGGCATTTATTCAAACATCAATTGATGCAAGAGACCAGGTTCGATATTTGAAATCGATTCTTTTCGATCATTGTTAATTTCGTTATTAATGTATAATCATTAATAATGTTTAGTGTCGGCAAGACCCAGTAGATATTATCAAATGCTTCCATCAAGCACGTGAACAACACCGAAAAGTACTAACCATACCATGGATAATCGAATATCTCAGTTGGATGGATCCAGTCGCCCCCAAATTAGACCAGTATGAAAGAATTTTGAAACTGCTTGTCAATGAATATAGGTAACTTGTCCAAATACTTGCAATCCCATCAGAAAAATAGCAATTGTAATAATGTAAAGATGATCATAATTGATGATCTCTAATTGTTTAATGTTCCTATAATTTTTTAGTAAAATATTGCTAGCAAGGGGCACATGTATAGTTGTTGATGTAATCTAATAATGTAATTTTAAAAACTTAAAAATTTGATGTTGTGTATGCTTAATCAACAATTTCTAGGTTTACATCTCAAAAGAAACATAGCGAAAACTACTATAGAAATCACTTATTTATCTCCCTACTTCTTGGTTGGCTATTTACTAATATTGATTCACCACAACTGGAATTACTTACATTAAATAATCCCGACTTAGATCAAATCGAATATCCAGATGATAATATTTGTGGACCGGTAATTTTGAAAATATTTACTGTAATGTACGTCGTGTGATGCTAAAATATAATTATAAAAATATAACTAAACCATGTTTTATTTTAAGGATGACTTTGAAGTTATTGATGAACAGTTGTTAACCGCATGTTGTCCATACCTTGGTAACACTATCTTTTACATAAAATTATTACTTTTCTCCTCCAATAATTAATGCTCATGATTCATATCGCATTTCCTCAATAGGAGAAATTACATCAATCTTCAAGCGCCATTCAGTTCCTACTACAGGTTTATTACTAATTGACGGGTAACTTTGCTACCCGACGTTTCTGATTGATAATAATTCTCCAATAGAATTTATAGAAATCACATTTGCTTACATAGGAATTCGAAAAATTACGCTTTTAAGTAAGATTCCATCCTTAACTGAAGTTAGAGAAGGTCTAATACAGGTATTGACGTCTTAAAGTAGTTAAATCTTGGCCTCAATAAGTCTATAAAAACTTCTGTAACTAAATATTTCACAATGAACAGCTTCAATTAGAAGAACACTTCTTACGCTATCAACCACCCTATGTAAAGAGTACTGTTGATTTTACTTCGGATAGGTAATGATGTAGTTATTTGCAGAAAAAAAAACTATATTAGAGTCACACAATATAACTATTATACAAATATATATGTACTCTAGTGTGTTTAATAACATCGTTATTAAACTCAAAAGTGAGCTTCTTCTCCCATTTATCGAAGACGCCTCCAAGATTCTACAACAATGGTGAGCACATGCTTAAATTTAGTAAATATTATAACATTGCATATAAATATTGGTAATTTTAATACTTCATGTAGGGTAAACTCGAAAGACTCTAGCGATCCAGTTACGGTATGCCATAAGTATAGAATATATGCCTTGGTACAAATTTATCAGTATGACTATAGTGTTTTTGCTGATTAAACCATGCTTTTTTCACTCTATTTTTCAACATTTAGGATCAGCTGCAGCTAATGACTATTGAAACGTTGGGAACTATTTCAACTAGGGCCCGCACTGAGTTACACACGATTTTAACGAGGTACAAATATCAATTTTCGAATAATAGCTACAGTAAAGCTCTCGTCGTATTTTACATCATGCTATCAATGATTTACGATTACAGAATTTGTCATAAACAAGTTAAAGAGGCTATACGTATATTACTACCTCAAAATACATCCCAACAGGTGATCTCTACGTCAATATAACATATTTGATCAGTCTTTTCATCAGTACTGTGCATGTGTAAAATGGTCGGGTTTAAACGTATAAGGGATAATTACTAGAAATTGTTTTGCACACGTGAATACTCTATCAACTGTAAATAATTATTAAGGCTTGATTAGATTCTTGCTTATGAATAATCTTAAGCAATATAGATTGAAATAATAGTGTCGATGATACTCAATGCTCTTAAAAAATAGATGTGTGTAGGCTTTCTTCTTAACTGAATGCTATGGTATCTTAGGTAGTTGAATGTGCAAGTAGTATTGCCTGTCGTGTGACAAGGGAAAAGGTAAAAAAATGGACTGATGAGCCCTTACTTCGTAAGTGAACAAATCGCAGCAATACTGTAGTGAATCATTCATGTTGCGCATTTATTAAAACTTTGGCTTTATTTGCGTCTTTTCAGGATTCTTGGAAAAAGAAATTAACGTTGTTTCAAATAAATTACGGAAGTCAATTATGAATGATTCACAACAAAGAAATTAAGCTTACAAAAATAGTGGCGTAACATAAATCTTTTTAATTTTGTAAATGTCCCGTAATATCTGTTAGTAAGAGTATAGCACTATTTCACAGTCTAAATCCGCGATATTTTGAGATTATATAAACAACGACTCTAGTATACTATTAAGCTAATTTTTGAATAATTTTATAAAATTAGATCAACACAATGAACTAAGAGTTTATTGAAACTGTACGATATCTATTTAAAAATTTGATAGCAGCAAACAAAATTTTATAGAAACCTGTACGTTTATCTTTATTATATGCCATATACTGTACTCGTATATTTCACGATTTCGCGTATCCGATACTAATGATTACTACAAGTGTGGATGAAATTTACACTCATGATATCTTCTAAAATATTATAAATTAATAATTTTATAATCAACTTTAGTCAGAGAGAAAAAGTTCACTAAATTGTATTTATTACCCAAGCAATAACATCAGCATAATAATACTGTAAAGTGAGTCCTTTTATTTTTACACCAGCGGCAAATGGAAATGTTGCTTTTGTTGGCTATTTTAAGTAAAACTTGCGACCCGTTGGAAAATTTACTCTGGCTAACAGAGTTTAAGGATTATGACTGTCTCATACCTAATTATTTAATTGACAGTTGTAGTTGTTATCTAACATGGTATATGCGTACATATGTCAAAACCTGATTTTTTTATATTAATGCCCGATGGAATAAATATTTTATAACTATATAACATCTTAATTGTTATCTATAGCAAATCTAAATCTTGTTTATACCATAGTATACTGTATTTATTTCTTCGACTCATGACACCAAGTACATGAAATACCTACTGACAAAATTGTTTTTTTCATGAAGTTCGCTTACTGTTTTTATATCATATTTTTAAAAAGATGGTAACTTTTACAAGCACAAATGATCATCATGCCAAGATTAGCACTTTACATGGAGAATAGATATGATAATAGTTAACTCTTTTATTTCTCGTTCCTTATGACGAGGTAGATAAAACGTACACATTATGCTAATATAGAAGATCAATATATACGATGCCCAATTTGCTTTTAACTACAAATGGCAGAATGAATTAAGTAAAGCTGATGGCTTGATGACATAACTGATCATTAAAGAGAGTATTTCAAATCGAAAATTTACTTGTTAATTCAAACTTTAAGATGATATTGTATCGAAATAAAATTTTTGATTGCTATAATTTAGCAATCAATCATTTTCCAATTTAACAACTTAACTAAAAGTAGCACATCCTTTTCATAGATTTGTTTCATGTTAAAGCATATATATGAATGACTTTAATCAGAGTTAGATCATTTTATAGCCTGCAGCACATCAATATAAAAAAAACACTGACCATAACTACTATTGAATTTCATTTTTATGCTGTTGAGAAATTTTGCTCACGATTTGGTGCGATGTATTGATAAGCTGTTATAGAAGGTGGATTCATAGCAGAATCGTAATTATAGTCTTGATCGAATGATGAATTCCTTCTTTCCTTGGTAACAGAATATGGTAATTCATGAATCAACTGTCCCTCATGACGATGATGAGCTATTTGAGCTTTATTTTCATCTAACACGAAAGGTGTTGTCGTAGTTTTAGTACTAGGAATTGTATCGCAGTGAGATAGCTGCTGAGTTGGCGTATATAACAATGACGTTGGTGATTTGCTATTTGGATAATTAGTATTTCTTGAACTTGCTGTACCTAAAAAGCAAAAATAAGTTGTAGTTGTGGGTATCACGTAAAGATAGAAGCAAATTAGATTTGTGCTTTTATTTAAGATATTTGCCTTAGTTCGAATAATTATTTATATGTATAGTACGCATTAGGAGAATTTGTAAATAAATTAAAGAGAAATATAAATTTCTTCTAAAGTAAAAATTAATATAATCATAATGCAAGATAATCTTAGAGAAGGAAATACGGGTATGTCGATTTTACTACTCCAAAATATTATTCCAATCCAGAAATGATCAATCATTATTCAGTCCTATGAACTTCTATAAATTTGCTTCTGAAGTATACATAAATTTACATTTTTTCACTTGATTGATCATTAGGATACCATAGGATAGAGAGGAATGGCAATTTTGCTATAGTATAAAATTGTTCGTATATTGGGACAATCTAACTCTGAAATGATCAGTCTGCATTTTGTCTAATGAAACTCTCGGATCTTGGTTCCTAACACATACAGTATAGTATTAATGAAAGTTAACCCCAACACTGAGTAATAATCATTTCTGCAGTTATGATCTAACCTAAGCTATATTAAGATTGAATCAAGCTTTAGTCAAGGCTATTAAAGATTTAAATCATATTAGAATTTATACAAGGGGAGATCCATATCAGCTACTTCTATTTTATATACTTATGTAAATGGACTTACCTATCATTGGCACAAAGGAAGGACTACTGCATGTTTCGTCACTATATTGAGGTAATTTCATATCATAACGTAATTGTCCATGTCTATACGGCAATAAATATGGTTGATAATTATGGCGGAACATGGCTCGGCATGCATTTTGTTTAACACGTCGCTCTTTTGAGCGTCGATTTTGAAACCAAACTTGGATAACACGCATATTTAATCCTGTTTGTTGCGCCAAGCGTTCCCGTATCAATCTAGTTGGCTTAGGCGTTATAGCAAAAGCATTTTTTAACATTTCTAATTGCTCTGTCTTAATCGTTGTTCTCGGTCCACGTTTCTTACAATTATTTCCACTTTCATTATCGTTATCAGCTTGAAGATCATCTTCATTATTATTATCTAATAGATCTTCTGTTTCATCTTCTTTCTCGTCATAGTCCGAATTATCATCTTCCTTGTCATCGCTATTATAGCTGCAAGGACTTGTTTCTAAATTAAAAATCAACACAATAACTGGCATTATCTCATTATAGTAACTACGGTAAATAAGAATAAGTACAGAAAATAGCAAAAAACAAAATTGGCAATGATACTGTTGATTCTGCTTCTGCTTCTTTTAATAATTATAAAGTAGTTCAAGCAGGGATAATTATAATAAAATTAATCTGACGACAATTTTATAAAAAAGCCTTCCTTTACCATTAAGTAATTCTTGACTATATTTAATTCAAGTGGAACAATTTCATCAAGATGTATGAAGGTAAAACACATTTGATCATTTTTATCATGATAGTCCTTTGATACATGTACTTCTTAAAGATGCCTACGAATATGTCTATAGCAACACAGAATATCCATATCAACAGGCAACTCGTAGATCATCGATTAAGCGGCCATATCTATCCAAGAAGATTGGAAGTGTTTTTTATAGGTCATAGATGGTACATCGAGATTGATTATATGGTAACAACAGATGTACAGTAAAATTGTTCTATACCGTATATCGTCACTCACGAAAATGAAGAAAGGGTTATATGTTCATATCATTAATTACTATAACTGCAATAATCGTTAGAGTACAGAGTGAGTTTTTGATATTCATCATTTAAAAATAGTATTTAATCAATCATGGAATTGAGAATAAACTACTCTATTACGGACAAACCGATCATAGCGATAGCCGTAACAACCATATTATAAGATATATATAAGTTTTTTGCGGATTGAACAGAAATACTGTAAGCTATTAATGGTTGATCGTTTACATTATAGAATAGCCGGCCATCAATCAAAGATACAAATAGGAATGGGTATTTTTACTGATACGGCCCTTTTTTCATGGGATAATGTGACAAAGCACAGTCTGTGTCATTTTACATATGACAATGCTATAAATCTAATTGCGTACTCCTATATCATCTTGTATCACTAATTAAACAGTTTACAAATTACGAGAAAGAAATTGAACATTTCGTGACTAGACTGAAGCAATTTTTTGTTCTCTAAACAGATCACAGACAACTATATTGTACGCAATACAATATAACTGACAGGGAGACATCCGAATACTAGTAATACGCACAATATTTCCGATATCATCAATTGTTTCAAGGGCTATAATACGGTCAATAACTCTTGGTATTTCATGGCGATAATTATTAACAGGTGCAACGTTATATCTTTAAACACTTTTACATATTACAAGTGACAATGGTATAGTAGCCACTGTCCTTCAATTAGTTATCAGCGTACATAGCAACACAGAAAAGAATGCAATGCAAATAATACCAATGAAATTATTTGAATAAAATAAGGTATTAAAAATGGGGTATGAACCCTATCTATAATTTATGTAACTAACATAACCGACGCTTTGAATGAGCGCTAATATTTTCTGCCCTTTGATACTAATAAATGCAGCTTTTGATAGACATTTTATGTCAATATTTAATTGTATGAGTGAGAGCAATAAAGAACTTTCTGCTTCGATACGCTCGATGATAAATTGTCGATTTCTCCAACAGATTTACGAATTATTGACAGCATACAACTATTTATTGCTATTTTTGTTCATAATAATCATATGATTGTATCTGTCGTGATGATTTACTCACTAATTTGTCGTCAATTTACAGTATGAATTTACAGTGATGAAAACTAGACTTACTTAATGAGTATTGTACTTTGCTAGTCCTATCTAATGGAGTCAACGAATATTCTTAACCACAATGCTAGTGTATTCTTACTTGCTCATTTTATTCCTACGCGACTTCTGTTCATTTGCCAGCAAGATTATACATTTCTGACCTCTTTTGTCAATCATTATAACTGTCTGCCATAGCAGATTTTCTTGCTATCATTACTTTTATGGTTTACAACTATAACTACCCGTATATTCAACCATGAAAACTGAAGAATAAAATTTTCATTTAGGATACCACCGCATTCAGATTTCGATAGCTTCTTCTTCAAATAACATTGTACGCAGTGTTTATAGTATAAAATTATACTCTTAAGTGATTTTATCCATGGTTACACAAGTGCTTTATCTACTTTAGCTAAATTTTATACCAGCACTAACTTATTCCTTACCGATAATGATAAAAAAAAAACTCCATGAGAGGGACGCATTTTGAAATCATGCCTCACATCGCTATAAAGAGTCCATTCTTTAACCATACATTTATCGAGAATATTGTTAATACTTTGTTATGATTGATTTCCCTTTTAGCTTATTAGTTCATAAACTCAATAGTGGAAAATACTTCTACCTAGAAGTCTATCGTATGCTTCGATATTATTACTGTAATTATCCAATAAAACAGTTGCAGCTTTTTCAATCATAGCACAACTAGGCGATAGCTTTCACTCTTTTACTCACACAAGCAAAAGTGTGTATAGGTTACAAAAACTCCTAATCTATAAATTCATATTTACACAAATATTCGTAAACTACACTAAAATCGACAATATCATGATACTGTCAATATTAAGATCGTCATAGTTTCTAGTAGAGTTATTAATATAGTATATTTTAACGTAAGCAACAAGCAAAATCGATTACATTACTGGTAGTTAATTGAATTTCGTAATGCACCTGTATCTTCTTTACTCTTCGACGTTAACGATTGATCATTTAGGCTTGTATTAGTTGAAGAAATTGAATTTTGATAATCAGCTTGGCAAATGTACTGATTATGTTGGTTAATATAAAGTTGCTCGCCAGTTGACATTTGACGACCACAAATTGCACATTTTAAACACTTGATATGGTAGACATCATCTCGTGCTCGGCGTACTAATTCATTAGGCGGTATTCCGATACCACAACCTGAGCATTTAGTTCCATACGTTCTATTCTCACATGAATAATTGAAAAAGGTGTTTGAAAGGATAATAATAATAACAAAATATTAGTCTTAGCGAACGTTTTACTTTTATGTTTTAATAATTATCGGTACTAAAAAAACGAAAGGCACAAAACTGCGTAGATTAGGATAAGAAATTGGTGATTGAGGTTGGGATTGATAGCTTTCTAACCCTTATTTTAGTTCAAAATTATTGTATTAGTAGTTAAAAGACAAAGTAGCATCAAGAAATTAATAGCATATTCGTAGATTTTTTGATGTAAAAATTAAAGTTTACAGGATAGATTGCTCGTTATCGTCCGAGAATGGCCTTCAATATGATCACCATATAAATTTATGAATAAATAGGTCTGCTTTAGTAACTGCTTGTAACACTGAAATGGGAAATAGTATCTTAGATTTAAACGGAGATATTGATGGTATCAACTATTACGAATCGTGATATTTTATTTTAGAAATAAAATACCATTGAATCGCTCATAATCTAAATGAGATATATGCGTATAACTTGAAAATCTAATATAAATATCATGCAATAATAAGCCATTCCAGTATTGTTGAAAAATTAGCTTGACTGTCACAATTTCGATGTGATATAATTTAGGTGTCATGGTAAAGCTTGGTAAAATTGTACTAAGATTTGATAGCTACTGAAATAGTTATGAATTTTTCTAAATTACACATACAGTTTATTAACTTATGCTGCTTTAAAATCAATTATTTTTAAGTAATTTATTGCGGTATAAGTTTTCTCTCGCCCATCAACTATATCGTACAAGCTAACTTAAATCATTTATATTATCTGCATTATGCAATTAGAAATCATGTTCATGAAATAGAATAACTGTCAAAAGTTTTGTCAAATCATATTAGTTCAGCAGTATCATGAATTAATTTTTATGTAAGGCCCCTTTACTATCCATAACTCACTATAGCAATAGTAAATACTTTGTAGAGTTATTATTTCAGTCTCATCAAGCGAAGACCCCTAAATTTTTCATAATATACTTCATATTCGTTCATCCACCAGCTACTTTAGATATTAACTGTAATGCTAGTCGATTAAAAGTATGTTATTATGGTAGATTATATAGAAATGAGATTAAAACGGCTAAATTAGTCCTGATGTACTACTCAAGGCATATTAACCCTGTTTCACCAGACTTTACATATCGATAACTCGATATCATCATTGGCTATCAATGATCAGTAATAAAGTTGTTTAATAATTTGCTAATATTACCTGTTTACTCGCAATTCGTAGTAGCCAACTACGCAATCATTGATAGTATGAGTTATTTCATAAAAAATGTCAATCTTACTGTCTCTTACTGTCTCCGCAAGAAGCGATATTGTTGTAACGCTAAGTAAACAGTTTGAATTAATTATTAATAATATTTACTTTATAGATGCAGGTTTTCAGCATTCTCGACTATAAATGGCATTGATGTAATAGATAAAGCGAAATCGAACGTGTTCGGTGACTATGGATCATCTTCGCATACGTATTAAGCATTGTTGCAAGGACATATAAAGTTAAAAAAATGTTGACAAATATTTACATCATCTACTATATCAATAGTAGTGTAGAATAAAAGGAGAAAATGAAATGTTAATGTAAAAGATGAATTTCTGACCCTCTCCCTAGTATCAATAGTAGGATTGCTGCGACAGAGGAGTCCTGATGAAATTTTAGGATTTATTGTCCTAGTACAAGCTACGATAAAGAAATTAAAAATATAAAAATAAGTGTTGTAGGAGAATTGCTAATATATTTCTCCTGGTATCGATAATAAAACCGCGATACGAAAGCACATTTAACGAAATGTTGAAACTTTCTACCAAATTATAGAAAGCGAAATAAACGGCATTAAGGTACGTCACGGTACGAACTACCGTGAAAAAATAGCTATTTAAATTTGGTTAATATAATATAGTGATAATATATTACAACTAGTTACCTACAATAGGAATTACTCTAATTATAAATGTGTTACAGTAAATTTAATGCTGTGCAGTAATGTGCACTGAAATGATTCTGTGAATGGACATGTTGTAGTCCGAACGTGAAAAATTAGTTAGTAGATGTTCTCACCTAAGTATTTTTATAAGATGACTCGTGAATGTTAGCTGCTGTAGAAGGGTATATAAGCCCGTCAGATAGTTGAAGAAAGTAGTTCTCAATCGTCTAGTTGAGTTTAACCTAGAATCAAAGGCGTCTAAATTCTTGTGAGGTAGTTAAGGGATACCGAATCCCGGAGACTATAGTAATTTAGAGATTTGTTTACGTTATCCTTGTCACGAAGCCGGTTTGTGACAAATTTTCGATGCGGTACCTCAAGCATGGGCATTTAAGATTACCATAACAAGATAACTTCTCAAGTATGAAATGCAGCATAATAAAGATTAAATATATTAATAATTAGAAACAGGAACTACGACAACTCTAGATCATTGTCTTGTTAGGAATTGACCAGGGAATAATTGAGAACTATGAAAGTTAGAGTATTATATAAAGATGGAATTTCGATCAAATCTCTACCATAACTGATAGCAGTAAGGCAAGAGGTAAAACTTTAATATCCGATGTTGTCTTAAAGCCATCACTAATGAGAATGATACAGTATAATGAAATACTTTGTAGCTATTATTTATATTCAGTTATCAATATAAACTTAGCATAGATCTTTAGTATCAACAACATCGAGATAATGATGAGAAATATGAAGCTAAAAGCATAGCGGTGGTAGGCAAAATTTTTACCGGTAATCCTTGAAAACACAAATTAAATTATATATATGTATGTCATGATATGAATATACAATTATTCAAGCTTATCTGTGGTAGGAGGGACATTAACTATAATGGAACAAAGAAAGTTAAGAGTTAAATAAAGCAACTTTAGATCATTCTCTAGTAGTAATCATGGAAATATTCTAAAATAAAGTAATGCATAATTGACCAAGTCTTGATCAGTTAAATTCTAGAGAATGGAAAAGTTGAAAGTGTTGGATCATTGGCTTTTTTAGTCAATACTATAAACAAATAATGTCAATAAGATAAAATAGGTAGCCAAAATTGAAAAAAGCTCTTACTTTATCCTTCTCAAGCGTGACTAAGAGTAGAAAAATAAGAAAATTGAAGGCGCTCGGTGAGCTATTAATAATACTTTCAACAGCGGTCACAGACTAAAGAAAAACTATGGAATTATAAAAATGCAATAGGTGAATCTCAAAAATTTGCTTACAATACTTCAGTAGCAGTGATGAAAAAAATAAGATACATAAAGTTAATAAACGTTCAATGAACCTTTCCAACCAAGATTAGCGGTAGTGACGAAAATAAGGAAAATATCAAACTGGAATAAATAATTTTGATTATTCTCAAGGGTGACTAGTGAAGATTAAGTTGAAACATATAAAATTGATAACGATAAACTCTTTCAGCAGCATTGTAGTTCATAATAAAGAAAAGATCCGAAGATAAAATAGGATATACTGGTAATAAGTAGGATTTTCAATCATTCTGCAGCATAATGAACAGTAATAAAAACAATGAATGTAAAGTTTGAAGCGTTTGATGAACTTTTCCGATCAATGATCTAGTACGAAAAAGCAGCAACAACATAGAAATAAATTAAAATCGGGGAGTTGTAGATAATTATTAAATAATTCTCTCGCAAACGCAATGACAGTGAATAAAAAATTATACAGTAAAAACAATTTGTTGACCTTTTTCAATCCTTCCAGAATCAAAAACGAAAGCCTAATTGTCATAATTTGAAGATGAAATATAGTAGATAAAATTCAGATCATTGCTTGATATCGATGGCAGCAATATAAGAAGACAATAGATAATTTTCGAAGAGTTTTCCGTCTGATTTCGATAAACATTTTTAATATTGACCAGCATATACATTACAACATAACGAATACACTGCTAATTATTATCCTAAATGTAACCGATGCTAAAGTAAATGTAGCCTACAAATGATAGTAACAACGATTATTGTATAGGGGTAAATTTTAATCTTTATTTAATCATTTAGTACCAAAGGTATTTTTAAGTCATTATAATATTGAACCTAAATCCTCATTTCATATTAATTTTGCTAACTACAAGATCACACTAATACATAATAAAGATAATGTATTGTATCAAATTTGGGCATTCAAACATGATCATAAAATGTGAATTAAGTAAACGATGATGACACCCATTAACTGGTTTACCGATTACCGATCGATAATAAATAATTATGGTTTGGAAAAATATCACCAAGTAATATTGTAATGTAATCGAAACCTAGAAACGAAATTAAACGTTTATTGCTAATACTAGTGAAAAGATTAATGAACTTCGATAGGGTTATTATGAATGAGCAATATAAGTAACATGTTTCATTTTGTCATTCTACTAGATATTATTATCTATAGTACACAGTTAACGATTGATTATTATTTTTTGTCACATTTCAGTAACGTGTGCCTTTAGATAACTTTTATCCAAAGTGTACTAGTAACAGTAGATTAGCATTATATTTATAGTTTAGACATAGTATATAGCAGATCAATTTACTTAAAGTGTATATAGATAACAACATACTACATTTTCTAATTTGTCGATGTCTTTCCATTGTGTAGCATAAACGACAGCTTCAGATATCGATAGATCAAAATTTTTCTAATGTTATGTATAACTAGGTGCTTTAACATAGCTTAGATGAAGAATTTTTTATATCGAAACTGAATTAATAATTTACAAGGTGAAATACACTCGTTGGAAGTTTCTATCGATAAGATCACAAGTTTTGAGTAGCATTATGGGTCATTTAGAGGATTAAGATTGATGAATGCATAGCTGATCGCAGCTCAGCGAGTAACCTTTAGTAGGTACGATACACAAGGAAAAAAGTTACAGACTTCTCAAGATCAAAATTTTGAAGAGATTTTGAATCATAGAGTAGATAATTAGGAATCTCTCAAGTTGTACACTAACTGTGCTTTTGCACTCATAAACTTGGTAATGTATCTATAACAATAGTATGGCAAGAGGCAATCTACTACTGTATAACTACAAATGACCAACAATTATCAACTATCAATTGAGATATCACTCTTTCAGATCAGTAGATGTCAATGATTTTTAATTATAACAAAATTACATATTTAATAGCTAAAGGTGGGTCAAAAGATCCGGTAATAAATATCTATAGTACTTAAATATAAAGTAGAATGTTAATAGATATAATTGATATATCTCCTGTTAAAAAGTCCTTTAGCGTGTAAAATTAACAAGATTAAATTGGATTTCATTTTGATCGTATTTTTTTACCCAGTTTAAAGTTATAGTTGATAGATATTCACGAGAATACCAATATCAATCGAACACCAAACAAAAGGCTTAAAGTAAAAATCATTAAATTCCCTATTCGCTTTAGAAGGCATAATCTTTAGCGTACATGCAATGCAAAAAATAGGGAAGACAATCTTCTTCATCAGTTCTACTAATAGGAGAATTATCGATATAATTTAGGTTAAGAAATATTATTTTTCAACATTTTGATGCTTCTTAAGGCATACTAAAGGGAATAGAATAGCAAAATGGTATTATCAGCTTTACTGACAAATGCTGGTTAACCCTTTGGACACAATTTTAATTTTCTTGGCATAATTCTTTAAGAAAATTTTTTCTATAAAGCATGAAAGATCCCTGATAAGACAAGAAAAGCTTGTTCTCGTGGGAATTTGTAATCATGATATACAGTACTATCATGGATTATTAATTCATTGTCTAACAATGCAGTAAAGCGTTTAAAGCCGGCATTGGCCATCTTTTCTTAATGTCTAAGATATTCCCAAACTTTAATACGACTGCTCTACATCAAAGCATAATTCCCTTTAAATTGGTACTATCCCAAAATAAAGTACTGACTTGACAGTAATTTGATCAGATAAAAATGAGGTCATGTAAATCGGTATTCAAAGTTAATATTTAAATGGAATTTCTTACCTATAGAAATCATTTCGACAGTATAATTTGCCATCACGACTAAAGCATTTTTCACTTAATTGCACTTTACATTGTGAACATTGAACACATTTGGTATGCCATTTGCGATCTAAAACGCTGAGGAGAAATTTATCACATATTGGCAATTGGCAACCGGCACATGAGATCATATCCGATCTAAAATTAGGAAAAGAAAGAGGAGGTAAGTTAGATGTTAGATAGAAGTAGTTATTGATGTAATTAAAATTTCAATTTCAATACAACGGTGATGCTGTTGTTTAATCATTCATTATCACGGTAATAACGCTATTTCATGATTTATATAATAGGAAAAGATAAAATCGAATGAAAAGATGTATCGATGACTTAGTTAGCTAAATGAAAAGTTCTAGTTTAAACTATAATTGTATTTGATGTTTTATTTTGCATAACTTTTCTATTAAAATAACATTGACTCTTGATAAAAAATTAACGGAATCATTGTCTATCATTTTGTATTTCCGCGATTGCGGTTGCAACATGATAATACAGTTTGAACTCATAGTTATGTAGGCGAGTTGGTTATGTTGATATTTACTTAGGACGTTGATAGCTTGTCATCCGATTATACGTTCATCACTTTCTATATACTATCTTTATTCTTGGTCATGACTATAGCCATAAGTTGGCGTTGACGGCCATGATAGAAGAGTATCAATGGAGTAAAATAGAAAATAGGCTCGAATTTACCCTTAACTTGTCCAAGTATATCTTTTACGTATTTACTTCCAATCCAATTTTTGTTTAATCTTATCTTACATGTACTTACAGCTTGGACTTGCATCTAAAAATGATTAAAAAATTTTTAATCGATAGAGGCAATATTAATTTGTTTAATCATTCTTATTCTTATTCATGTTATTATTGTGCATTATTAAGATTATTATGATGGTGGCGATAATAGACGAAAAAGGAGAGAAAATTGCTCAAATTTGAAAATAAAAATTTATAAAGCGTTAACGTAAGAGTTACTTCAGAATTAATTTCCGAATATTTCAAGACAAAAGTAAAAAAAGGAGATAGTAAGAAACCTCCCAAGTCGATGAGTAAAAATTAACTTTCCTATGGGTATAAGTATTCAATTCATTGCATCAGATCAAAGATCGGTTATATAGATAATCACTGGATGACTTGAATGATGCAAACGATGTAAATATCAATTTCAAGAAGAAAATAGACTGAATATTAAATATGAAAATATGTAACTTGTAAGAAATGGATCGATAAAAAAAGACTATTAGCTCTATCTCTCTCAAATCAACACTTTAGTAATGAATTGGATATTTATCTTTTCGTAAAAAGTTGGTAAAATAAATAATTTAATCTATGTTCATTTTTTCTAATCATTTCTAGACGCAATTTTTCTAGAATTGAAACTTTATTAGAACTACATGTTATAGATTTTTCGATCTTTTATTTCCTTTTACTCTCTACACTAATTCAGTCGTGGATAACAGCATACAAGAGAGTACAAGAGGAAGAAGAGTCGAAATGACGAAATGATAACCGTAAAAATTAGCCAGGAATGAATTAGATTACCTGATAAAGCGATGGCCTAATACTCTTGATGGATCGATTGTAGTTGTAGGGGCCTGATGATAGATGAATATCGATGCAGATATATTTATAGACTCACCTAGTTGGATAGATTTGTGTCAATACTGAATGGATATGTAAATTTATAGACATGGAGTTTTCAGGATATGAAGTTTTCCATTCAATGATACGAAAGACAGACAGCCAGGCAAAGGAAGCTGATCAATTACATAACAGCAATGTCCTCTATTGACAACCATTATCTTGCCGACAATAGAGAGTAGAATTATTTGCAAAGAAGAAGAATTTAAACAACGCTTGCCAATCTATTCCTATCTCCGCCCTCGAATTTTGTGCTTGGTTAGCTTTTCAAAATTCTCTAACTATGGGTATTGTAAAAAAAGTCAAGTAGTGAAATTGGAAGAAGAATAAAAAATCAGGCAGGACCGTTATCGTAAGAATAATTATTGTAACTTGATACCTATTCAGTAAAGATAAAATATTGGATAGTATTGCCCATCAAGGAAGTATTTTAAATGATTAGACGTAATTCGTATGGTTACATAGATTACGACATACAAACCTTTTTATAACATATCGCTATTATTATTTTTAACATGATACTACGTTTATTTAGCCAAGATATCATCATCAAAATAAGCATCAAGGAAGTATTGGAAATTACAGAGACAATATTTAGATGATAATTATAGATTAGAGGCACAAAATGTTATTTGTCTAGTTTAAAAATTACCCGTATGCATTTTGCCTTTATTTTTAGCCTAGATACAGTCTTAATTTAGATTATTAAGGAAGTAGTTAAAGTAGTTAGACGTAACTCACATGGTCAACATTGATTAAGGCATCAAGACTTTTTCTACTATATCGTCATGAATATTTTCAATATAACTCAGCCAAGACACAATCACAGAAAATAATGGTTAACCAAGTAGTTAAAATGATTAATTGTCATTTATTTGTGTGGTTAATCTTGATTAAGACATCAGATTTTTTGTGCATGTCGTTAAGATTATTTTTAATATATGCAATGTAGATTTAGCCAAGAATTGAACATGAAAGTTAATAACTAACCAAGAAGTTTAAGTGATTAGATGTCATCCATCTTGTCTAGTGAACTATGGTGAACACTTAAAAATATAATATAAATCGTCATGACTTTTATTTTCAATGAGATAAAACATTCATTAAGTCAAGACACTATCATAGGAAATAATGATTAACTAAGTAGTTAAAATGATTTGTTATCATTGATCTGGATGATTAACATTGATTAAGACATAAAAACTTATTTTACGTGCCGTTATGTTCATCTCCAATATGATTTCCCCTTTACTAAGCCAAGATTTGACGTTAGATATTTTATTAACTTTAACTAAGACCGGGTAATATTTTACTCATCGTCATAGTTTTCAATTTGAAATCATCTTAATTTAATCGAGATTTGATATTAGGTAACGCAATCTATTAAGGAAATATTCGACAGATCTCATAATACTAATACTTCTAAGAAGTAATTAATTATTAGCCTATTTATTATGGTACATCAAAACTGTTTCAAGAATTTTCTCTAATTTATTTAGATAATATTTAATAGAGACAAAATTATTAAAAAATAACTATCAAGGAAGTATTGAAAATAGTCAAACATTGTATCCGTACGGTTAACATACTTTTAGATCATGAATTAAATTTTTTCATAACTTTATTACTTCCTATACCATGTTCTGTCTGATAACTAGATATTTAATTTTAATGATCAGATAAACTCATACAATATTAAGATAGATGATTTGGTGAGCCTACGGTGGCAAATTTTTAAAATGTTAAATAATATATATTTAGTAAAGACCGGACATGGCGAATGAATTTAACCCTAATGTTTGTATGGTCAGTATTGATTTGAGGAAAAATGAAAACTTTTCTACATATGGTAATCAACTTTCATTATTACAAATTGCATCTATACAGTCGAGATTTGATATCGGAAATAATTTATCGAGGAAGTACCCTGAAATTGGAAGATAATATGATATTATAACGACCGAGCTAGTGCAAATATCAGGCAACGGAAAATTTTTCTCGTCTATGATAATTTTACTGTGATACAGCAAAGATAGATTGTTAAGATTCAATCATCTAAAAATTACTCCAAGACATGTTCACATTCTACGCTTATATGGTTAAACTATACCTAAGGTAGAGAAATATCATTACATAGCGTAAAGTTGTCAATAATATAAGGCGGCAGCTTGGATACGATTTTGAAAATAATAACTTTCAAAAGATCATTTGAAAATAAATAAAGACAATAAATGTATAGTTAAGATGTTATTCGATTCAATAACTTCTTTACATAACGCATTGAATTGGAAGGACATTATCTTTACTCCCTAGCTAATATACGCAGTCATCAAGAAAGTATTTTAAAATAATTCAATCGTAATTATCTACTCTATCTACTTTTAGGCATAGGAAGTGACATCTTACATTCGTATTTTATTGCATATCGTCACTGGTTGAAGGTGTACTATTGGATACTTATTGCAGATAGGATCTCACTAATTTTTGTTAATGTTTATTTGCTACGATAAGAATTTAAACATAGTCATGTAACATAACTATATAATTAATTCATTGCAATCAGGAAATTATTGAAATAACTATCGTAGTGCGAGTCTGGACTTAATACGATTGCTATATTGACGAGAATTAATTGTAAATTAGCCGAAAAGATAAGATAAACCACAAATAAACCTGACTAGTAAGCAATTTTATAATTATACTTTAATTTTAATAATTTTAATAAAACTGGCAGAAGCATATAGGTAGCGGATTAATTTAACTAATAGTCACTTTAATAACTGTACATTATTTAAATACAGATGATGAAAGTAGACAGATAAAGAATTAATCTAACTAGCAATTTAATATTTATACTTTAATGCGCGTATTACTGATAGTATAGATAGATGGAGGATTAATCTAACCGATAACCAATTTAATAATTATACTTTATTTTAATACAAACGACAACAGTGGATGGGTGAAGAATTAATCTAACTAGAAGTCAATTTTAATAACAATTTTGCTTTATTTTCTATTAAAAGATGACCTAGATGAATATAGTATTAGTTAATATGGCTAAAACTATACTTATAGCGGTACTGAGGGTTAATTTTTCATGATGGCGGAAAAATGATACTAATAAGCATGATAAGGCAGATTATTCAGTCTAAGAATGAGTTCTATTAAATTATTGTACTCTTAAACTATTATTAAAATTTTGTACAGTTTTGCATACATTTTCTTTATGAACTGACATGAATTATTGTGATTTTATATCGCGAACCCTTCCAAGAATGGATGATATTATGATATTCATGAATAATTCGTTAGATATTGTTATTTTTATCTTGAAATTGCAGTCAATACTATTGTCATTTCAATGCTATTGATTGATTGATTAAATTTTTGAAGTAGTGATATCTGTTGAAAGACTTTCTAGGCTATAGTCTCTAACTATGAGAAAAATAGTTGAATGCTTCGATTGCTAGTATTTGGTGAGCAATTGAAATTATCGTCAATCTTAGATTTACGTTACTACTTATAATTATACTGCTAATCGCAAAAAATTGAATAAATTTTTATAGATAATATTTGATATTTGGAAATATTGACGGAAAAATCGGAATGGATTGTCAATTTATAATTATTTGACCAGCTTAATCTGCAATCATGGAAAGAATTTTCCACATCTACCCTACTTTATCACAATTTTGTTACTCCATTCTAGTTTCATTTTTAATCAATTACGATCATAACATAAATTTCACAGAAAAAGCTCTTATTTGTAATACCTAGAAATAGATTAGTAACCAATCGATAAAATAAAATCTTTCTTTGTTGTATTATTTGATCTGTTATCGGCCTATCTTGGCTTTATTAATGAATTATGGAAAGATGATAGACGATAGATTTTGATCTTTCCAGACGAAGAAAGATATATAGACTGCAATTCTAATTATTACGTCAAGATTAATTGTGATATTCCGCGTGTTAAAAATAAATGGCATTAAAATGATAGACAGGGACGACAAAACCAAGGAGAAATTTATAATTGACTCGATTAATAGATATCTATATATTTGATATAAAAATATATTTGTTAAATCGATATACTATACAAGTCTCTTGATGAGAGACAAAGAATAGAAAAAGTCGTCTAAGCTATTTTACTACGCTTTTCTTTCTAATAACACTACAGAAAAGCAAGACTAGCTATTGTAATCCTTGTTCAATATCATCGTTATAGTCAAAAATCAAACAAAAAATTGTATTACTGTATTAAGATGGAGTTGCAATAGCAACGATAAATTAGTATTGAGAAGGGTCAATTAAAGTTTTGATCTTGATATTAAGTAACGTCATAAGTGGTTGTTATAAATTCATACTTTTGATAAATTCAATCAAGGTCTAGTTTAGGGTTAATTTTTATTTATTTACGTCATGACAGATTATAGAAAGAAAGAAAGAATTTCAGCTAAAATTTGATTAAAAAATTGAGTATGATAGATTTTTAAATCATCGATGATAAATAATGTTAGGATTTTACGTTCAAGTTTTATGTCGCGTTACTGTAGCCTCGATTGCAAAACACCGAATAGAAAATTAAATTGATATAATATACTTTGTCTCTCGAATTTAAATTACTAAAATTTGGTTTCTTCTGTCATAAATACTATTTCCAATATTGAACTTTTTAAATACGAAATGATAGTATACACTGCTGTTTAATTGATCTAGTAAAAGCATGGAACACTCTTTTCATTCGAGACATATTATTATTGTTTCTTTCTATTGTTATAAGCTCTCTATAGATGATTCGATCATATTATAGCGTTAATTTGCTAGGACTAATACCATCATTAAACAACATTGCATTTTCTGTACTGTAAGAAAAGCCTTACTTCTACTACAATGGCAATAACAGCAATATAATATACTGTATATAATATGTAATATTTAGTCAGTGTACAACGGCAGGTGGAAGGTGAAATTTGCTAAAATTTTAACCTCTAGATATGGTAGAAAACTTGAAAATAATGGTAAACAAATTCTTTAAATATCATTCTATATCCTATAGTATTTGTAATATTGCAGTTTTTTAATATCGCATACCTATATGCCAGTAATTAAAAATAATGCAAAGCATGCAATGGACTCTTTCACTATTTTATCGCCATGTTACCATTTGCTAATTTGTCTAACATGTCATTCAATATTGATTTTATGATTATTAACATTTAACGTCAATTCTAATTTATTGACTTGATGATTGCCTATGATGTCATAAATTACGTCGAAATTGCATCAATCAAATTCTCTATTGACTTAACAGTATCTATTCTATGATATTGGCATCATTACTCTCATAATAATAGGTAATAAGTGTAATTAATGTTATAATCATGGTTTCACAATCAATCAGTCTATTCCTCTTATACTCAAGGCTAGTCATATAGCAATCATTCTATTTTATACCTATACTTATTATCAGTTTCTGCTTTCTTTCTACTTCATATTTGGTTTAGTAATCTCATTGTCAGATTAAATCAGTAATTATCCCAACTTTAGCCTATTTAAAAATTCACTTATATTTTCAGTAAAATCCGAAGAGATTATTATTCCATTTCTTGTTATTACGTTTTTTGTCTACTTAATGGTGTTTAGCCGTAATATAATATCATTGTTAGTTTAAATCAAATGATTATCCTAAATTGAGAAAAAATCATCCATTCCAATTTATTTGTGATTATAATAATAGCAAGCCATACACTAATAATTCAATTTCTCGTTATTACTATTTTTTCTGTTTGGTGCCAAGCCATGAAACAATATTATTGTTAAGTTACAAGCAATAATTATCTCAGCTTTAAATTAAGTCCGTTCTATTTTTACTTATATTGATAGTAAGTCATTCAACTATAATCCTATTTCTCGTTATTAATAGCTTTCTTCCTTAGATATTAACCTATAAAGTAGTATTATTTTGTTAAATTAAAATATAACAGTTACTCTCACTTCAAACTGCAATCCAAAGTATTCCAATTCACTTTTAGTCATCAGTTCTAACTAATTCTTGTTATTTATCATTCTTTTTGCTTAGTATTGAGCTACCAAATAAATCTTGTCAACGTAGATCGATAGCTTACAGTATAATTATCTCAACTTGGATTTACTATCTATTCTAATTTACTTATATCGGTACCGAGCCATATAGGGATGTCTCATTTCTCGTTATCACTATTTATCTGCTTAATGTTAAACTGTAAAATAATTTAATTTGTCAACTTTAGTTCGATAGTTAGGAATCAGCCCAAACTACAAATTCGATCATCTTAATTTACTCATTTTAGTAGAAAGGCAAGGAAAAATGTTCTACTTCTTAGCTTAAATTTATATTCTGGGAAATAAAAATAATATCCTTCAATTAAGTTAATATTTTATAATTATCCCACTCGGAAATACTACCGTATCTATTCCTAGTTTAATGACCCGTGTAAGCATGATCTTATTTTCTTTATATTATAATTATTATTACCATTATTTCTATTAAACATCAATCTATGAAATACAATTGTTGGCTTAAATCAATAATTTTATAGTTATTCTAATCTGGGAATCGCATTTATTCTGAGTTACTACCTTTTATAACTAGTTATACAAAGTGCTGCCATATCCTGGCCCTCGTCATTACTATTTTCCTACTCACCATTAGCTGTAAAAATAATTAATATTATTGTTAACTTAGATCAATGTTTACAGTTTCTTCAACTTCCTTCAATTTTTATATACTTGCACTCATATCAAGCTCTATCGTATTTTCGTTATCCCTGCATTTTCCTACTCAACATCGAACTATGAAAATATTGTTATTAACTTGAATCAATATTAATAAGTCTGTCAATTCGAAATTACCACCTACGTCTTATTTACTTGCATTAACAGCGAGTTATAGCAATTTCCACTTCTATTTATCATTATTTATTTCTAATTGGACGCTGAGCTGCAAAATATTATTGTTAGGTTTAATCAATAATAAAATCCCACCCACTGCAACGAGCAGCGCGGGGGTATTTATACTACTGTTAGATGACTGTGATTATGGGTTCATTTCAATAGGTCAGTATAAGATTCTTACAGTACTTTTTACCTCAAGATTACTTCATGTAAAACGAATAGCTCTAAGGTAGCAATTTCTGCAGAGTACTGATTTTTAAAATAGTATTCGTTATATCACTAAGGGTGGCCACTTGGCCTTTCATTTTGATTTGATGCAATACTCTGATGAAAATTGATAAACATTACGTAGATTCGCTATAAATTATTTGGAGTCGTATTGTAATTAGATGTCGAGAGTATTGGCCTGACAGTAGATTTGTAGTGTAATGCCTTTGTTGTAGTTGTAATTTCCTCGTGTTAGATTTTGATTTGTGACAGTAAGCTAACAACTAACTACAACTAGCTCTAATATTTATATACTTTTGTTGTAAAAACGTACTGTATACTAGTCAATTTTAATTTTAAAGCTGTAGATTCGCCTTGATTCTGCGGTTGTACAGTAATAGATGGCAATGTTTAGTCTTTAGATACTCTGTACCGCGGCTCCAAATTAGTCGATCAAGCATCATGCCTATTCAGGAATCCATCTAAGATAGTCTATCTGTTAATTTTCTTTGAATTTATTACTTTGTGCGTACTTACGTCACATTTTGATGTGCTAATTGCTTTGGATATACTAGAAATTCAGAGCAATTTGTACCTTACGCTGGTAGCTATCAATTATTTGGTAGTGCATTTCTACCGTCGTTTGTTACGTTATTAAGCCATGTTAAAATTCGCTGCTAAAAATAATTCATAAGTAGGAGAGTAACACTTAATCATATTAATAAAAGTGTGATACGGTTGCTTTCGATACATGTGCTTGAATTAAGTTGGGTATTACAAAGTAATTTCATATTCTGGTAGCCAAAATTAAACCTTTGCTTTTAAATAGCATTATCTTAGAATATATTATCAGTATTAATTGAGCTTACTTCTTTAATTCAAAATTTGCATGTCAACTATAAAATATTACGGTTAGCCTAACCAATACAATCTAGAAGACACGACATATCGATATTATGGATCCTTATGGTTACCTTTGATTTTCTAATAGAGCACCGTTACATCTTCTACTATTCAAATGGAGATTGAACGACATTTTCTTATGTATATGTATTTTTGTTTTATTGCAAGTATTCGTTAAAATACGAGTCATGAAAAAAATATTCTCGAAATGACACCAACCATGCAGTATCTAAATAAGTACTAAAATACATCCCACTCAATTTATGAACATGTTGATTTAGTGGAGATTTCAGATTATTTCGGACCCAGCTTTATTAACCTTCGTCACTACATGGAAATAAGTATATTGCTAGACCTGATAATATTGCTAAAGAAGGTCCAAGTATTACACGTTGCACTGTATTAGTTAAGCTTATACCAGCAATAGAAGTAACGATACAGATTATAAACTTGCATCAGCACATCTCGTTGGCGTTCTAGCATAAGTCAAGCGGATCTAGTAAAGTAATTGCCATCGTACGAAGTGATTCACAATCTGACAAGTAGTATTTTATTGATATTCCAATCAGTCGAGTTCCAGTGGGTAAGGTACTTTCTGATCATTTAATCCACACTTTAAATTATCAATAGCCATTTTAAATTGATGTTCGAGGGCATCGAAAGTTGACCATGCCATATGCGGCGTGATAATAACATTGTCAAAAGTTAATAATTTATGATCGAGTGGTAAAGGCTCGGGTTCTGTAACATCTAGTGCAGCACCTTGGATACTTTTATTTTCAAGTGCCTCAACCAAAGCATCATGATCAACAGTCTTACCACGGCTAATATTGATTAATATTGCATTTTTTTTCATTAATTGAAGCTCTTTTCTACTTATTATGCCAACAGTATCAGGTGTTAAAGCTACAGCTACAATTACAAAATCGCTTTGTTGCAATAAATCCTCTAAGTTGCAATAAGTTGCATTGAGTCTAGATTCTGTATGGCTATCTTTCCGACGACGACTATGATAAAGTACTTTCATCTCAAAGCCAAGGCTACGCTGGGCAACTTTGCAACCGATCGCACCCATACCGATAATACCTAATGTCTTGCGGTAGACATCACCAGATAATCTCAACCAATCCTCACCTAAAGTCTCCTTTGACCTCCAGAACTTTGCACCGGGGATTAAAAGACGAGCAGAAGATAGTAATAATGTAAAGGTAAAATCAGCTACAGCATCAGCATTAGAAGCCGGTGTGTACCCTAGTTGAATGCTACGATTTGCAATTGCTTTCGGATCGACATTATCACATCCGACGCTATAATTACTAACCACTTTAAGGTTAGGTAAACGCTTTAATAAGTCATCATTGACGTAGTCGTTGGACGAACATAATATGCCATTAATTTTACCAGCAATAGCTTCATTTTCCACTTCCTTCCATGGTACAACTTGACCAAGTTGATGGACCATCTGCAATTGCTCTTCTAGCAGCTGGTACGTTGTCAATAAGATGAAATTAGTTTCTGCCATAGCTCATGATAGTAAAGAAAGAACGTTTTTACTACCAATATGAATCAAACTACCCCGCCCAGTCTATGGGTGCTTATACAGTACAGATGTACAGTACAATATACTGTACGTAACTGTAGGCGTGGAATACTGTACTGTGATGTACTGTACAGTACAGTACAGTACTATATAGGGAAGCACAGTACTGTACTGTACACTGTACAGTACCGTACTGTATGGGGAAGCACAGTACTGTATAATGTATATGCAACGGAAAATACCGACGTACGGACATACCTTCCCCACATACTGTACGCACATACTGTACACATAAACTCTCTCCTCAGGGGTTGGTAAGAAAAATGTCCTTGCTGCACTTGGTGAAAAGGCGAGACATCTACTGTATATTATTCTAGAAAATAATTGTATTCGTGTGTGTATGTGTGTGTGTCTGCATCCATCCATCCAAGAATCTGTATATCTACAGCCATAGCTAGGATATACTGTATAGAATTAACTGATACTGTACTGTACTCTAAACTAGCATTTGAACTTCTGCTTTAATTACACGTTCTACTATTCGCCAGTTGCCACTACAAAATTAAGTACGCACTATAGGCTCTACGTACTGGTACACTCGTTAGATATAATATTCTTGCTGTTTATACATATGCTTGTTAGGGGACTACATCATACCAGCTAAAACTATACGGCATTAATATACTCAGTGCAAAGTGGCAACGATATTTAATTACGAGTATATAATGTAAAGTAAAAAATATAAGTAAAGTACGTTATGTATCCCGAGCGAGGGTTCGATTGGTAAATATAAAAATATTGCAGTACTGAAGTTGAGGTAGAGGCCATTACAACCACACCTTGCTATCATTTCACTCAACTGAAGCTCTTCTGAAATGACGCTAGAATCCATTGATTTATGCAACACCAGTAAAAAATAGATCCCATTCCCCTCACCTAGAAAAGTCTGGCAGCCTTTATATATGTACCTTTCTTTATATGTTACAACTTCTTAAAAATTATCTTGTAATTATATTATTATTATTATCATTAATCCCCGACATTACTTAATGGCTGTAAGATTATTCTAAGAACATCGAGTATGGACTCACCGGCCATGATCGTGACCGGCTATTTCATTATATGTAAGATGCAGCATAGTATCGATAGACATGCAAGCTAGACATTGAAATCTCTTATATTAATCACCGTCAAATACTAGCAGAATCACTTCGCGCATGAACTCATTCTGAAAATAAAATTTATTTGAAGATAGAATAAAATACAAGAGCTACATCAAAATTTTTTACCATTATACCAGTATCAATGTAGTACCCAAAATTTGGGATTCATAATATTGTAAATCACTGTACTGTATACGGTATAGTGAATAATTTCATGCGTATTTTCATATTTATACAGTGATTATTAATAAGTGAATAACGCTCCTCTTTGCATATTCGGCAATCTCAAATATATCGTGCGAGAACTTCTATATTTAATCTTCATCCAATTGATTATCTACGATCCTTCGAGACTCCATCCCAACGCTGTTTCTCGACATCAATGGCTTCATGGAAGAGAGCAAACTTTGATGAAGCATTGGGAATAATACTTCTTGATTAGCTAACAATTGTTTTACTCTTCGACGTTCCTAAAGAAGTCAAGTGACAGCATCTCAGCCATGAAACTTATTTACTTAATATTGTCCAAAATTTTTTAAATTACGTTCGCAATACCAATTATTGCGAAATTACTATCAAATATCACTCAGTAATGTTAATATTATTTACGAACAGCCGTTAATTACGTTATTATAATTAATCATCATAATTTTCTTAAAGCAATCCTACACACATTTGCTCAGCAAGGTAGTCATTTAATCGCTATGATAACGAAAGCTATAAATTTATAAGCAAAAACTGGTAACTATTGAACAACTTTCTTCGTTAAAAATAAGTACATCGCATAGTATTCGTGAAGTGTCCATACAATGTTAAAATTGCTCAATACTTATGAACATATATTTTACCTTTGGGGCTTCGAAACAAGCCGGACAATTTTCCGGAATCACTGGTAACTTTGCCTGAAAATATAATGCAAATCACTTCACATACGATCCTGTCATAACATATAACAATGGATATCACTATGCAGTGACCTGTTCTGCAAATATTTTCAATTCCTGCTCTCTAACGTAAACAAATGGCCGTATAACACGCAGATCTTTCTCTCTGTAGAATGCATACGCGAAGAAAACATTCCATTTGCTTTATAATGTAATACTAAATATTCGCAGGTATTTTATAACGCCCATACAAATTTTTTAGCTCTGATAATACTTACCTTACAGTATAACAAGCCTTCATAGTACGCAAGAAACCGTTATGAAATATAGACATTAAAAAGCTATGAAATAACAAAATATCTAAGATACCGAGTCATTCAGAAACTCTAGTTATCACGATATCAGCATAGAATAAAGCCATTATGATTCAGCATATTATAGAAACATTATGATTATGTAAGTACTGAAAAATATCAAACCTTTCTGATAAATCATCGAGATGTTGACCTAGTGCAATAACATTATATCCCTCACGTCGTGCACATGCATAAATTCTGCCACGCTTCAATCTGGAACAGAAACTACATATCGAGTCGCAGCGATCAACGTTGCTTGCTGCAGTTATTATATCTAAGAGAACAAATATTTTACAGTTGAATTGGAGAAAGTACAATATCTAAAAATTTTACTATACGCGTATTAAAATTAGTCATAACCTTGCTCTTCATAAAAGTATGGAACTCCTAATTCAGCCATATATTTGATTAATGGTCTAGGATTGTAACCAGATGATTGGGGATCAATTGTGGTGGCTCCAATATCAAAATGAATTCCCTAAAAGAGATAAATTTGACAAACAAAATAAATAAATAGATGAGTAAATTCAATAATTGCCTTTGGAATAAAAATTCGCTGACTTGTATATATATAATTTGTACTACTGTACATATTCGTATAAGTTACGAAGCATGCTACCTACTTTTGCACGTGCGTAGAATTGATATTGCTTCAATGTATGTAGTAATGATAGCGAATCTTTGCCTCCAGATATACAGACGAGAATTTTATCGTTTTGTGCAATCATATTAAAATCCTGGACTGCCTGCAAGCATAATTATTCGCAATATAGTAAAATGCATTGATCTCCATTAAAATAAGTTCTACTTTGGCACATGCACATCAGTCTTGGTAGTGACAGTTACAAATTTATAATTGTGGTAGTATTTGAAATTATGGCTGTTGCTGTGCAGTATGCACATATAAGGTATTCGCTTATGTGCATTGATAGAGGTAATATTGAGGATAAATCTTACCTCAATTGTCAGCTTTATGATCTTTTTCGGAGGCACATGAAAACGAACTTTAAAATTATATTGTTTACATTGCGATACTAAAATTTTAGACTTCGGTTCAGATGCTTGGAAACCAATACCGGATTTCGCTATATTATTAAAGGTGTAGAGACAATTATATGTAGTTTTAGCATGAAACGATTCAATGTAAATCTTACCATCGCACTCATTACTTATGTTTTTATCCAATGTACACGGTGTTGAATCTGAAAGGCTTTGATTCTCGTAACCGTTGGTTTTATTACCGGAGATTTTGCTACTACATTTATTAATCACGCATGCATGATCTTGTAATACAACTACGCCATCTTCACCATAGTGACGAGGAATAAAAGGCGGTATGAAAGTCCTTTCCATATTAAGATTTTTACCAAGCAGAATTTGCTGCGCTTCACAAGGATACATAAACCATCTTAGAGACTCTCCATGCCCTCCCAGTATTAAGGTTTGATCAGATATCGACGGTAACTATAGCACATAAATAATTTTATATGCTAATTATTATCTTAGAAGGGTTATACGTATGAATCAATGTCATTAATAAAACCATGAAGATATCAAATCCAACCTGGCCTGGGTGTATTTTTTCTAGCTGTGTTTTCGCAAGACTAAGATATTCCTGTTATGAAAGTAAGTTTTATGGTTAGCATATTATCATCTTCAGATATTATTCGCACGAGCTATGCTTCAAGAAATACGTACATCTAAAGATTCTTTGCAATTAGTTGACGTATTATTCACATAATTCATAAAACCTAAGTCATAATTTATATTGCCTAGCCATTTTCGGTCTTTAAAAACCTGTAATTAATCAGTACCAGCCAAAATTACTTAAATCTAAAAGCTGAAAATTTGTAGGCTTTAAAATAACCTGAAATGATTGATGTCTCCATTGGCTTGTTTCTGGATTAAAGGTATACTACAATAATAAGGTACATTTTAGATAATATAAAATCTGTACCTCATTCCGGGGTGAGAAACGCTATTAATGGCAAATATTTCAATTTAATTTATATTTACGAAAGGGAGTAACTTCCATCCATGCTGAGCAGTTAAAAGCAATGCTTCTGTGATGTATTTTATTTCCTCATCGGACATGAAATACGGTAAATTGATCCTAGTAAAACCCGGTCTGATTGTAATTCGGATATTGAAAAAAATACAACTATTAGGAGATCTCGCTCGTAGAAGTACGGGCAATAAAATGAAAAGTTTATTAGTACCTCAAAATTTCGTTGTCAGATCTTTCGTCAAATCTTTGGAAGCAGTGACGTAAACATACATTATTTATAGGTAAACTAACAGTGAAATTAAGAAAATATCTACCTATATTCAAGGAGTATACTCTCATAATTTTTAGCAAGTTCTTCATTGATGCCAAGCAGGTCCTGAAAGTATACAATACCCAAATCGTATAACATTAATTACAACCGTTATAGATTAATTTTATACAAATTTTCGTTAAAATTGCTACAGTGATAATAGATAAATCAAACATTTGTTGCTAATTCGTAAGACTTATACAACTATACTGATAGACAATTATCAAATAGAAATATTATCCCCAAAAATTGTATAGTTTATTAGTACGAAAGTAAGGTAGAGTTGCATTTTAGAACACCTCAGCATACGGTCCAGCACAAGCACATCCTCCCCTGGCTTGAATACCGAACAAGTCGTTTAATAGCACGCATACGTAGTTATAATGTAAGAAACGTTTCGTTTCCGAGTGACGGATTAAGAAAGAAAATATTGGCAATCGAGGAACGTCCGTATTGCCTAGTATAAGCAGGTTAGGGCACTTTGACCATTTCGCAAGGGCTAATCTAATTAATGATACAGAATACTCTTACAAAGGCGTAACACTTTTAGATGACCATAAATTTAGAACTAGATGTTTTTGACGCTAAAAACTTAATAGAATATTACGATTCTTATCAAACTTACTTAAGAATCTCACGTTCCCTGTTCATGATACTCTCCGGCGTTAAAGCCTAATTTATCGCAACATCACCATTTTATTACGCACTAGTTTATACATTATCAATATCTGTAATAAAATAGTCTATTAATTTACCATTTTTAGCTGAAACGCTAAACTGGCACGCACCGAACCGACTATATCAGGAGTTCCACCTTCTTCTCGGATTTCAATATCTTCCAAGTATCGATGACTCTGTTGTGTAACCTATCATCATTAATTAGCGTTATGGATACCATTTATGTGGATTATTAAGGCATTTATACAGCACTGTTTACGCTTACGAAGAAAACCGTTCCTCCTCCACTAATAGCAGGGCTAGGATTTCTAAATAGAGACTTCTTTGCAATTAACAAACCTTCCGGGATCAATTTCAAGGCAGAAACTACGTTTAGTTTAAATTTAATATGATTAATACAGCAAAATCCAGAATACCTGGAGAACCCACTCCTCCGACAAATTTGTGAGGAGATAAGTATATCGCATCTTTAAATGCCAAATGTTGGTCATCACTGAAAAATGGTACCAGAATTTTTAATGATTATGCAAGATTTATGAAATAGGGCAGAATGATTTCTGAACGATACTAAAGATCTTAATACTACCAAATGTAGACATGGATTGCGTAATAACATTCTCAAAAGTAATATTTTAAAGTAAGGATATATTCACTGAATCTTTATTAAATTTTTCTTATTAACAAATTATGAATAAAATACTGTAACATAAAAGGCTTACTGCGTTAAGACTGGATTCATATCGATATTTGTATATGGAGCTAGAGAAAAGAAATAGGTCATTCTGTATCAGAACTCAACTGCTCGTATAGTGCAAATTCAGAGTGACAATGCAAGTAATTAACATCAATTTAGAAAATTAGCGTCCAACCAGCTGTTGCATAGTCCCAAAAGGCAAGAGCTCCATGCTTATGCAAACACATGGTAATAGCATCCGTATCAACGAGTATTCCCGTAATATTTGAAGCAGCAGAAAAGCATCCGATCATCTGAAAAGCTGTAGCTTTATTTTCCTATCAAATAGATATTAAAGCAATAAGTATGGTACACAGCCATATACAATAATGCCGAAAAATTCTCCCATCAGCATAATTGACATTTGGTTACGTTGAAATTTCCGTAACTATCGTACTTGTAGTTTTTCATTAAGGTCTTTTTGATCAACACATCCACGTTCATCTTCTGCAATCCTTATTACCTGTGACGTATCGTTGATGTTCAGGAAGAATAAGGACAACAGAAATGATAAATTTTTTGAGAGATGTTATCGTAACACCGTTACGGTATGACATAGCTGTTACCAAAATATGCATAGTACTTTGATACCTTAGTTCCTAACTCCCTCCATGGTAATAAATTAGAATGGTGTTCAAATGGGCCTACAAATATTACCTTTATATTCAGAATTGATATATTAAAATCTTTCCAGCTCCAAAGCAAAGTAATACAACATGATTCACCGATGTTAATCAAACAATAAACATAATTGACAGAAGATATAGTTCAGTTCATATACATCGTATACTGCAAGCGAAATTCTCTACGCTAAAACAATCATATCAAGCGATATGATTACCTTGATATATTTTCTATATTTGTTACGATAATTACGTAGCCATCTGATTAAAGTATTTTTCGCAATATTACACTTACTGTTTTGGATGGATCAATATTTAATGCATGAACAAGTTCATGGATAGCTCCAGTACAACCGCTACCAGTAAATATAACTCTATCATTTACTGAAGCATTGACTGCACTGCGTATTATGTCCCTGTATATTATATTAATAATAGTAAATTTTAAGTATTATTTAGATCTGAATTATAAACTAATCAATCATATAACATAAGTATACATACTGCATATCTTATATTAGCCTTTTATAGTAATTATGAACGACCGCAGAGTACCAAATTTCAAAAAGTAGAAATCATTCATGATACAAAAATTATTTATTTTTCTGATTCAGTACCAAAATTGACTGATATAATTTTCATCAATTTGCGAGTAATCTAATAATCAAGAAGAACTAGAGTTCTATTTGCTATGGATGGTTTTTCCGCATAATCTACCTTGCTTCATGCCTATACAATGTTGTTTGTTGTGAGGTCACTGTCGTAGTGGTGTGCGTATTACCATACATAGGTAGGACTTCATTTCTGATATAATCTTCGATGAAAGCTAATGCTCTATATCAAATAAGTAATAAATACATTGACTCGTATAAGATATACTTGGACCATTACTAAAAGTTGAATTACTGTATTAAATGTATATAGCAAAGATGTTGTAGTTATGGTATCATGATTAATAACTAGTGACGTTTGTCACTACCTCGACTATACCTTGCTGCTATTAATTAATATAATACTACCAGTTCATTATATCGTGAATGTAGAACTCGTTTTAACGTCGGTAAGCATCAATTAACTGTAAATCCATAAACTGTCACTAGAAGCTAAAATAAGTCTCAAGTTCATTCAGTGATAGCATTTGCAATAGCAGCTGCTATTAGATAAACTTTTAGGCATTCAGTACGTAATTATACGTATCCTAGTAATTATAATGTACTACATTCTAAAGCTGCATAAGTCATAAGTAAGTATTTTTACCGTGTAAGTTACTTTATGTAAATACTACTTTAAGAACTTTCAATTTGCGTTTGATAATTACTGTGCAAGCTGTCGAGTGGAGCACTAATATTACTCATGTACGCGTCAGCAACAGCTCCATTAGAGGAGGACATTACTCAAGGGCTACATTGTCAAGAGCTAATTACATGTCTGTTATATAATGCTATTTAATGGGTTTCAACTTACTTGCCAGATGCAGTATAGTCACAGTAGATGACTGTAATATTAACCAAAGGGAATTTATTAGTAGCAGATTTGCACAAGATTTACGCAATAGATGACATCGTTATGTGTAGCACATATTGCAAAGTGAATTCGATTTGAAATAGCGTCAATTACATACAACTATATGACCTGATATCAATATTACTGAAATGGAGAAATGAAATTTAATGCTAATCATCTACACACCACTTTTTTTTCCGTAAGGGCCATCCACAGTTGTATTTTTACCTATAATATTGCTATTGATATACTGGAATAGCACCGAAGCATTTTGAATTGGATGATGGCGATTGGTGTTCGCGGTGTCTCCAATCTTTGTCGGTTTGATGGGTTTCTCATAAAATGAACGACGACCATGAGGTAACGGTTGATAATTCATGAATAAACCGCAGTAATAGCAATAGCAGTATAGTATAAAAAATTGGAGGTTTTAATTTAAATAATTCTGATGATAAGTGTTGGAAATCACTACTAGCTGGAAATAATAGTGAGGTACGAAGTTGGAATTGGAAATCCTATGACTGACAGCCTATGGGACATAGTAGACACAGTCTATACTGTAACTGTAACTAGCCATCCATTTGCTTACAAGTAACATTAGGGTACGAAGCGCCGAACAGTACTGTACACAACTGTGCTATACTGTAACGGCACAAGCTCTTTTTCTTATTCGATTCTTTAATACGAAGTTAAAGACTTTAGTATTAATTAACCAATGTACAGTAACATAATATATATGCTATACACGTACATCAATCGACATTTCCGCATCTAAAAAATTTTTCGGATTTGGTAAAAAAATAAGCGCATATAATACAGTATGTGCTGATTTATCGATTTGGAAAAGGATCACAGTGTGCACAGTATGGTACAGTACGGTACAAGTGGACTAGATACTGTACAGTACAGTACTATAATATTTTCCTTCATGAGAAACGCAGTGATTCAGACTCGTCTTTAGACTCGGAAAAGTATCAGGATGTTTATTCAGGTTATTAACAAGAATCACAAACGGAGAGGCTAGTAACACAACTGATTCAGACTCGTCTTTAGACTCTCAAAGTATCAGCATTTTTATTCTGGTTATTGACAAGAATCACCCACAGAGAGAGGCCAGTAAAACAGAACTGGTCTATAATATAGAGAACTCGTCTTATATACGTACTGTACTGTAGACAAGTGACGCTTATCTATTAGCTCTTAATGTACCGTATACTCATTACTCAAGCAAAATCACATGTATAATTAGGAATCATATATTACATCTCTCCTTTTTTTAACAACAAAAAAAACTTCACCTTTAAATTATATATAATTATTAACTTTTAGTCTATTATGCCCGAGTTAAAATTGATGAGCTACGACCATTATCGTGATTAAAATTTATAATACTTCAATGTGATTGCTCCATAGCTATTATTCTGTTATGCCCGAGCTAAAATTGATGAGCTACGACAATTATCGTGATTAGAATTAGGGGAAAATTAATGATATGCCACTATATTATTAGAATTAGCAACATTGCAATGTGATTGCTCCATAGCTATTAGTCTATTATGCCCGAGCTAAAATTGATGAGCTACGACCATTATCGTGATTAGAATTAGCAACATTTCAATGTCATTGCTTTATGGTTCTATATTAATCAATAATTTCTAGATCATACGATTGCTACAGTAGATTACTTGTTCATAAATGGAGCCGTACTGTAAAATTATCTTTCAATATCATTCAAAGGATGCCTTCTCAATCTGATTGTTCGATATGTGTACACTGGACAGTCAACAATAGGTTCCTAGACACAACATAACCCTAAAAGAAATGATAGTTTACTTACTGTATAGCCACTAGTCCGCTGTAGTTAAAAATAAGAAAGCTACGACGACTACTCCATTAAAATTGAGTCTACGATGCTTTAGAGAAAAGGACAATTTGACATGAAACTGTCAAAATAGCTGTTTTCTTTTTATTCTACAGTATAGCATTAAGAATAAAAAAGTGTAATCCGTAAACATGTTAGAAAATGTTACAAAATAGCGAGATATAAATTAGCAGAATTTTCAATTTATTACATTTCTGTTACAATTTTTACTTCAACTAAAGATATATCCACATATACAGTACATATAATGTATACGTCCATTACTTATTACAAGACATCGATTGCAGTTTCACCATTCATTTTTTTTTACGATTAATAGATCGAACTCTTCGTGAAAATAGCAATTTTAAATATTGTTTGTAATCAGTGTAGTAACATTACAAGAATTTATACATGCCCGATTCTCGGGATTGATCATAACATGTCATACGTTATAACATCCATATAACACAAGTCGCAAAGCGTATTGATGAGGCTAATGTAGTTAAAATAATATCAAAAAACGGATTGTATTACCATTATCAAAGCTTCTGTGTGCCTCAATTTAGATCAATGCATCATTTGGTTTATGTCACGTATAATAAACGTAAACAGATACCGTGTGTAAGTTATTGTAGGAGTCAGGTATAATATTTACCCATAACTTTCATAAATTTCATGGTAAATCTGCAGACTGTAGTATATCAAGCCTATGTAAAATGATAAAATTTTCAAAAAAATACCATCTATAGTATATTTTCAAGTTTACAAAACTAGTTTGTTAAGAATAAAAGTTAGGTTAAATTTCCGCCAATAAGTTATTGCTTCCTTGCTTGCTTGCTCCCTATTGGTGGTAACTTTGCATACTAGTTGTAGAGAAAGAAATTATAAGTACTAATCTTAGTAGAAACGTATGATGTGCGCTCTTATTAACATAAAACAAGTTGATTAACAGATTAGTATTCGTTCTAGTGCTGGTAAAACCATTTACAAAATCGATAAGTGTAAAACGTTACCAAAATATTACGTTTTAATACCATAACTCAACGTACCTGACTTTCTAGTAAGCTCGATTGCTAAATATGAAAATTAAAACGGCAATTGTTAATTATAGTACTCGATTATAAGACAATCAACAACATTCTGACAGCCTAGGAAACTTTACTGCTATTCATTATCATAATGAATATTGCACATCACTACTAAACTATAACAAGGTAGATGTTTTAACAGTAATTACTTAGACTATAACACTCACATATGAGCTAGCTACTTCGAAACGATCAGGAAACTATTATAAAAGAATGGAAATATCAGTAATTATATTATCATACAGCAAACGTACCCTACAAATTTCATTGAATGCCGATTAAAGGTCAATTTACCTCTTCATCACCTAGATCGTTATCTAAATCCATCTTATAAAAGCTACTCTTGTACTCAGTTGCAGGGGCTTTTATTCGTTTAGGCGAATTTAAGCGGTACATTGGTAAACTAGAAAATACTCCAAGCGTACTTCGAGATGATCCCAAGATATCCGAATTTGGAATCTATTTGAGGAAACATAAAAAGGGAGAATTGTTAATGATTCTGTACCATGGCTTATATCTAAAAACATGCAAGCAATCTCACATCCTTGTACTATTGGCAAATAAAAAGTTATATGCATTGCCAATGCCTATCGCCAATGTATGGTAATTATTTAGAGATAGAAATTACAAAAAGCCTTCGTATACCGATAGAAAATTAAGTAATCATTCGATAGTAGACCTTACCTTCGCCTTTGCTAACGCACCAAAAAACTTCTTATTATCCTTTGGTCTTGTTTCAGCAGGAGCTGATCTACGAAATGGTTTCCATCTATAAAATAAAAAATAGTTAATTTGCTGCAATACATCATATTATGAACATAAGCATAAGCAAAAGAAAAATTTTACTGTGCTATATCTCGATTTCTTCCTGCCGCAATAAATAATTTATAGCATAGTTTAAGATGCAAATGAAAAACATACAGTTGTCATGATAAATTGCATATATTAAATGATATTTAAGTGAGCACAAAATTTGGCTATAACAAGGCAGATAAGAGCAAAGTTCTTGTTTACAATATTGTTCATCGTCATCGTATACAGAAACAACTGCATTTACTGTTTCAGTAAATAACTACAAACATTTTCAGAGACATTAGCTATCAATTTATTGTAAAAGTAGTGTATCTTAAACTACGATAGATTTTGACTTGGTGGAACTGGTTGTACAAAGTACTAAGCAGCGTAAAAATTTATCTAGAAAATACAGTAGCAGATAATCGTTGTAACTGCCAGTACATCATTTAAGTAAATATACTGCTCATACACGCTCGCCGATATAAATTATCATAACTAGTTGCCTGCTACTTACTTTGCATTGTCGAAAAAAAGTGGACATTCTAAAGATGGATTCTCTTTTCTCTTTTTAGATTCAGCCTTAGTTACATTTTTTACTGGTAATAAGGGCCTCTATTTATAGGATGAAGTAAGATTTTTAGAATTAACCAGTCGTTATTCATTTCAGTTTTGATTTTACACGGTGAAATTAAAATATATCACAAAATCATGAATACAGTAAGAACAAAATAATAGTATAATTTGTACGCATACAGCTAATACTTTGGTAGCTTTTTCCATATTATATAATAATAGGCAAGTACTAAAATTAAGGACCAACTGAAATTAAGTTTATCCATATTGTACTCCACCTATATTCGTTATTTAAGATAACGATCTCAATTTTTAATTACAGTAAATAGATTTTTAAAATTTTTCGTTTTAATTATTTGTATGTGGCACTGTAACCTTTGTTTTTATTAATAAGTAATAACGTACATATCGTATATATAACGGAAATAACTTTCGAGAGCTTTAAAGTATACCATACACAATTGCTAACTGCAGGCGCGTCATAAAATTAATGTTACCTCCTGTATATCTGACGGTCTAGCCGGAGTAGAAGGAATTGAATCGAATGAGTTTAGATGCCAATTCCTCGGTTGACCAAAATAACCAATAAAATGGCCAGTTCGGCAATGCCAGACTCTGTATCAAAATATATTAATGCATTTAAAATGAGTATTACAATTTCCTATAGCAATTGCTATTTACTCATCTAACATTCAAGTTATTGGTTAAATTACATATAAATTATTGTCACCAATTTAAAAATAAATTTACATTCCTGCTGCATTTCATAAGCTACATATTATCTATAACATATCCTGGAAATTACTATTACAATAAGCTATTTAGGGACGAATTACCTAACGGAACAATCTGTCGATGCAGAGAAGAGGATATTATTACCAGAGAAATACTTTAGACTGGTAACAGTAAATAAGTGAGCTCTCCAAGTTAGGATTTGGACTATAAGCTCCTATTTTATTTTGAAGGGCATGAGAAATGAGCACAAATAATACAGAAATGCATAAATGTTTTAAGGGTCTTACTTCTACTTTTAAAGGTCTTCTTCTACTATTATCATCAGCTTGTAACTGGGTAGCGATACTACTATCGCGACGGATGGAATTTTCTTGCAAGACTTGACGCGGATTTTGCATAAACTTAGAAATATTCCATTTAGTAATATAGCCCTCTGTTAAAAAATTTTAATTTTTTTCTTCTTATTAGAGCTGATAAGTAGAATTTTTGGGTCTATAAGCTTATTAATGGCGGTAATAATAGCCTATAACTAATGCAACGTACTATTCAAACTTTTATCAACTCCACAAAATAACTTACTTGAATTTGCACTAAAAACGTAATGGGAATCGTCAGATGCACAAAGTGCCGTAATGGGTGGTAACGCGGTGCCGTGTCTATTTGTAGACGTGGTAGTATATGCTAGGAGATTTCCCTAAGAAGTAATGAAACAAAATAAAGAAAGAAACTATGTTAAGTTGTGTGCTTGTTACAATATCCTTAGCATCGTAAAGTATAAATTTTATAATTTTTGACATTAAAATGTGCTTAAGTAAATATAGGTCTTAAAATAGGACATTTATGTTTTTAGAAGATCCTTACATATTTGCTGATATAACGATACCTTTACTGATACTAAATTTAGTAAAACTAGTATTAGAGTATTTTGATATCATGATTATGATTACATGTTTAATGTTATGGTCGCCGAATGTTGTTCTAGACAAGGTCTTAGAAAAAGTGGGATAACGTAGGAAAATCTGTTTACTTATTTACTAGGGCTATGAACACTGAATTAAGAGATAGAGATGGCAATAATAACATGTTTCCGCGTAGACGTTTTTTTATATAACTAGAGTTTTTCTTAAAATAAAGATAACTGTTGTTAAAGACTTCAGTTCAAAATGTGTCTTAATTAAGTTAACTTATGCATTTCTTGTTCCAACTACTGAGTTATGACAGTGCTATACATAGAAATTAATTGGCGTAGATCAAGGCCTCTCTATCTGTTGTATTCACACGATGATATTAGAATTACGGGAGCATGTTAGGCAATAGTTTACATTAGCTTAGTTAGTGATGCAAGCGCATTATCCACTCAGAAAAACGCTGGTATTCATAAATCATAATATTTTCTCACTCTGATAATTATGGCACGATATGCAGAAATGCACAAGTGAACAAAATTTTTATGATAAGATTACAATTTCAATTATTAATATGAATCGCTTTGAGCGAAGTACTAATGTTAAGTAAGTTAGTACCTATCTTTTTACAGTATCCATTATTTTACCTTCATATTCCAAAATCTCATATAACCATCATTATGACTTGTCAATACTAGAGGCATCGAGCATACTTTCTGAGCTGCCGAATAGGAATTAACGTCCGGATTTGTTTTACGAATCTGATCGTTACTACTTCCCTCAAGACTATTGCTTTTATCCGCAACTTCTGAATGGCTTTCATTTCGATCTGATTCTACGTTAGATTCAGCATAAGCCGGCAATCCTGGCTGAGTCTCCTTTGTATTATTTTCATCTCCAGAAGTATTAGTTTCGTCACGAGTTCCAATTTGCAAGCGTGATAGCATTAATGTAGTATTTTTTCTGGGCAATTTTGTTACTTTTTCTGTCAATTCCTTTTGATACATAAAGTCATCGTTTTCTTCGCTCTCTACTTCCACTTCTTTTACTGTTAGCCTATTCCTAATAGTTTAACGTACTTGCATTATGCATAGAAGTAAATGGCAATTGGATGACACACACAGTTCGTAAATACTACAGGCGATATGATTGTATGCATAATGCACTCCTTCATATTCATCATAAAAATTGAAGTAATCTAATACTGTAATACGGCGATCGTGTTTAATATTAAATACTTTATAGCGAAAAAATATCTCTGATATAACGTCATTTTAACAATCGCTGCGTAGGTCATCAGTTATTTCATATTAATAAGAGCATAGATTATATTCAGATGATATTCCTACCTTGTCGTTAACTTATTCTTAGGTACATAAATGGATACCAAAATTACAGACGCATTAACCTGAACATCAACTTTATGACCATCTTGGCGATTCTGTTCTATCGGCAACGTTCGAAATCTGTGATATATTTAATTAAAATAATAAGCTTGACTTATTCTAATTTTGTGTTCAAATAGTGAGAACAAGTTAGTATAGCGTTGGAGTGTAACATACGAAGTGATTATCTGTTTTGTTATTAAGCTGCCAATGTAAATGTTGCCAAGGTGGCTACCGATTACAATGTAAGTTGGTTTTAGGAAATCAACGCAGGTTACATCGAATAACTGTTTACCCTATGTTAACCAATTTTAATTAAACAACTAAATTAGAGATTAATGAAGAAATTTCAGGGATAACTTAGACATTTATGGTGTTTAATAGCAATCGAGAAGAGAAAGAGGCCATGACGGCACTGTAGTTATCGAATATAATTCTTACTCGTAGAATATCAATTCAGAACGTAGTATTTACTAATACAATAATAGCTGACTACAGTCATTTCTTTATTGAGACTGATCGTAATCTACTGTACTTACAAAAAATCGCCATAAATCACTTGCTTGGATTAGATCTAGTATAGGGGATGGTGCATTACTTTTAGCATGATGACGAGCTATGAAGATATGAAATCATCGTAAGGCACAATGAAATTCTATAGATTTAATAGACAAATTATATCTCGCTCTCAAGTCTCATTTTAGGAAAACCTCTTTTTCCAATTTCAGCACTGTTTAATGGAGTAGCTGGCTGTACAACAGGCGAATCTGGTGGCGGTGATCCTTCAATACCCACAACCTCCTCCAAGAAGGGCTCATCCAGGCTTTCCTAAAGCAATTATGTGACATCGAACATAAATTGATTGTCGTATTAGCGATGTATGCTAACTTTTAAGAGTCTTTATTTGATTCTGATACAATATTTCTTCAAAATATTCATCATCAATTGACCCAATAGCAAAAAAAGTGAACTGAATAACGATAGTTATTATTTTCATAACCGCTGATGTTACGAATTCTGAAATTATAAAGTACTGTACTAGTGCTCTCATCATAGAGTCCTATTCAACATTCCTATCATTAACATTGTTTAAACATTTTGTACTGTATAGTTTATACGACAAATAAGTAACAGTTTATAATTCATACAGAGTGCAATACTAGCGGTTAATGAGATTTTATTCCTGCAATTTCTACGCAATTTTGCCTTACCTTGAAAATTTTTAACTTATTTCCCCAACCAATACCTAAGAGACATCGACCCCATTCAGCTTCGTTAGTAAATAACAGTCCTATAACCGGCTCCTCCGGCAACTTTTCAGCTTCAGGATTGAGTACTCGAATGGGTGTACCAGTTGAAAAGTCCCATGTTTTAATACTTCCTATTTTCGTAATTGTATCATAAAGATAAATGAAATAATTCATTGTGACGGGTGATGCAGGTATAAATATTTTTAGGATATCTTGCCGATACCGTCAAATCCCCCGGTTGCTAAAATATTGCCAGCGTTATCAGCTACCATAGAGGTTACTTCGATCGATGCTCCATGTGAATCTAAAATTTGATAGATTAATCGTCCAGTTTCTACATCCCACATCTTAGAGATAAAATAATTATAAAATTTTAGAGCAATATTATTCACTTAGTTTCATACTTTTCGTAGGATGATTTACGAAACAAACATCTTAAATACATATGTACTCACAATAGCGGCATGAACTTATAAATCCTACCTATACATGTAGAAACGTTACCTTAATAGTAGATTCAGCGCAGGCGGTGGCAACTTGATTAGAATGATGATTAAATAAAATCTGGTTGATAACGTAAAGCCAACAATTAATACAAAGTTCACAATAGGTCTTATATTATCACGTATTTCTTGATTAGAACATTTATTGTAATAAGTGAAGCAGAAAATTTAAAAAGAATTGAAGAATTATCCATTTCATATTGCTGTACCTGACTAACTGCACGCTCATGAGTATGTGGAGCAAACATGGAATCTTGAACCGTTCGAGTTAATGGCCAACAGCTTATGACTGTTGTACCTAAATAAAAATTAAGAATAAATGAACTGAAAATTACACTAACGCAGAATGAAAAGCATGTAAACAAAAGGTACGGTAATTTATGATTAGCAATCTAGAATTTTTATAGTTTTCATCTATGTATGCTAGTTTTTAAGCAGGTATCGTTTCGAGACACTTATTTAATAACATTTACAGTTACCATTCCATAAAATAAAATAAATATACCTGTTAGTAAACGTTCATATTTATTATCGTAAAATATTGCTGATAATCGCTTATCAGTACTTCCAATGTCAATATCACAAAAACTCTAAAGGGATATTGAAAAAATTTTTTTAATTCAACAAAAACCCTCAACTCAATGAATTAGTAATTACTTCTGTATCGTTAACTACACAAATATATCGAGAAGGAGATGATAATACAGCACAAGTAAATACAGCTTACGCCAGCATAATATCACTTATTAAGGTATCAAAGTAATTGTCGATAAATTGTAAAAAATTATTCTGACTATTGATAACAAGTGATGAGAGATCTTATACTATGCTAATTTCTATACATAATCAGTAAATGTAGAATCTATAGCAATATCTGATAGTACCGCACTTTTAAATATTTAAAACATATCGCGTTTTAAAACCAACCTGCAATGAAGTTAAAGTTTGAATATCCCAGATCCGTATAATCTACGCAATTAATCATAAGATATTTACTATATTATTATTATTATTACTAAATACATAGTGAAGTTTCTGATGATCTAGATTTAATACAGCATATGTATCTATAGTGTTTCCAAAGTTCTATGAGTTACATACTCTTGCAGTCGATAAACTAATAATGTGTTGATCTTTCTCGTTAATGCAAATATCGACGATTGTAAATAGATGGCCAGACATTTTCCCTACAAAAAGACATACAAGCCTAAGAAAATCTATATAAAAGATAGTAATCATTTGCATAGCTAACGTATAATTTATTTGATAATATTGCAGTTTAGATTATTTATACTACTATTCAGGAAATGTTTTTCTGTTTATCATTTAATTTTTACCGGTTGGTCTAGCCAATATGTTGGGGTGCCATAAACGAAGAATTTTATCGATACCTAAGAGATATGTTACAGTAGAACAAATTTAACTCCTGGTATAGAATTGAGCGAGCATCCACTTTATAATATGGATGTACATAGCGGATTAATCCGTTACCTCCGGTTACGATTGCATTGGCTCGAGGAGAATAATCAAATGCATTGACTCCTTTAAATAAGGACATAGATCGATGTGGCCTAACGAATATGTAGATATATACTTTAACTATTTTTTATTATGTTCTTACTAAAATTATGAGATTAAAATATTCCTAAAGCGTGTAAAACCAACGCTGTTATCTAAATTACTTAGTACAGTCAATACTAATTAGTATATATTAAACCTTTAATGCACAAGTTGTTATTAATAACTTACGCAGTATCAAACGATTTATCTTCCAGATCTACTATAACTAAAGATTGTCGATTGCATGGTGAACAAGATACAAAAGCTTTAAGCTGAGTATAATAGCGAATCTATTAACACAAATAAAGTTAAAGAAGGTTAGTATAAATGAAGGAAATCCGTCTTTAAGATTGCATTAAGACAACGTGTTGTATGATACCTTTAACACCCAGTCATCATGAAGCTTTCTCTTCAAAATTTTACTGAAATAAGTTCATAGGTGATTTTAGCAGTATCAAATATGCAATAGACGCATGATATATTCCGGCTTAATTAATGTTATCATGGACATATTTTGTTGATATATTTTAAATTTAACCGTTAACTATTTTATTAATATAAGAAGCGTTCTCCGATATGTTAGCTTCTTGAGTTATTTTACTACTTTATTGAGAAACAATAATGGATACAAATATCCCTTTCAATTAAAACTTTAAAAATCAGGAAATATATCTTACTGTGTTAACTTAGAAGGCTCCACACTAACAACACTTGCTTCGCCTTTTTCGGAAGATTTCATGTGTAAATCTTTAGCGGAGATTCTCATCATATTAACATACCCTAAAAGGAGTAATGTGAAATGTAATTCGTCATCTCTATAATTAACTTATTCCTATTGAAGCATAATTTTATTTACAAATTTCTTAATACTGTTACATTAATAACGTTAATTAATTAAATAATAAGAGTATATGCCGTTGCGATTTAGCTCCCTTCATACCTTGATCATCACCGAATATTAGAACATCTTCATGAATTTCTGATTCATCTAAGATACAGTGAGAGACACATCTTGGTGATCTTTCAATCGGCCTGATTTGTACCACAGTCTGTAAAAATGATAATATTTATGGTTATTTCATCTTTTCATTCGATTGATATTGTAATAACAATAGTCTAAGCAATTTATCACTGTAGGCAGCTTTCTTTATAGCATTTTTGATATTATTAAAATCCGTAGCAGAAAGTAGACAGTATCATTAAATTCTTGATATGAAAATAACTTACCTGCTGTTTTCTCTTCGCTCGATGATCCCACAGAGCAATTGATCTTTCAGAACAAATCTTATAAAGTAATGAGTAATAATTAGTATAAATCTACCGTACTTTAGATAACACAAAATATACAATTTCGATATCAAGTTAATATACCCTATCTAAGCATAAGTTAGTCAATACTGTAATCTTATATCCAAAAAATAACGTTGTCTCTTACCGCTATTCTACGTAAACTTGGTAGATTACAACAATCTGTTACCCAAGCCGACTCCTACCAAGAACGAAATAGACCAAAACTACATTTATTACCTGCTATCTACAGAACATCTACTTATCACACTAAATAATATATATATATATAATATCAATAACTGCGAATACTCACGAGCACATCGCATGAAGTTGTCAGACCCATCTAGTAACGATAAATTAAGTTAAGGAAGTTGTTAGATGGATATTGAATCAAAACTATGTCGCATAAAAAATCTCATTGATATCACTACTTACATCTGAATTCCATACACATAATGTCCCTTTTTCAGTTGCAGTTACAAAAATATCGTTATGTGCTATATACATGATCCTTTTTACTCCATCGCGTCTTCGTTTATCACCTATTGTTATAACTAGAGATAAGTATCTGATAATATACTAATCCAATAATGATAATATACAACAGGTTAATTCAAAACTTAGAAAACGACTATTTTAATCCCTCCAGTGCAACTAAAGGATATATCTCTTACATTCTTTTCTCATACTGACAAATACGGTATATACCTGCGGCTTCCCCGACAGTACTTCGTCTTGATAATAGAAAAACATTATTTGAAATGTTATCATCATTTTGGAGTGCTTCAGTGAGGTCAGGATGTGCTGCATAGCCAAATAGCTGTAGAGTAGTGTATTTTTATTTTTCAGATATTAAAAATAATTTCTATATATAAATTGTATACTTGATAACATCGTTAGACGAAATTTAATTAAACCTTTCTATGTGCTACTCAATTGTTTTTAGAAGTGAATCGCCAGTAAATCTAACAAAAAATTTGCTCGTAAAATTAATACCTCACTCCAGTCAACGCTGTAGCTCGATTCATTATTAATTTTTCGAAATATTGCTTTCAAATTTTGTGTTCTAATTTCGCTACCAAAAATGATTCTTACGGCCTCACTAAATTCTTCAAATCTTTTAGCCTCTATATGAATTATTCACATATAGTAGTGATATTAAAACAACTACTACAGTCAGATATTAAATAACTATTGGAAAAATCTTGATTAGAGCATTGTCGATTGATAAAAATAATTCAAGGGTACAGGTATAGTTTGTTCTATTAAAAACTCACCATTGTTAACTTTGATCTGCTTGATTTCATCTGGCGAATAGTCTGAATCCAATAACGAAAACTCTCGAACTAATTGCTCAAACTGATTTATAACTAGAGGAAATGTTCCATAGGTAAATGGTCTACGCAGTCCACTAGTTCTACGACTTGAAGCCATCTTGCATATAAAATCAATCCAAATTTAGGGTTGTTACAATAATTGGAACACCTTTTCGTCCTACTTTAAAACCGCCTTCTTATATTCATGTATGTTCAGTGTTATTTCATATAGCAATTCTTGGATTTATGTTCCATTAGGCGTAGCTACTAAGTCACAAATTCTTCGTATAATGAATGTCTTTGGATCAATTTAATTAAAATAGTATAAGACTAAGATACTATTAAAATGTATATAAATACACCTATGATGCACCCGGCAACTTCACCGATGTAAATCAATTACAGTTACCATACCTAAAATATGTGTACAGTCAAACAGAATTTTCAAGTTATAGATAGCAAAAGTTTTCGGTATTAGATCTATTAAAATGAACCAGTCAACTTAAAAGATTAAATCTGTGTTTATATAGATAAGAGATATCATGTTTCGCTATTCACTGTACCAATATCATTTAGGAGTATTTGTACCATAGAGTCTTCAAATGTTGCTTATACAGTGGTTGAAAATGATCCTATATTAGCTAAGTGAGGAAAAGTTACTTAAAAGCTTACTGCATCAATGCAAGATTGTAAAGCAGTTGCTATGGTAACAATTAGAACATATGACTTTAGACCATATTATTAATTGTGTCGAAACAATATAGAACTCTAATTAATCTTTCATAATTATTTACACTATACTGTACCGTATAATTGATACTCTTCACGAAATTATTACTGTATATATACAGTATTATGATATGGCATGTTCACTACTGAGCTTAGTCTAAGGCTTCGGATTTACAGTGAATGCAGCATTAGCAACTGTAAATAAGCTTACTGTATGCAGAGCCAGCTCAAAGTACTGGAATGTATACAGCTGCTCTTTCATAACTATAATCTGCCGGCATTATTTAGTAGTCGATGAAGAAATATGGTGCTGAAGTAGTAGAACGCTTTATAGTAATTTAGGCAGTTGTTACTAAATAATCAAGACAGATACGCATTATTGTTAAGTTAAGGCGCGCAGTCTATAACATCTATGCTATGGGATGGTTAATGTATAATAATTGATTATTAATAGGAAATACACTGATAACTTGAAGTTTTAGCTAAAAAATTGATAAGAAATAAAGTAATCACTGAATATCAAAATTAGCATAAACGACAATTACTGGTAATTCATTAAAACTAGATGGTTACAGTATATAACGCTGAGTGCCGTACTACGTTTGTTCCAATAATTGATTGCATTAAGGGTTAAAATGCTTTCATTAAACATCATCTACAGAGATGAAATATGATACACAGATCATTTTTATAATAAAAATTATCGAATTTCCCTTCATTTGCGAATTTAAAAGCATGAAAGTATTGCATTTGCCAGCCATCGTTCAAAGTTTAGTTAAAGTAAATTCATTTTCAATGCACTAAAAGCGTTATTGCCAAGAAGCTTCTTACTTATGAATCAATTAAGGCCTGGCAAATACAAAACTTGTTATCCGCCTATGTGTGAAAGTAATACGATTAATTTTGTAATTCTTCAGGGCATATGGTACCAGTTACTGCCCATTCTTGCTACTATGTTTCCTTAGCTGGAACAAAACAAGTAAAAAATCACCATCTCACCGTATACAGTATATGCATTTTCAGTCAACATTTTACAGGAAAGTATGAATACTAATACCTAAGGTAGGCTATTTAGATACTGCAATTGAATAAATAGCAGAAGAACATTTTTAAATTAATATTCACTGAAGCTGCATTAAGTCTGCAAAGTTCAGTTCTGTAAAGCAGATGTAGGTTATCAAGATTAAGCAGTATTCAGTGAGCATTCAGTAACTCTTGATGTGGATGTGAGAAATATTCCGTAACACTATGTAGAATATAAATTTTCCATACTGAAGTCTTCTGTGGGTAATAATATTAAGAGTGTAATTAAGGCTTCGATTAATGAGATATAACTAGATAAAATTGTAAGCTTGTAGCATACGTTCAGGCATTGCAATATTGTGGACGTGGCCCACAAAGGATTTTACGAAGTAACTAAAAGGTGGTAGCAAACAAAAAAGAATATAAACTAAGAAAGTCATTATTTTAGTACGCGTACTACTAGCTCACTATGCAAATAATTTATTACACTCTTGATGGGTGACTTGGAGCATCCTCATATGAAGTAATCCATTTATTTGGGTACGAAAATTATATCTAGGTATACACACTCATATACTACATATACTTGTATAGTCTAGTATAAAGGAGAAATCTTAAATTAACAATTCATATAATACGCTTGTGTATAGAGAATTAACTTGATTGCAATCTTTAGATTGATTAATTAATAGAAATTAGTTGCTGGAATCACACCATATTTACAGTGCGTACCAGTATTGTATTGCTTTAATGACAGCATTATAAAATATTGCATTTTTTTAAAAGAGTTATTTTAATTAGTATTTGCTCTTAGGCGATATCTTTAAGTTACAGTTACATAGTTGATCGCTTAATGTTCTTGTAGCTAAATTGACCCTAGCCATAGCCATTATATTGCTAACATGAGTATATTATTATCAATATCAGTCACTAGACGATTGGGATTATTTTATAGCTTTATAGCGTCAGACGCCTTTCATCCAAAACAAATACAATGTTGTTCGTATAGGCTGTTATAAAAATATATTTCATTTATACTACAGTACATTAAATTCCTCACTATAATCAATCGTAAATAATTAAACTTGCCAAAACTGTTAAAGATATCATATCAGCCTTGCTATGCATAAATGTTTAATTATGAAAGTTTAAAGAAACAATCGGTACAAACATAGATGATATCTATAAAATTAATACGTATTCCAATTTAATTATCCAAAATGTTATAAACTCGAAATAAAAGATTATTTCTTAAGCAGGTATGCGTCACTCATTTAAGCAGGCAATGAATATGAAAGTTTACAGATATCCACATAATGCAATAACTTCTCCCTTGTAATTTTAAGACTATACGAATAATAATAACATTCAATACGGATCAAAATCATATACGGTACGAAAAGTAAACTTTACCTACCTGACCAATATTAAGTTAGTTAGCCATAGTTCGATATAATGTAACAAGTTGGACGAACTATGGTCTAGTCTATCATCAAGACAAAGCTATTTATCGAGGGTAAAGGAGACACGATGATTATAGTACAATGTCTAATCTGGACAATACTATTGTTGTACGACAATAAAGCAGACATAGAGTGGTGTACAATCATCATTTAGAAGCAGAAATGATTATTCTATGGACAAATAATTAGTTTCATTTAATTATTGATAATTATAAACGCTTGATATTATTAAGAATTAAATTGATGTTATGCATGAAAGAAACTGACAACATACACTTGATGCGTTAAGTATATTGGACTCTACAAGAACTTTGATTCGATATTAATTTAAAGGAGTTAAAATCATGGAACTTTCTTATTTTAAGATGGGTTTATAGAGTATCTTTATAGCAAAATGCTATAAACTTCAATAAGAACTTAAAATTTAGTTTAATTACAGTCAAATCTCCCCTACTTAATTTCGCTGTTTGAGAGATTTTTAGCTTTTGGTAACAGATATCGACTGAGTTTGATATTTGCTATACGTAATATCTTATACATCTAGAGTATCGCTTATTTCATAACTGTTTGATACTAGAACGCTTAATATTGGGTATAAATTTCAAAAAGCTTGGCAATAAATTAAAGGAGCTACCTATGACATTACGATCGTTCCTTACTGTTATAAGGTTTGCATTCATTTTACCAACCACAATAAATAACGCTTGACGTCCTATATATAAACATACTCTGTTTTCAAATTATATCTACCAAAGAGAATGTATGTGACACGGATTAAAGGTTAAGACGAGCTAAAATGGCGAGTAAACAACCTAATATTTTCTTTTTTCAGCAATTTGTGTTCTACATAGCTCAAAACTGCTCACAAACTCCTCTCGTCACCACTGCTCTTTAGCCTAAAATTTATATTTGAAACACTAAATTGTATTCGGGTAGCTGACCAGGTACTCTACTACCTATGTAAAATATTCTTTAAATGAACACAGACAAGGTTACTTGTTATACTATATGTACACTATCAGTAGGTAAAAATATGCAAAAAAGTAATGTAATGTGGACATTTCCTAAATTCTTAATCAGCTTCCAATAGACTCTCCGTAGAAGATTAACTTTAGGCAATAGATCGTGGTTGTTTAGACGTAGAATACTGCAGATATTTGAAATAAATTAGTTAAACACGCTCTGATATCAATTATCTCGAAATCTTGTATCTTGTGGTACTCTTTTAGTTCAATTTAATATAGAAATCCTTTTCTATCTTATCCGAATTAATGCACATGCCTGTATACAGTTGTGATAAAGTGATCTTCAAAACAATAAATCAAGAACTACAGTTTCTTGCAAATTTCACTTTATTACAGAAGTTAGGTTTGTCTAACTACCAAGGACTATCTGACTATCTGACAATCTACTTATTACAGCAAAATTCACGATTTATATACGATTAGTTATATTGCTAAGCTTTCGTAATTCGTAAATAACATTACTGATTCAGATTTAATGCTCATATCGGCTGTATCGGCGTTAATTACTGTAACAATATCGTAAATGTTTAGCAATTAGTAAAATTCTCGATCCTGTCATGTTTGATTTTAAATTCATAATGAGTACCATAGTATATACTATTTCCTGATACCATCAGAGGTTAATTATACTGTGAATTGACATGATCAATACGTTTTTTATTCTACCAAAAAGAATTAATCGCAAAAGTGAATGTTTGCTGAGGCTCAGCAGAGTGTAGGGCATACAATTAGGCCGTATCATGAAGGCAATTTACAATACTTACAACGGGCATACAGGATACATTAAACTATCGATGTGTCTGAAAGGTAATTGAATTTACTACGATCATTCCATTTCAGAATATATCAAATACGAATTAAGAGTCGATGGTACAAATGATTCCATGATCTTGATATGTACGTTTCTAGGATTTCTATCAAAATAGTTCAACATTCTTTAAGGCAATTGTCATCATGCTAAATTGATTATATCTTTTATGTCGATCAATAATTCATTTATCATTGTCATCATAGTTTATAGCCACTTTGTCATTGATCACGGCAATGCTGTTGTTATTATCTATCTTCTATTGCCTTGCTAAACTGTTACTCTATAGGAGATCAACACAATAGTCAATAAAAAGATAATGATTTGACATAAAATAAGTAGAAACCATAGTGCTAGCGGATGTTTCTTGCTGATTTTATTATGTAATAGAATCGTGTAGTAAAATGAGGTTTCAAACTTTTATATAGTATATAGTAAAGATAAGATACAGTAATATACAGTCTAAGGGGAAAATAAAAAGTTGGATAACTATTTTAATCTATACAAGATAAATATTATACATTATGACAAGCATTACTATTTGTTTTTATCTATTTAATTTCTAATTAGCATTGTTTTAATTCGATGTGAAGTTGCTAAATAAGTATAGCATAGAGTCTGGAGACGATCATAGGCCGTGATCTTATTCATGTAACTTTCCTTATTTAGGATTGACAAAATACAGTGATCATTTGATCAAATATTATTCAACACATAAAAAATTGAAAGAAGGAGAATATGAAGAGAACCGAGCAAGATTTAAGTTACACCTATTACAAATCAATTTCTATCGGAAATGACCGCATTCTAGTTATTATCTCTCATGTTTTGTAATGGCCTAATAGCATTAACGTCATGATTGAGTAAGGGATAATTTGCAACATCTTTGGCTATTTACACTACCCGTTCTATGAGATCAATGGCATAGTCGCTATTTTACAATATGTATGATTAGCTAGGGTCTTATTTCAATAGGCTGCATATTAAGGCTTAGACCAACAATAAATGAATTTTTCCCATCTTGCCGACTATTCTCTCTTTCTCTCTGTCTGACACATTTTTTTCTAATTCTATTATCAATAAGTGACTTAAAATCTATTCTAGAAACATGTTTCAATAGTTGAAAAATAACTGTTGTACTGAGATTATTTTATAGACTCTGCATTTTGACTTAGTATTTAACTTGATATAATTGAAGTCATTGAAATGATAACTTGCAACAAACCATCACGACAATCAAATCTATAAGTTATTTGAATTCAAATATCAATTAATGAAAGCGACAGTCTTTTATAATAATAATAGCATGATTGATAATACTGCCTACTTTGAAATAAGTCCTGTCCATTTTATTGTCAATCAATTTATAATAATTTAATTCAATTAAGTTGATTAATAAGATTCTTTTAAAATAAGATGTATTTATGGATCACAGAAATCGCATAAAAAAAGATAAGAGCTATACAAGGTAACAAGGATTTCTACTTACTGACACGGGACTTTTAAGAATAAAAGATTAATAAATCATTTTCCATAGACGGTAGTTTCAGTGTCTAGTGCGAACAACCCCCAACCATCAAGGCAACAGATTGGAAAAGTGTAATAAGAAAACTGTCACATAGTAAGGTAATATGAATTTAAACGGAAAAATTAATTCTAATACATTAAAAAAATTAAACTGATTCCAGAAGTTCTAGCTGTCTGGATTTTAATAGTAAATTTATGATTGAATTAGTGATCAATTCGAATAAAAGTGACAGAACAACGTAGAGTCGATGTCTGTTTCCTATTTAGTGCCTCGGATCGTTTATTCATCTACGGCTTATTCTAAGCGACAGAGTAGTAAAAATGTCTAAGCTCAGTACAATTTTAATATATCATTACTGATATAATCGTTATTCTAATTTCTATTTAATATTGAATCGCTACATTGCTAATATTTCATTCAACTAAGCGGTCAGTCTAAGTTTTCATTTCTCTCTACCCTATACTGACATTTTAATATATCGTAGTCTGGTTTTGACTTATTGTTACAACAATCAACGAAAAACACAATCAACTATTTGTCCGTCTCAATTGTAATTGGAATGAATATTATTTGATGGCATTGATGAGATAATCAACTGATTTTCTTCAATTGGTGCCATATAAGTCATCATTTAACTGACTTACTTTTCTTTACAATTTAATTCTAATTTCTTCTTTTATTTTTATCAGACTAATTTATTGTCGTAATTGATGATGCGTCGCCTTCTTGACACATTATGTTTCATTAATCTCTCGATATTATTTTCAAATTCACTTAAAATCGTTTTCCTTTTTAAATTAGTCACTAAGTTTAGTGATTTTTTCCTACCTAAGATCATTCAAGGTAGAGTACAAAATTGAGTTATTTTTAGATGTTACTATGCTAATCTAACACCTCTAGGTATCATTTTATAAATTCTTGCTATGGTAGATCTTATCTTTAAATTATGTATGATTCCATTCAAGATGATGAGTGATACAATTAAGAGATAGATAGATAGAGTAAAGTTTCATATCTGGCCTTTCCGTTTGATTGATTCATTCTTTTTAATCTTATTTAAAAAATGTTAGTTTTCCAAGAAGACACAGGTTTAACAACTTTAGTTTAATCAACTAGATGGGATCATTGAAATTGAGAAAATGCTATCGATTCTTGTCCAAAATCTTAACCGATTCTTAAGGTACGATAATAGCTTAACTTTTATGTTCTCGTTAACCACTAATATCATTATTCTTACGTTTATAATGCAAATCATGTTAGCTATGATAATCTTTATTACTGGTTTTCTGTAATGAATTTAAAATTACATACTATACGATTACTGACGCATTTCATTTTTAATTTCATCGATGTTGCACCAATGCAACAACAACTAAGTTACACCTCTTGAAGGTGTTTATGTTACAGATTTATTGACATCATGAATAGCAATTTCCTTTCTCGTAATCATCCATTCAGAGGTATAGCTAGAAGGGTGGGAAAAGTTTAAGTCTCTTGATATTTTAGATTTCCCAACTACTAATTCAATCTGTGATACTTTATACAGGCCAATTTATGATAACACTTTACCAGGTTAAAACCGTTGAATAAAAAAGCCATGTCTACACTTTAAATTATTTATTATACTTCTAATTTCATTGAATATCGAATAAAAGTTTCGCTATCCTATTGATCCATTAATAGGTAATATGAGGACAGTTTAATTTGTTGAAAGACGAATACAAGATTTATTACCGTAAATGTCAGCTACTAGCTTAGTTGTTCGATGTGATAGGCTACTGTAAATACTGGTAGCTACATCGCAGTAGAGAAGACGATGTGTACAAACAATTTTAAAGCAAGGTACGTGTACATGAATATCAGTTGAGATTTTCTATTAATGCTCGTATACAGGAAGATATCTTGAATAATAATACGTCCGTAAAGGCTTTATAACATTAAACGCTGTAAAAATTGTCCATAGAATTGCCTCAATGGTTGCAAAACTCTGTTCATAACGACATCATCGACCTGAAGTTGATTATGGTACATTTTATAGCAATCATTATAAGAGTAAAGCTATGGAAGATACAAATTTGATTTCTTTCTTGCTTCAAAGTAGTGGGATAGTACGGTGCATGGGTTGAAACACGTACTATTATAATAATACATCACGCTTCTATAAACTACATATATCGTCTATCAAGCTATTTGTTACTATAACTAATCATTTACAAAATGAAGCCAATACGGACATTAACGAGGAGATGATTGGGCATACGCGTAAATGAATTGAAAGAATACATGCTGATTAAAGATTAATTTTATCCATCAGGTCCCATAACTTTATTGACATTTTACTATGTAATTGCATTGATATTAAGCTACAGAATAGCTTGTTAAAACAGCTACAGTGCGTATATATTCGACTATGACTGCAACAATACTTGATAAATCGACTTTAATTGTGAAACAGGATGTTGGAAATTAATTCCTGTATGTGTAAAAACTTTAAAAGGCTATCCGAAGATATTAAGAATATTAATCTCGCTGTGACATCAAACTATTACGGTAGCTACACGCTCACCAGTGATAATCAACCTTTGAGTATACTTTAATTAGCTAAACGAGCAATAATGTACTGTATCTTTATCGATTTGCTTATTAAACCTATAGTTATTTGTTTTATTAATATTAATTAAAATGAAAGGGTATCAATTAAAGAAATTAATTTTATGCTCATAATGAAAATATAATTTATCAAACGGAGACTATAAAAACTTTATTTCTTGAATTAGCTCGCCTATTCGTTTGAGGAAGTGCCGCTGGATAACCATTCAGCTAGAGTATATTTCGTATTATCTACCGGAATGATTGGGTATTAGCCCAGCTCTAGTTCACAATTGCTTTATTAGGCACAACGGACCACTCTATCTCACATTTTCTTTCACTTTATACCACTATCACACTTATAAAACGCATAACCACCGCAATTTGCTAAAATCACTACACCTACTTAAACTATCCAAAATCGGCCAAGATTGCACAGACCATTTCAACTAGTATATTCCTAAAACTGTGCTTTACTTATTTAGAAACAAAATTAATTGTAACTATAGCATGATATTTTTGAAAAACGGCTGATTATGTAAACGACCTGCATCATGTAGACGAATACAAGTTAGAATGCTCAACAAAACTTACTAGTATCTACTCAGAATCCAATTAGTAATCTATAAAATGTGTATTATCACGTACAAATACTCAACGATTGCTGAATCTGCCAGTAACGGATATATAATTTAGTTTACTAAAATCGGATGCGTAATGCAAAGGCACAAACATTCACTAGGTCATTAAGTGTTATTAGCCTCTATATGGAGGGCTTATAGCTATATGCAGCAAATACGTATACTTGATCGTATGCCGAAAATTCAATTCTATGTTATGTTAGTACTTTCTGTGTTTGCTTGTAGAGTATATCAGAACTCTTAAAGCAAGTTTAAATCACTTCGTTTCTAATGTTCTATAAAATTACTACCGGGTACTATATTTAATTTTATTTTTATATCAGGTATTTGATCTCTTTAAAATCTATCCGCTAATTTAAATTAAAGTTGATATCTAACGTAAATAAAATTAATTAGAACCTCCCATCGTTCTGCATTGTTGGTGTAATGTAATATGATAAGCAAAAATATTTAAACAAACTAGTCCTATATCTTGTCGCCTTGCTGGCGGCTCGTCACTTATAACAAAATTTTAAATTACAGTTACTTTACTAACTATCGTAAATATTAACGTACAATATGTTTCCATTCTTGATACAAATTCGATAATTGAGGTAAACTTGCGAGACTATTTGAAAGTTTATGTTTAGGAACGTAAAATTGCCGAAATTTTAATTATATTAAATTCCATCTTAATTAATTATATTTTACGATGAGAAGAATATGACAAAATTGATTTATGTATAGTTGTTACTGCATGTACGTATTAGTATCAGCAATTTTATATCCTAGTGGGTTAATCGTTACATTATTAGCGAAAATAAATATTTACATACCTATTGATTAAAAATTACACGTTAACTACATGATACCAATTCTGATCATCCACAGTGGCAGTAAATTGATAAGCTACAAGTAAGAAGAAATTTTAAATATGGATCACATATGGAGAGGGTATAATCTTTTATGACGAGTACCCTAATAATTACTATGATTCTTTAAGTGATATGGTTATACTTGTAGCTTTTCTTAAACGGAGTGCAAATTAACTACGCTACGTCTATTTGTAATCTATCAAATCCACTTCGTAAGTCGGAGAACAAGTTGAATAGTTTTAAAGCTAATTCAGAACATAGATAGGTAAAGATGCTACACACACTAATTAATTTATGAGAAATTTTTTAACATTAAACTAGTAGAATATTTCAATTCTATATATTAAAATACAAGCAAGAAATGCAATAAATGCTTAAGAACCTTTAAAATCCTTAATATTCGAATTTGAAATGAACTATTATCAACCATGGAAATAAGTTATGGACTATTCTAAATTTTTATGTTGAAGTTATCTAGACATTAATTTATTCGATCATTTAGTCTAAATATAAACCAATTACAAACATTATAGTATGATAGATGAGATAACCGTAAATCAAATTTTATGCTGCATATTGATATACGAATAGACATACTGTATAATGTACATGCAGATAATTGATCATACCCAATTTAATTGCTAAAAATTCGTGTAAAACGCATATACGTGAGTACTTGTATATAGGTATGCACGTATGTGTACTACAAGGAATTGAAAACTATTTTTCTGTTGACTATGGAATCATTTTGAATGCTATGGTAACCAATATGATGAAAGAAAGTTTTTTAAAGTTATTTATTCATTTGACGGGGATCTGATTTAACAGGTAATGCTTATTTTCAGAGACAATTATCAGCAATTTAGACGATATTGACAGATATACACATAAATAAATCTATTGACCATTACCTAATAGATTCCTTTGTCAATCGTCCATTGAAAAAATTTTGAAAAATATCACTTTGACAGCTCTTAATATTTACTTTCCATAATAATTTCTATTACTCGGCCATCATCCCAATCTATCCTCTATACATATTTACAAACAACCAAGTAAACATATCCATCTATCGTAAGCACTTGATATTGAGAGGCGTAAATAAGACTAGACACTGTTGATTAATTAATTGAAAAAAGTTCGGCATTATCATCGATGTTGTGATCTAATTAAATCATTTCCAGTATTTAATATAGTAAATCATTACCAAATTTCGTGACAAACAATTGATGTAAACGTTTGATGTGTAAATTTTTCACAAATTATATTTGTAATTGTAAAGAAACTAAGCATATACTTTGTGAAATTTGAAGCCTACTAGATACGAATGCGTTTAATTAAATCTGATTTTTTATGGTATTCTTTCTTCATCATGAGCTAAGTAAGCAATCCAGTTCTAATTCATTTTTTAACATGTAGACCATTAAGAATAAAAGTAGATTCATAATCCATACAATTTAATAATATCAATCTCCATGTCTATGTTTCTCTTTCCACTTCATATATTCGTGTGTATATTTGACTTCATAAATATTTACTATACATAAAGAAAGAAAGAATTTAACAATTGATATTAGTTAATTTTTTAATTTCTGGCGCAAACACAGCATACGGGAATGTGAACTTTAATAATACCCAGCGTTACTTAAAGTGAAATTGATCCTAACTGATAATTTTACGCGATTAATAAGATATTAAACATTTACCTCATGGAATAGTTGAGTAATAAATACAATCAATGATCACGTAAGTTGGGCGTCGTTAAACGTAATAATATTGATGATAAATTATTTGCTATCTATAACAGCTTAAAATTTACCACTAAGATTTTGCATGATAGCGATCTGGATACTATTAGACTAGATTTCGTATAAGTTATTAGAAAATAGAGCTTCTAATATATCGAGAAGTGAGTATTGTATGGTATGTGAGCTAGCTACAGTAGATTAGTAGGCAAACTATGATAAAAGTAATATGAATAATACTGAGTAGATCCAACAGCAAATAATGAGATATGAATAGAGATCAATATTATTCATACATTTACGGTGTGCAATCAAGTCCTCGTTTAGAATACGACTTTAGAGAGCAGTATAAACATACCTGCCATAATGCATCATACTACATTTCGAAAATGGTGACAGATCAGTATTATAGAATCAGATAACATTATTTATATTTGTGAGAACACGATGGACTTCGAAAAATGATGTCTATATTCGCGCTGTAAGTAACACCATATTACAATATAATGTATTTTACGTAGCATATACAATCGTTTTACCAGTATTATATCCAGTATTAATTAGAACCTGGATATCCTACTACGAAAACTATCATTACCGGGTTCGTTTTTACTGAATTTAATCGATTTCCATTTGACTATCAATAATTTACTTTTTACTAATTTACAAACAATTTTAACTACTTTACAACACAATATGGTTTCAGATCTTGTTATTTGAATAATTTCTATGGTCTCAATAACCTTATCTTCGTAGTTACGGATCAAGAAAAGTCTATCTATAGCGATTGTAATGAATTTATTAGGTTATTTCTATGGTATTCTATCATTTGCATTTTATAGTCTTTAACTTTAATTAAGAATTATAATCGCCTTCATACATTGGGTTTTTACATCGTTAAAATTGTAAAGATCGATCTCATTATCCGTTCAATCGATGTATAATTCACTAATCAAAGCTATGCTTTAAATGATTAATCCTGATAATCGCTTCCATTTAATTAGTATCTTAATCTAATGTCCATCTCATATGAGCAAAACTTTAGGGTAATTTTTGGTAAGAGTTACTAATTTCGTATTGATACTAGTAAAGAGCTATCTGCTGTGAATTTAAATATTGCTATGCCAAAATAATCTCCAATTAATTTAAATCAAATCTTGAATAACAAATTATGTTGATACGCATCAATAACACCTTGCAGTTAATCTAGGTTAAGATTAGGCTATTATCAAAACTATGAGTATTATCAATGAGTGTTTCTATTTAATATGAAATTACATTCTTAATATTTGCTGTCTACGTATGTAGTCTATGTCAAATCGAAATTCAATACAATATTTATTCCTTTTCGTTCTAACAGGCTAGTAGCGAAATAATTTACAATTAATCGATTTATATCTCTACGAAATCGCTTCAGTTTAGCAAATTATCCTTTGCAGTTAAAGTAGTTATACGATATGAGGTGCAACATTTAATAGTAACGATCATGAAAAATGGTTTGAAAGGAGTACGATATGTAAAAGTTAGGGGTTTCAAAATCTGACGACCGGCACTTCATATAATTACTAGCATACTGAACTTCCGGATAGGTTTTCGTTTCATAGTATCAGTATGATAACTATCAGTTCTGGATCCACTCCTTTTTTTAATGTGTAGATGTTGTAGTTAAATATTCGGTAGTTTATTTTGCATAAGTAGGCGCATAAATATTTTATACCTTTAAAGCTTAGATAATACGGATTATTAATCTATCAGTCTGTGTTTAATAAATCTTTTTTTGATAAATCACTCTTATAAATGCGTCCCTTTCCGGTTCTGATCAGCCAAGATGATCAGTTCTCACGGTCAGTTGCTTAAATTATCACTCTCGTAGCTAAAATGCATTTTTTCCACATAAAGAATTGGTTAATATGATCTGTCATTGTAGAAGTTACGCAATTTTAGTAGCATCCATTCTTAATACTACATACCCGTATATTGCCTCACTATCGCTGAAAATTATTTGGTAAAGGATTGCAGATGAAATCTGCAATAATTTTTTTAATGCTTTCAAACAATAGATCTAATACATTATCTTCAAATTCTGTACGTACCTAAATAGTTATGTAGCACATTTGCCATATAGAATCTTAATACATCTTTACCGAATATCTAAAGCAGGATTTAGTAGTTATGCAGTTTAAGTCACAGAGTATTTTCATTTAGCTATTAAGCTTACTGCTAGCCTTTAGCCGTTAAAAATACTAGTTCATTAATAATAATTTAATTATGGATGACGTTAAAACCAAAGACCAAAGTTCAAATACTGGTATGTTATATGGACATTAGCCAAATTGCATTTTATAATTGCAGTTTAAGTCAGTAAGGTGATGGGCTTAGAGCTGTTAAATGACTTCATATTTAATGAGAATGCTACTATTTTAATCTAGTATTACTCACGATGAGTTATTATTTCAAAATACGACGTGTATATATACATCTATATGGATGTGAAATTTTTCTATTTACTATATCATGTGCTAACAACTATAAGAAATATTAATTTGGATAGGAATAAGTAAAAATGTGGAGAAAACGATAGCAACTCTTTAAATATACAGTACTACAGTATATTAGTATTTACTTAGATCAACAGGATAATGATAATTTTAAACAAGCTCTCAGAATATTCCAATGTATTGGATCATGCTTTACCTATTAGTATAAATTGAAATTGCCCATTGATATTAATGTGGTAAAATGTAGGCTATCTAAATATGAAAGCTAAGAAAGGGCTCATCGAATGATTTTCATCGTTCTTTATTTTAAAGAGTATGTTGTAGCCCGCATTCTTTACATAAATTTATGATTCTTTAAATTAGTCGAATTGGGTAGATGTAAGGGTATTATCTAACGCATGAGGTTCTCGTGTTTTTCTAGCCGAATATGATTTAGAAAGACTACAGTATTGGCCTATATTGATAAGACCTTTTTATATCTGGAAAATTAGCTAAAACATCATAATCTGTCATCCGCGATAAAATATAAAATACGCATCCATCCAGAGCGAAACTACATCCGATTAATGGAGTAGACAGATTTTTCTGATATTTAGGCAATAAATGGCAGAGTCAATAGCTTTCTGTAATTTAATTTGATAACCATACAGGATACTTCGAGAAGCATTACTATTGGGCTATCTCATCGTTTTGTGAATATTAGTCTAGGTATGGATCTTTATCACTGTTCTTCAAAATAAGATATAATAGAGGATTTATATTTAATAAACAATCGTGCCAAGTTCCATACTTTTAAGTAAGTTTAAATGGATTAGGGGATTATTTTAGCATTATCTCTACCGCAGATAGTATTCGAATGCATTTTTCATTTAAATTAAAGTTTCAAATAAATAAAAACAGATTTAAAAATTAGTTTTGGAGTAACATTCTATACTTATAGCATCAAACATATAATCTGCACGAATAATAATCTTTGCAGAGTTTTTATTCGCGTTTTCTACTTTTTCATTTGGCTTGAAATTTAAAAGAAGTCGATGATAGCATGTTTCTCTGAGATTCATTTTTAATAGTAAATAAGTGATGACGGCAGCTTTTATTCTATGACATCGGATTAAGCTGCATAATAAAGTAATTATATCAATCTATCGAAAAAGATCCTAAATAAGACCAATTCTAGTTCAAAAGAAATAAAATTACTTTCATTTCTACTGATAACTCTTTCCATATTTACGGATTTAGCACACTATCAAGGGTTTACATTTACAGATCATGAATTAAATTGCTGTATATAAATAAATATTTGGATTACATTCTACGGAAACAATGCCTGAAATGAGGTTCGAAATAACTTCTGAGGGCATGGTGCGGAATTATGTTCGTATTTACGAATTCTTTTAACTTGCGAACTTAACGGTATTGTCACAACTTTTTTCTCTGATCAACGCATTAAGTTATAGAAATAAATATTTTGGCCACATTTTATAGATATGATGTCCAAAACAAGAATCAGATTTAGTTCTATGTACTTAGAATCAAAACAATTTTGATTACATTTAGTTCTTGAACATACAAACTTAAGCGTACTACCAGTAATAATGATGGTAGGGTATCTAAGCTTGATCATAACCGTCTCTGTTAATAGAGTCACGAATAAGTTTAAGAGGAAAATTTCTTATCATGAAGTGGAACTAACAGCGCAATTATTTATCTATTATCATGTGTTAAAGGAGGTTATTGGTTAATTTTCCATTGGCAGTGATAGTGAAAATCAATCTTCTAACCATTCAGTACAATAACTATTGAAAATCAGCTATTCTTATACTAAATTTAACATCAAATGATATTAATAACATACGTCAGGATAAAAACAATATACTTATCCCTGCATACCAAGATTAGATCATTAAAGAGTTACATCATGACATTAGTTTAATATCCAACTTTCAACTGTAATTCCTATCATATTATTATATTTTATTGTTATAATTTTAAATCAAACATGTCACAGTTTGTGCTTATTTAGACCATAGTCGACGATTAACTTGAATTTGAAATAGCATCTTCCTCTTTTTTATGCCTATGTTCATATAATTATATATCTACATTAATAAGTATATATATATTCATGTCTATTTTTAAAACTTATAGATTAATTGGCAGTAATTTCTAGAAAGAAAACAAGACATTGGAAAAAATTTTCATACGTTCATCCAATATTTTATCCCGTTAATTATTTTGTTATCTAGCTATATATTGGATAATTCCTCTGCCATCAGTTATTTATTACAGCAGTAAACACAATCATTCATAATTCAGAGATGTCATACGATCATCGCAATCATCAATCTCAGTATAATACACTAGCTATGCCACAAGCTATTACAACATCATTACATCGATTTCCACCGCCTTCACCATCATCACATCATCAATCATTAGCACAACAAGATTCGACATCACAACAATCATTTCAAACTAATTTAACGCCTATTTTACCTTCCAATCGTAATGCCAGTCAAAATTTTACTTTATCATTACAATCATCATTTCATCATCCATCATCGCATTCGTCGCAAAATTTAACTTCTATGACGTCAGCTTCAATGGATCTTCAATCTAGAAAGCGAGAGATGGAAATGCTTTATAGGTAAGAAACTCAATTATACACTGATTTAATTTTTGTACAGGTTTTGTTGTTTTTTCAGATATACGACACAATTAATCGTCGTAAATAGGGAAGGGTATTTTTTTCGTTATCTCCCAAATATTTTAAATTCAGAAGATAAAACTATAAATAACTAATGGAGCTTAAATATTTATAGCTTCATCAAAATTACAGTTTATAATACATATAGCAGATAACATAATATAAACCTTAAGTTAATAGCTTTGCATACAATAATTTATTATAGCTGATTTCCAGTGCTATATCGGGTATATAGTGAAATTTTGGAGTTGTTGAAAGTGAGTTGAAAGCAACTGTAGATATCAAGCTTTTCTTTAATACTTGACGGTTAGACCAACATAATTCTACACCTATTCCCAGTCGGGCAAGAAATGAATTTAAAAAAAAAGATCGATAATTTGATCATTCCGCATTGCTTGAATGTGCTTAGATTATTAATACTACTTCTTCTTATTAATAATTGCCTTTATATTTTATTTTTCTTTCAAAGAGTTTGTTATCAATAGATACTCTTCATCAATCAATTATTATTATTATATTTTGGGGGCCTATTGCAGTATAGGTATATAGATGGATGTATGGTACTCCAAATTTTATAGAACTTTTTGTTTATTGTAATTATTATGATCCTATCTTCTAATAAAAAAGGGTCTCATATTTTCACTTGTGATGAACATAAGTCAGTTGATAGAATCCAGTAACCACTATGACTATTTCAATCGTTTTCTTGACTGGTATGTGTTTAATATTATTATTATTAGACTACAAATATCAGCGAAAAAGATTCTAAACATGATTACAAAAATTGCTACTTTAATGAATAGAACTCTACTACTAATTTAATGAGTGAATTTCATCCCTAAGAAATTAATAACACCTACGTAACGGTAATCTTTTGATTTTGGTGAAAGCTTCTTTCTTTCAGATCATTTTAGTTTTTACTGAAGTTAAACTTCCTTTTTACTTTAGATGCCCTCGTAGATGTAAATTTAATGTATAGAATTGAATAATTCTTAACTAGATTTTTATACAGTATTTCTACATAATCCAGGGATTTATTAGTATCTGTGGGATATTAGGGTAATATTTTATCAGATAATAAAAGCCAGATCGCAAATTATATAACCTACGAGGGCATTAATCATCGCTCAATTCAGATTTATCTCATTTATTTTAATACTGAAAGCGTATTCCAGATACATTAAATAACATCCGTTAATGCTACTAATGGGTTAATTTAAAAATTTTTAGTCTACTGGTCAAATGATCTTCAATAATTTCTCTCTAAGTTATTCAAACAGAAACTATATTCATCGTACCGCTATGCCTCATTCCAATTATATAGCACATATATTAGAATATTTTTTATCAGGGCAAGTAAATAAAAAATATCGATATAATAATATCAGGAGTACTGTAGTCATTTAATTAGGCATGATGAAATAAGGTAGCCATCAAAATAGGTGACTGATCAAATGGATTAATTTTAATAGTTAATCAATTTTCTGCTAATATGATCACGACATTGGATAAAAGTTTGAATAGGAAGGTAAAAAATCTTGCACATTGAATTGATATTAGATCTTATTCACATCATTTGAAAAAGACAAAAAGTAGCAACAATGAGCCAGTCTATTCTTCTAGTTAACGTGGCTTACAAAACTTGAAGAGCCTTCAATCTTTAATATCCTTGCATTATTATTAAAGATAAAAACTTGAATGCAACTTGCTATTTAAAGTGATAACATCTATGAGACATAGAGGAAATGAGTTCTTTTCATAACAACTTAGAAAGAAGAGAATCTTTTTTTGTTTTATCAATAAATAAATACCTGAAGGACATGTTGACTATAAAGTTCCACTATATCTATAGGATGCTTTTGGAATTAGACTTAGTGTTGAAATATTATTTATGAGGCGGATATTTAGATTTGATTACTACTGTGTTTGATTGCATAAAAGTGCTAACTGTAATGGCAGAATGCAATTCATGTTAAGATCGAGCTGAATTTAGATAGAGTGTTGATGGCTTGATACAATGCAATTAGAAAATTCACGGATGCCATCGTAGTTACTCATATTAGCCACTTTATTTGTGTTCTTATATCATCGTAGCTAGTGATAGAGTAGTTATGAATGAATTATTATTTCCATTCTAAAGTCTTTAGCTACAGTATAGTAATTTCTTTTTTCATAGATTCCCTTGAAATACTTTACAGTCATATAATATAGACGACCAATGGAAAATATTAAAATTTGACGAATTAATCGAAATTTTATGTTGTATATTTCTTATTTATTAATTAATTTCTTTCGTGTGATTTATTACCACATTATGAAGAATAAAATTGCTAGACCGTGACAGCTTTTTTCGCTTTGCAAAGAAGGAATACAGCCCAACCCAATGAAATGAGCTTTGGTCATACCTAGTCTAGCATTTATGAACAAATATAGTTAGTTTGACAGAGGGTATTATTAAAAATCAGCCTACCTGTCTACAGCAATAATTATTATTATTAGTAATACAATTTCTAGTTAGAGCTCTATGCCACTGTATTATTGTAATTAGAATAATTGGATTAATATTAGTATTAGGCTAATATTTATATCAATAGCCAGTTGGGATAATTAAACCTAATGATAGATTAATTATTTAGTAGCATTGCTGGAATAAAAACTCAGACCCTGACTTATATACTGTTTTAAAATCGAGTCTAGCTTCAAATGTTGACATCATCTTTATCAGAAAATACGCACTTAATGAGTTATTTTAGTTGGTATGAATAAGACCTTGAATACAGTATTTAATGAGGCAATTTACATAGTCTCTGTCACATCCAATTCTATGGTTACTATTTGTAAATAATCTAATAGTCGTTAGATTAACCGTGATGATTTAATTTAAGGCTGGAGCTATATTACAGACTCATTTTAATACGTTTCTGTCTCTACTTTTGGAATACGATATTACTGCCAAACATAAAGCATAATAATTTCCCTTCAAATTTTCTAGCCTATTTTGGATACTTTCTGATTATTTAAATAGTGTCTAATATTTAAGTCAATGGCATAAATTATGAGTATAATCCACGAACAATTTTAACCTATCATTCTGGGATATTAATTAGCCTACAAAGTTTTGGTAAATTTTCGGTTAGTAGTCTATTTGTAACATCATTACTGCGAGACATATTTCCTAACATGCCAGCTATATTACAGTAAATATTACGAAAGTTGAATATTTATTACTCATCTTTTATTGCTTTCGAAAGATTATACGTTAATTATCGATGTCGAATTTGTCATTTACAAACAAAAAAGCAGTTTAACGTAATGTATTTCATTCGAACAGTAGCTGTAATAATTGTAGAGACAGAATTTTAAAAGAAAACATATGAACAGTATGACGCAATGAATGCGCTGTCGTTGGGTAGCGGTGCAACGTAAAACTTATCATTTTGCTTAAAATTGGGTCGTAAGTTGATATCTATTCGTACGCAAATTATGCTTTATATACCTATTAGTGGCATGTATGATTCTAAATCATTGTTTAAGTATATAATATTCGGACCTGAACTTATGTGAGGTTGAGTTGAATTACTGGTATATGAAATATCCTTGTGCAATGTTGGGTTCTGGATACGTGTAATTTTTTTATTGATATACTAATATCTAAAGTCAAATGACTATAAAATGGCACGGATTTACATTGACATCATGGTATGGAATTGCCGTAGATCTTAAAAATAACAGCCTTGCAAATTATCGATGCTATGCCCAAAAATTAGTATATAATATGCTGTTATTGATTAGGCAATCCTTTCTTATATTTGGATATTACGTGATTTCACTTCACGTATGTAATCGGTGATGATTGAACGTATGAATGGTCAACACTACATTAGGTTCTTCATACCTAGTGATATGAAATAAAACGGTTATAAATGACAACTACTTTAGACATGAATTTTACCGGGTAGACAGAGTCCTGGTACAATATGAGAATGCAAATACATTTACAGAACTCATGTACTATTCCTGATTTCCAACTGTTCAACACTTAATAATGATCTATCACATATAATTTATTCAATTCTATAATATATATATAGGTTACACATAGGTATATATATATTGTAATTGAACATCAAGTGATCTAAATCGCAGTGCATAAGGCAATAGGTATGATAGAAATGCGCCGTTAATTATAAATAGCCGTTATAGAACTATAATATTGTCAAGAAAAGCATAAAATGTCTTCATACAAGATACTTGAAAATTTGAAATGATCTGAATTTTATGAAAACTATGAGAAATCTGTATTATTATGCGCTACACGGCAGAGCTACTGGTATTTTTAAATAATAATTTATTACATATTACAAATCGTTCTTCTGCATACAATTTTTGCTGAATGTGAATGAAATAGTGGAGATTCTTAAATCTGTCGGGATAAAGATTCTTATTCTTATTCTTTTTATTCTTAAATCTGTCAGGATAAAGTATACACCTCTATGACAAAATCTAATTAAGTAGAGTTTTTACCCTTAAGTACATAATGCTATAGCTTCTTCTAGGAATAAATAGTGGCATTTTGTAACGTATTGAGCTGTTAGCTAAATTATATACGCTAAAAAATATAGGTACTGCTTCCAACTGAAGTTAAACACAGATACGAGTCTTCTCTGGAATTAAAAACTAGAATCTCTTTATAGTTAAAGCTGTCCGCTTACAGAGTATACCTTTGAAATTTGTTTATTAGCGTTTGATTTCGTACAGTCACTGTAACTTATCCATGTGATTTTGAAATTAGTTAACAAAGCTAGCTTTCATCATCTTCTTGCCTAAATATACATTGCTCTAAGCGCAAGTGTAAGTGCTTTAGAGAACGTAAATAACACAAAGCTAATAATAGGAGCAAGAATTAATCTTAGAGCTTTCTTCTAAATTAAGCGTCTAACTAAATCATATACCTTTATCCGAAACGCATAGTTTTACAATTACAACTTCATTATTGACGTTATCACTAAACTTTTGTGGTATTACTAAACATAAAGATGCTCGCACTACATTAAGTATTCTTATTTTTTTATGAAATACTTCGGCCCAATCTGTTGCTATTTTTCTTTGACAAGTAACCGTTTTTAATTTGATATCATATCTTCTGTTTCCTATTTGTGTACGATGATATCTACTGTACTTGGACTATATGTCACTATCTAAATAATTTATTGCATGATGCAGTATTTACTATGTAGCGAAGATGTTACTTTATTAGTATAAAGGCTTAATATAGTAGTAGCAAATATAAATTACCTAATAGTTTTTACGCCATCTGCAATAATACATAGAAGTTGTTAGAAACTTTAACTATAGCTACCTTGATCATAGTTTTATTAACTCAAATGAATGTTCACTGTGCTAAGACTTTTAAAATACAGAAGACTTACTGTACTTTTTCTGCCGTCATTGAATGTATTAAAGATGGCTGTGTATTTGTTAAGTGAAAAATATGAGTACTTTCCTTTAATGTGACAGTAGGGTGCCAATAAGATTTCTAGTACAGATTTGACATGATAACGATGTTGATGTCTTTCGATCTGGCAAATATAATTATTACCAATCTTATATTCGCTAACAGATATTGTATTATCCTCCATATAATGACAAAACGTATTTTGACATGCTAGAATCACATTACCTTAATTATCAACTTTTCGACTTTTGTGCATAACCATTGCACGGTATCATTACATCTGAGAAAATGCCTAGATTATATTAGATATATCACTTATCGAGATCTTAACTAGGTAAATACAGTGTGATAAAATTATTAATTAAAAAGCGCAACTTAGTAATAAAATAAGTCATTTTTTCATCCGATACCCTGTTTGAAAAATATTTTTTCTACATTTTAATTGTCAAGAGTCTCAACCAATGCTTTCGTAACGAAATAGAATTAAAACCCAGGATAATATTAAAAATTACGATATCCACCTATCAAGTTTTTCTTAGTAGCTTATATCACACCGATATAGGGCGCAAGCCTAAATTCTACATTTAATTAAAAATAAATCAAGGAGTTAAAGACAAATTTCGGTCTGTAGAGATTTCGTACAAAGATAAAATAATATCTAGCAATACTTGTTATATACGGATATAAATGTAAAGGTATGGTGCCAGTCCTTCATGAAATTGGAAATACTGAAATTCGGTTGAATATATTTTCACCTCATCATGATAACTTTATCGTGTGTGATGCATTTAAGCCGAAATAGATTGTTATTATTACGTGTAAAGACTGAGTAATAGTCTGCTGCTATTATTGCATATATATATTTGGCTATCAGATACGGCCTTAACTGGAGGATAACAGCCTTACACTAAAAACAGTGCAAGTGCGCTGTCTCATTCTATTAGTCACCTACTGTATTACTACAATTAGCTGAAATCGTTACAGTACGTGAGATCAGCATTTATAGATGACTAAAACGATGCGTTTATTTTTACCTATCGTCGGCGGATTTAATGATTTATCGATACGCAGCATAAGGTCTGCATTTGCCGTACAAACATAGCGATACCGATATGCCTAGACATAATTGTAATAAGTTATTTTCTTCGTTATCAAATCTTTAAAAAGCAAGACGAGTAGCAATTAGCGTAAAGTAGTGATAGACTGTCCAATAGAATTGAAAACATCAATTAAAGGAATCATACCATACCTATTATTTGATTACAATTTATTTGCTATCAGCTACAACATATACGACTTTAACTGTAATCACTACAAAGAACTTCCACAGTCGACTAAGCAACAAGGATAAACTTAGACATTTTAATGACCGTTCAGTCAAAAATCAAAACTGTTCTTAACATAAATGAATATTATACGGTTTTAATTACATCTGGTGATCGATTTATTTATAATTATTAAAGATAATCAAACTACGGATAGTTATCGCACGGTCTATTCCAGTGATTTCAACTAGAATTTGTTAGTTTATCTGTCTCTGTTATCGAGCAAGGATAATTTTTAACTGTGCATATTTTATAATTCATCTTTACGTGATATCATTCTTGGGTTCACTAAATGGTCTTTATTGAATTCAATTAGTAATTTCTTCTATTTCCTGTTTGCTATATCATCACAGTAATCATTATCCAAAGGTTAAAATGATGTCATGTTGTAATGATAATGGGAATAAATTTTATCTCAATACATAATAGCTAAGAAAAGAATTAGACTTTGGTCATTACTACTTTTAAAAATACCATTTTAAGAAAATCGAGTAGATTATAGAATTGTAAGACAATATGAAATATCAAAGAAATAATTCGAAAAATACTTTATAGAGGATAATGAATGAAGATGTACTTTGGACTTGCCTAATCCGTTGACAGTATTCAGTATTCAAAGTTGCTTGGCTACAATAAAATTCGCTTAGTCTCTTCATCCATTTATAAAGACATTTTTATTGATTATGTGTCATAGTTCGTAATAAGTAGCGGCATTTCTTTTCGCCATTGTGAATGTATATTTAAATTGATTTCACCGGCTTTAACAAAAATTTTTTCTAATTCTAATGTCGTCATATTTTCAGGGCATAGTAAAAATTATTATTTCTATATATATAAATTTTTTAGCCATCCATTGTTCAACTTGCTAGCAATTATATTTCAAAAATGTGAATTGGCAACAGCTTCACCACGTCATTCTAGTTCCATTGGCAACGATGTTTGTAGCGCTTCGTCCTTTAATGAAGATATTGCATCTTTTGCTAAGCAGGTTAGTAATAGAAAGAAATACATTTATGATTGGCATTCTGCTAATTAAGTAAAGAAATAATAGCAATCCAGTAAAAAATCCTATAACTTGAGGTCAAATTAAGTTAAAAAAATTAAGCGAGTTTAGTATCTAATTTTTAAATTTTGACCAGTTGAATCAGCTTTTACACCAAACAGTACAAAGGTTAAGATGAGGAGTGGAAAGGAAATCAGATTTGTCATTTCAATCACGTGCTTGTTAATGGTAGAATTCCTGATAATTAAAAAATATGTCGACTTTACTTTTGACAAATATATATATATAATTATGTATACAGACATAAATTGTAGCACACAAAAAAGATTGATAATTTTTTCACCCTTCTGGCAATATTCCATCATCATTAAGCATTAGATAGCATTTAGGCTAGCCAGTTGACATTTCTCGCAAAAGATGATTTTGATATTTTACTTCAGACGTAGTGCAACTATTATACAGAACGATTTTCCTGATTATATAACAAAATTATCGAAATCTAATAAAGATACAGATAGATATGATAGCTTAGACCAATATATTTAATCTTGGCAATTTATTACACCTATTATGATAACTGTTAGAGCTACCAATAATTGGATTTTTATAAACTGGTTCTAGCATATACAGGGCCTTTACTATTACTTTCTGTCATCCCGAAATTGATATTTCTATTTCAAAATGACACATTAGAATAGTTTTACCGGTCATTTCGAAGCATAACAATGATAATTATAATAATCATTTAAGGGCATTATTGATTGACGCAAGAGATTAGGTTGGTAGTATTTATTATCCTTCGCTCTTTTATACTTTATATTTTACGTTTTTATTCAATCTAATATCAGGGTGGGATATAACTGGTATTAAGTAGGAACCCATGCTGTACGGTTACTGTGATAGAGGGTTCGATATCTCAGAGGATTGAGATTTAGTCGCCATTTACAATTATTACAACAAAGGGTTTATAAAAGTTATGCTTTATTGTAGGTTAGTAATGTGAAGTACAGTGAGGTAGTTACGGTAGATCAGCGTGCAAGCTGTCGTGAGTAACGAGTAGAAGTATTAGACTGTGAGAGACTAACTAGAAGACTAACTGAGAGGCTAATGAACTCTGAGGTAGAAATCGCCGGTATTTATAGTTTTAAAGATAGAGCACATGCAGAGAATAGGATTGTGGAATTAGATACAACATATACCATAACAGGTTACAAAATAGCAGATGATTGTAGAAAACAGCGAGTACCGTAATAACTAAATACAGTAGTCTATATATGAATGTAGAGTAAGCGGACTGTAGATCTGTCCAAATATAAGAGCAATACAACATGTCTATATTTAAGAGTAGAATATAGTTACAGTATATTCTAAATTCACTACAGTTACACTATCTCATATGTAGTTGACGTAATTATTTCTGTATAAAGAGATAGTTTGCAAGCCGCTACAAATAATAAAATAATCACTTCGATACATTACCAATTGACATAAATGCTTAACTGATATTATATTTCATTCTAGCAGATTGATACGTCATCTGCTATAATTATTATTATTATTTTCTAAATAAGCGAGGTTTTCATTTTGTATGGATTGGCAGTTACTTTTACAGTTAATATTAGTACTACTGATTATATTCTATTCTATATAGACCTTTATTAGTTTTCTATCATTCGTTTAATTAGCGATGATATTGATTTGCATTAGGCTACCCCAAATGAATGATATTTTACTATTTTAGTATTGGTTCTGATTATGTCTTTGCTATAATTATACTGACTGTTAAAATTTTTAGTCATATCTGAATGAGCTAAGTTTCGGTACACTGTTTATTTTTAATTGTGGATGCTACTGTCTTTTACGTAGTGCTGATATTAATATAGAATAAGTTCTAGAAGCTGCACCGATAAATTTGTATAGCTACTATAATTTATTCGCTTTCTAGTAACAATCGACAGCAGAAGAACTAATGTGATTTTTCATTATAGTGGTAACTCTACCATTTAATTCTCTTTAGTATCTGAATATGGTAAAATTCATCAGCAAGGACCAGTAATATTAAAAATTTGGGTACCAATAACATCATTATTTCAATACAAGACAGCTTCACAATAGATATCCTACCGTAATTACAATCATTCAGCTGGAATTTGAGCAGTGTTGCAGTAAATGCTATCGATAGAGTTAATACTATCTCATAAACATAACTCGTACACTTAAGATTTTAAGCAGCTTCATAAGCATAAGTGCAATTAGTGAGAAATGTTATTTTATCTATATTTACTGTAGCTTAGGCAAAGTCATTACTGAATACAATTACATTTATCCCTTAATCTTAGTAATTGGGTGGTCATTCAGGTTGATGGGGTTTGATTTAATGACTTACCAATCAGCTATCTAGCCTATAACCCGTAAATAAAGGTAAATCGGACAATTCATGACAGATTTCAACTATCTAAGAAAGTGAAAATACTAGTATTCGTCATAGGAAAGAGCAGACTTGCTTGACATTATGTAAATATAACGTCAACTTGCCCTGTACATTACGGACATCTTTGTCACTTACGTTATTTGAACTTGATTATGCATATTGCTACACTATAATTCGTTTAATAACATGCAACTTAAGTATAGCTATTGGGAGCACTGCACATATCTATAACTATGTAAATGCAATGACTGATTGTCAGAGCTACAATATAACCATTTCTGCTTCGTCTTCATAAATCACATGGTCGAAAGGTAATTTCAAATCATCACTACGGACAATCTATGTTTTGACGTTTCAAGCTAATATCGTAACGGTTCTTCTTTATTTCTGTTGATCTATAACGGTAGTACTCCGTAAGTTGTCACCTTCAGTATATTGTAGTTTACAATATATAATCAAGATTTAACGGCAATCAACTTAGAAGAGAACCTTCATGGGTATACATTGCATATGAACCTTGTTTCCGCCTGTACGCGTATATTGGATTATACGCGTAGCTATATCAAATTTGAAATGAAATATCTTATTAGTAACATCTAATTTAAGAATGATGAAAATTCATTGCATAGCGCAGCACCAATTATTAGTTAAACAGTAGCAAATTTAGAGTATATATATCTCTTATTATGTTAATTAGTATATCGAAGAAAGGAAATGAATTAGACTATTTTCGTCCAGGATAGCGAAATATTTTCATTATAGATTCTAAAATGTACTATGTTCAGTTCTCAAAAGACATAAATTCGTTAAGCAAAGTATTAACAAATTGATTAGATCTTACCCGATCTCATGAGAAGAAATTTAGATACGTAGAACAACTAGAAATTTAAAACTGTAATCATAGGATGTCAGTTTGACCTTTTTACACTAGTTCACAAATTTGGATTTAGAATACAGTTCATCTAATAGGCAAACATTTTGAATTAATAAGCTTCGCTACTAAGAAAATTCAAATAGAATTGCTCATTTAACGAGCAAAAGACGGAAACGAAAATTTTATCCTTGTGTTCTTGAGTCGAATTTAAAAATGTTTTCAAGCCTCATATTAAAATTACTAGCGCAGCATTTACTATTTCCAACTACTCTTTATACGCAAGAGTGAAATCTCTTCTTGAATCTAGACCAAAGGTCCTCCAATTATGAAACTTCCCTTGAATTTTTACATTTGATGCTCGTACATCCTCATATGAATGCACGAATGGATGCAATATTAAGTAACGAAGTTACCAGCAATATATTCTAAAGTCTAACAACGAATAGCCTTAACATACAGCCTAAACTATATTAGTATAAGCATGATTTTACGAAGGCAGTAACAATAAATACAAAAACTGACCTTCGAGCTTACTCACTCGTTAAATGAATAAACTTTTTATGTACACTTATAAAATTCTCATCGTTAATAACATGTGTGACGATACAATTGCTAAATATAACTATACTTGCATCCTACGTTATCCTGATTCTCTACTAAAATAGTTGTCCGAATCTTTCTTTGATTGTAAGTATAATATCATTAGTATATGCTACGCATGCATATATTTCTCTTCACGAGTATATATCTACTGTGGCAATCTCTTCGAAAAACTTTAATGTTTCGATAATACACCATAACTTAAATGTGATATATCTTAAATTTCTTGCCTTGATTGAAAGCATTGATTAAATTCTAACATAACGTAATATCAATATAACTATCAAAAAGTTATATTTTGAAGTATAGCTTTAACTTATAAGATGAACAACAAATAGATAAGCATCATTCAATCTGTATGATAAGAGTAATGTAATTGAAGATGCATCTATTGGATAGCATCTTTTTTAATTGAATTAGCTAATTTGGATTTTAGCGTAAATGCAGTTTGATAGATGTGCTATTAAATAGCTTGGGTATATAGATCAATTTATAAATTAATTAAAATAGTACATATATTCTTTAATTTATATCAGTTTTACCAGCAATGAATAATTATTCGTAAAAAAGATGCCAGTTAAATTAATACTGTAATTATTAATATATTGCAAAGCATACGTCATAAAATAATAATATGCCATACATGCCGGTAGTTAAAATAGTATTTGTGTTACGTTATGGCTGAACAAAATGCAATAGTAATACCTTCCAAAGAAAGTTGGATTGTTATAGCTATTAACTTTTGAAAGTAGCCAAAGTAAATATGACAGTGCATTTTATCGTTAATCCGAATTAGTTATGCACTTACTCTTCTTTAAATTAATATCTGTGTCAATATCCTTCCTCCTTTTATTTATTTCATAATTAGTTTAAAGGAGACAGAACATTCTATACGTCAGATCAAGAATTAGATACTGTGGTAAGTGAGTATGGAATGGTAACTACCGCATAAGATTACTCTAAGCTTTCAACATTGCATGTGGTTTTTAATTAAACTTTTGATTTGCTCATATTGAAGGAATACACCGAAAATGAATTGTATTTATACGTATTGCAAATAATTAGAGCAAAAGCTTTTGTAACTCTATTAAATTACATGATTCAAATATCTAAGTATTTTATTTTAGTTTTTACACTTTTTCTTTAGTCTTAAGATTATTAAATTGAGCCAGTGATTGATTTTATGTGGACTTATGCAAATTTTAGAAAGTAGAATCACATAAACATCTTGAAAAGTAACACATTTCTAAGAATATAATAATTTATTTTACTTTGAACTAATATAAACTAGCAGTTGGTCATAAAAATGGATTTGATAGCATTTACTTCCTTCAAGTCAAAAATTATCTTGAGTTAGTTTAGTTGACTTTCAGTAGACTAGCTGCTTGCTGATAAGGGATGTTGTCTTTTTTATTTTCAGTTATTTTACTGATAATAATTCTTCAGGATGATTAGCGTGATCAACCGAATAGAATTTGCCTCAGTAATTAAAAATCTCTGTATCTGTTTGCTTTTAGCTTAATTCCTATACTGGCATTACTTTAAATTATTTCTGCCCCATTGAGGATATCCGCCCTCGTTTTCCTAATTATTATCTAACAATTATATAAAAATAATGGCAAGGAAAGACGCATTGTTATTACAGTATTGAAATTTCAATCACATAATCAAGTCTATGTCTTATTGCAAGATAGTTGATGATGACAGATTGACTATTATATTCCTTGTTGTTTATGATAAAGCATTTACTTATACGTTTTGTATATCGATATTGCAATAAATAGAATCGAGATTTTAAAGCAGTTTATACAAAATCGGGTCGACTTTATAGCTTTTAAGATTACTTTATTATTGAGATGATAATGTAACCATATTACGCCGTTAGATTAACTGGATATAATTTTTACAATTTTTTTCATCAATTATTAATATTATTTTGACGAACCCTACGTCTATTTCAATTTTGCCATCTATTTATACTATTTAGTACATCATCGAATTTTTAGATGATATCCGCTGTTTTTCATGTCAAGACATAACGCTGATGCATGTCATGATGATTTATTCTATTCATTTCATTTGACAGATAGATTTCTATTCTATTCTCGTTCACCTTTAACAGCATATCCTAATAACCATTCAAATTTAATATAAATTTAAAATCCATTTTAAGATTTCGATACGTGTTAATTCAAGAAGAAGAATATTTTTATACTGATAGTATCCGGTAATGACTATCGCATGCAATCTCTCTCCCTTTACTCTATCTTTAATCTATAAAACAGTTCAAACAACAACCTTAAATAGAGTTACGCAGTCAAATTGTAGTCCATTGTTTTAGAAATAAATTCTCTTTATAAATTCATAAATGCTGTTGTTGTAAGGTATGAAATTTCATGGAAATGTTGAACGAGGATAGTAACAATTAAAGTTACCGTAATAGAGTAATACATAATTTTATAGATAATTCAATAAGAATCTGTAAAAAATTTGGATAATTTCGAAGTATGAGAAAATTAACTTTAGTCGACTCTACATTCTTTGTCTTTCATTAGCTTTATACATCTTAATTATTATATTTTTACAACATGATTAAATATATGGAAGATAAAAATAAACCCTTACCTCCATCGTTATGTGTATGCGCTTGCTACGATAACTGATGCATTTTCTAACCGAATTAACTTAATTACTGTAAGATTTAAAGCTTGTTACATATTGTATCTCTTATTAATTTTATGTCTTTTCATTCCTAGCAGAGTTTTTGGATTAGATTTCATATAATTTTCTAATTTTGACTAGAACAGATTTTATTGTCTAGTTAGAGATGTTTCTGACCAATTTTCAAATATTAATTTAAGTTTTACATTGAGATTTGTACAGATGATCATAGACACCAATATAATGTAACTGAAATTTAAATTTCTGATCTTGCGGTGGAGCAGGATAATAATATCGCATCAAGTATTCCATGGTCGAATACGGCGAAAATGAGAAACGTGTTTTGATAATTATGACAATAGTATTCATTTCCATCTATTTTAAACAATAATAAATTGTTGTTTGGCGAATAACAACAATTGTTAACAGGATAAAATAATGATTAATTGTTTTTTTTTAATGATGTAAGAGATTGATTTTTAATTTCGATTCTGTAATGTAATTATATTTCTTTAATTTCTTTTTATTGCATTGATTGAATTATTGTTTTGTTCTTGGCTGTAGGTGATTCAAGCAATCCAAGTTTTACGATTCCATTTAATTGAAATAGAGAAGGTAAGGCGTGTAAAGCTTACAACATCAACTATCTGGATCAACTTGATCAATTTATTGTTACAACATAGATATTCATACAGAAATATCACTTCTATACATTGCACTGCCTTTCTTGGTCTGTGTCTTTCATTTTTACGCGTTTACATCTTGTCTGTGTTTTTCTTTCTCACTTATTCGTGTTAACTGTTTCGTGCATCAATATATCGTCCGTTAATAGGTAAGAAGTAATCTAGTTTTCTCATCAACTAGAATAAATTTTACATTTCTAATCTGTAATTTTTCGACTATTTATCCACATACACTTTATCTTTAAAATTTTATTTTATTTTTTATGTTTTCTATTATGTTAACAGTGTAGATGTTCGATTTATCCAAACAGAACTTATCAGTCTGTTTTTCTTCTTTATATTTCTAATAACTATTGAAAAATAATTACTTTATATAAATTGATAATCTTAATATTATTAACTAAAGAATAATGCAAACACGATCAAATTAGATATTTTCTCCTATTTAATATTTACTTAATAATTGTAGTTGATCGATCTTATCAAATTATGAACAAAGAAAAAATAACAAGAATCTTAGTTGCTGCATATTATCTACAGTTATATTTTGATATAAACCTTGAAATGATCGAACACTCTATTGGTTATTCTTCAGCTAACCATAAATCTTCCATCCTTTTCTCCTCCTGTCTTGCTTTAAACTCTCTTCCTGGACATAACTAGGAGTATGAGTTCAGATGATAGTAAAATCATTAATTTCTTTTATTTCCATCATTAATATTCCTATAACTGTCATCATCAACGATCAATTTGTTTTTGTCGCTATATCATTTTACTCGCTTAGACTCTGCGCGGTATAAATGAGAGACGTCATTATCTAGTACTAAGTCAAATGCCGTACTGGGTGTCGATCGATGACTTGTGCAGCTGAATTCTTTTTACTTTCCTTCCATATGTCTTTTCTACTTTCATCAATCCCTCATAGTTCTCGCTACTTAATGCCAATATAACCTATTTGTCTTCATTATGATCTAAATGTAATTGTGTTAACATCATCTCTGACAGTCATCTTTTTCTCTACAAAAAATCGCCAATATATTGTACTGCTAATGCTCAAACCAGTATGGCTATTTTCGTAGCTTTTGATCAGCCATTCTAGTAATTTAGTACTTGAGGAGGTTATTACTTTTATGAGTGTCATGTTACTGTAATCAATTATGTCTTCAAAACCTATATTATAGTTTGATGAGTATAGAGAAATCTTACTAAAAATGATTGTCTGATACTATTTACTTTATCATTAGTATATTCGATTAGAAATTGATAAAAATGTATAATTTTCAACTATAACTTCTTAGTCTTTGACGCAAACAAATAAGAGTAAATTTAACATGAAATATTTTCATATTTGTCTAGTACTTTATTTGTACATGGTTTTTAGATTCAACTTAATTGCTGAAATTCATATATAAAGTATTTACATCGTGACAGGAAAACCAATTTTACTTTTTATCATCATAGTTTATAGATTATTCAGTAATTCAATGTCAATGGCCAAATTTTAAAGACTACATTCTACAGTATACCTGGTATAGTGACCGAAGACACGAGTATAGAGAGCATCACATCATAATTTAATTATTAAGAAAAGATTTGCATTGTCGTAAAAAGAATAAAACTAGTCTATAAGTAATCATACTGTGCTCATTGCACTACAATTCAACTTTTATAGTTTATCACTAAATAAGAAAAAAATTAGTACGTATTTACAGAACTTTATACATTATCTAGAACGAAGAGAAAAATCTATGTTGTCAATAGTCTGAGTTTAGATTTCCTTCCGGCTATCTTAAATGCCTCACAGTAAAGAGCATTGCAATTTACTTATTGTAATGTGTTCTATTGACTTTTCGTTACTCAATCAATTTTATTCCATATTCAAGAGATTTGTTAGTGCTACAGGTTATTTCATCTAATAAAATAACTGCAGTCCGAGAAAGTACAGTGTTAAAAGGCAACAGGTACAAATATAAATTTGATATCGCTTCGTTCATACTATACAGAATTTTAATCTATAAAATAGCTACTGCATTATATGAACATTAGATCTATTTAGGTAAATATTAACAGAAATTATTAATAGTTACCCAAAATATAGTATATTACTGCATAATCTTATAAAAGGTCGTATGTGTCAGCCATTTGCCAATCGGAGCGTGGCATTATCGTTTCGGTGCCTTACAGGACACTGCGTCCCTGTTATATTAATTTAAATACTTATGGCAGAATCGCTTAAGTATCGTACTGCGATACTATCACTAGGTTTAACCATTAATATGTACTATATTATTTATAAGAAGCTCACTGAACAATTTTTTATTATCGTTTGCCTGCCCTGGCATTATCCAGTTTCCATTCAATTATTTAAGACTGATTGAGAAATTTCGATCTAGTTCGCTACAGTACAATATTACCATTTTTAGAATATTATACCGCAATTTATTACATCATTTTATTTAATGTAAATAGCACTATCGACTTCAGACGTCTACATTCGCTTGAATAGGCTTCAGAAATTAGCTATGGCAAAACCCTAGACCTTCATATCTTATACCATGTCTTTATGAGTCGCAAGTCCCACATCTAAGTGTACCTACGTCATCGAAAAAGTATTAGACTATTAATCGAATAGAATGGTCTATTATAACCGGTTAATTATATATTATAGAAGAGAACTCCTATTATAATGTATTGATCTGCATGTTTAAAGTCTGATATGTTAAAATTCTTAAGTTCAATCTCTTATCTAATAGATTCTAGTCAATGTGGAAGGAATATCATTTATCAATGATAGTAATCTTTATAATCAACTTAATCTAAATATCTTTCATTATTTTGCCGCTACAGTATTCATCATGAGTATAAAAGCATTTTCGATAATAGAATAGAGTTCACCAGCCAGCTGTCACAACCCTCACTTGTGGCAAAGGAAAGTAAAGAACTCTAGTGTAGTTACTTAAAACTTGGGCTATTTCTCCCAGTACTTTCAGTTTCTATGAGAGAAGTATTTGAGAACTCCATTTCTCGGCTGATCTCCACAGACAACTGACTAATTATTACACTATTCTTCACGATATGAGTCTTGCCGTTTCTTGAGCAATTACTTACTTTATTCTACAAACACACGCGCTTAAATAGGTTTCTACAGTGAATTCCAATATTAACGAGTGAGAATTCATGCTTTACAAGTTACATTAATTAGTATAATACCATTACTAAATATACATGTCGATATCCTCAGACTTAGATAGCTACAAGCTATCAGGTGTTAAGACACTTAACCTTCATCCATATACAGCTCAATTTTTAGAGATTAACATACCTTATAAACCTACAGTAAATTAACTGCTAACAACTTCTATTTTTATCTCATTTCTACCATCCTATTATCAGCTACAAGCGCATTAAAACATAGCACATAACCTTATCTTATCTATTCATAAGCATTCATTAATTTACAGTTACTTAATTAGTAACGGCGTACCGTGACACCAGCATGAAGATGCAGGGTATAACATCACTACATAGTCTTTGAATATCATCACTACTGCAATTAATTTAGCTAATTGAGCCTTAAAGCTAATAGCAATCCAGATGACATATGTTCAAAGTTAGGTCACTAAGTCACGGATTGGTATCTTTGTAAAATTAAGTTATTTTGTTATGAAATAATTTCTGCAAGTTAATATACAAGAATTTGAATCATAATTAGACCTAACAATCACTTTGTATTCCGTATGAAAATTGCAGTGTGACACATATTTCGTTTTGTACTCACATGTACGGTATTTTATAATGAAATATGGTTATATCTACTAAGGTATATATGTACATTTTGGAGAATGTCACTACAGTCTTTCCCACTTATTTGCGCTATTACAATTTACAAGCAGCTAAGATACTTTAGTTAAACATTAATCAGTTTTTACTTCTCTTTAATGATATTGTAATAATAACAACGTAAGTAGTTCGAATTCGCTGTAATCTATTTTTATTAATTACTAATGCAGACAGAGTAATGTTTTAATTTCACCGTGTAAGATAATTTTAACTTTCGTTTGTTGTCAAAACTCGATGATAACTAGATTGTTAGATTTGAACTATTGCCATTCAATTACACTCTTCCTCATTTCAATTTGATCGATCCTTTTCATATTGCTTAGAATTTAGAAGTGCATTGGCACTTACTTATGTCTAAATGGGGAGAAGTACCCTCAACCTAGATGTTAAAGCTTCTGTCTTGATTTGTTCAAATCAGATCACTGCCGTCGATTGACAATTTTTAATCAATAATTGATTCGTTATCAAGGCTATAAGAGAGAATTTAGAAAGATATGACAAATATTGATTTAATTGTAGCTGTGACAGTTTCTTATATTGATATGTACTCGAAGTACTACGAAATTAAAGTCTTCTAAAAGTTGACATATTTTAAGAGTTGTTCAGTTTAGTGAGATTCTACTGTGTCACAAGCGAATTAGGCAGCGTTGTTGTGAAATCAGCATGAAATACTATAACGTCGTTTTATGTATCACTTGCTTGTAACATTGTTACTCCCTGTATTAATACCATGAATGATAAATCTTTTCAGCTAATTAAAGTAAAAGAGAAATACTGCGTACATGATAGCATCATAACTGGAATAATTAACGTATTTTCAATTCTGAAATTGTTTACTCTATCGAAGACTACCAGAACTGATTGATTGACAATTTAAGTTTTGAAAACGATTTATAAGTAATTTTTAAATTAAAATTCAATTGCAGGGAGCGTTAGTAAATAAATTTTCACTACTAGGCGATGGATGATTCATTCATGATATAAGCACATTATCAGTATTGAAACCGTACTGTAATCATTATACGTTTTCAAGCAATTTACTAATTTCTAAACATGTTGCAAAAGAAGGGCAATACGATTCACTAACCCAAGAATGAATTATAATATGCACCAATTTTTTTATTAAGGATGTAAGAGCAGTAAAATACATTTTAGAGACTGTTAACTAGTTTTCGCTAAGGCTTAAATTCTGAGTTTTATAGACGTGGATTACACGATATTTGCGATGATAGCTGATTTCTATCTCTCTAGCTCTCATTTTACATTATATAATAATTACGCGTACATATACTTTCTGATGTATGTTTTAATTTGTAGTGCCACGTAAAGTCTAATAATCCTTGAAATCGCCTATCACACAATTAGCCGTTTCATGTTTAATGAGCAAATAAAAAGCAAAATCATTATAAACATGTCAAGCCCTCAATGAAATAATCTACTATATTACCCCTTAGCATACGAATAATTTAATTATGATTTTATCCGAAATGGTTAATTTTTAAGTTATTAGATAGTTATCGGGAATAATTAATGTACGAACAACTGTATGCAGTATGCATCATTTTATACCTAAAAGTATACATGCATTATATGGGAGATTCATCTTTAGCCAAAGAATATTTATAATAAATTCTATAATATGTTTTCGTAATAGCAATTATTAATTATATTAAGCAATGGAAATGATCATATCATAGTTGGGGAATTTGCTTATTAGTGTCTAATATTTGTTGCGTGATAACTACTATATTCCTTTAATAATCGATAAATTAATTACCTTACACATATATTTTAAGCTATGTTAGATTTTATTGTTCATAGGATATTATTAAAATGCTTCATGAATCACTTCAGGATTATTGTAAAATTCATGGTAATTAACACTATGGCTCCTGTGTTTATTTACTTCATTAGATATAAAACTGTATTTGCTTTAAGTCAGTTTCATATTTTTAGCATATAATGCAACTATTTTCAGTCAATACTTTATTAGTAAGCTTGATATTAAATGTACTATATTAAATGTTCATGTAGACTCTTCATATTTAGTAATTTTTGCCTATCGATGCGATATTTTATAATATTACTTAGTTACTGCGAAAACTTATGATGTATCTAAGATTTGATAAGTAGTATTCAAATTCATTATCGTATCAAAAATTATCTAATAGGCAGAAAGTCTAAAAATGTTTAATTATAATTGATAAAGTTAAAAATAATTCTGCCAGAGGAGTCGTTCAAGAAAAGCATAGCCGAGTGGATAACTACAATTAATTATTGATTACTTTCATGATCTCATTTTGATATATTGATTGACCATGTCTTATTATTCTCAAATTTTGTCAGGAGTTATAATAATTTCTTCTTATTTATATGACAATCTATTGATCGCAATCGGAATTTAATAATAACGCAATGATTGGCTATCACTTTATGTATGAGATCCCATAGTCACAATAATTTTATCATATTAAATCATATCAAATTACGAAGTTATTGATCAACAATTCAGATTAAGTATAAGCGCACTTATCTCTTCACCCAGTCTTTATTTCAAATTAATAAGATTCACTATCTTATTCTATCAGCGCTTGTATTTTGTTTACTGATCTTCATCTGAATCATGAAACGCGTAGACTAAAATCTCTTTCTTTGAAGGCAAATTAAGGTATTTTATAATTTTATTTTTTGTTTTATGTGAACAGCCTTATTAAGTTGCTTAAAACACCGTACAGGAGTGATTAATTTAGCAATGAGAATGATAATTCTTGAAATGCATGCACTAATGAGGTACTGTTAGGTATTTAAAATAGTGAATTAGTCTTGGGTTACAGTTCATTCAAAGATCTTTTTTATTTATAAAATTAAATGAACAAAATTTAAAATATACTTAGTTACTTACTTCTAACTTTATTACATACCGTAATTCAAGATACGATGACTTTTAATATCATGCTAATTCTCGATTTGCTGCTTACGGTATTTAGTCTACTGGTAGGATTTATTTTTTAACCAAATTTATGCTATGTTAACAGTTAGTACTTTGAGCAATACTAGAGACATATGATAGGGTGGAGGTTAATATCCGTATACTTTAATTCTTTTTTTATTCGTTATCATTTGAATTTAATTTTATACTTTCCAATTTAAAATTTGATTTTATCTCGAATTTTAGATGATACTGTAGCGATCTACAGTTTTAAATCATATGTGCACACATAACAACTATTCATTTATAGCATTTAGAATTGTAATTCAAACTACTCAAATAATTTAGAAATCTACTTTAGTAAATTAAGCAAAATCTTATGAGTATTTTTATTAGCGCAGAATATTTTAATATTCAATATTTTCTTTTGATTTCTTCATTTGTGTTCTAGTAATTCCTTTCAGTCATTTCATGACTTGTGTAACATTTAAATATCAAGTGATACAAATGATCACAATTAATATTTTTTCTAAGTAGTTGCATCCCTTAGGTCTAAATTATAATAAATCTAGTCTGTCGTTTACGATAGATTAGACTTCGAACTCAAAAACAAAATATGTTAGAATGAGTTAACTTCAAATTTTCAATTTAATTATGCCTACGATAAAGCAATCTTATTGAAGCTAACTTTAGATTGTCAGCATTCATTTTCAAGTAAAATAGTAAATCAAAGGTGGTATCTTTTTGGATTAAACATAACAAATTATGATAATAATTAAGTTTTCATCAACTTTCATTCTCATACACCCACTTCTCTTCTTTCTACCTTATGATAAATAAGCATTGCATTGTACATCTTTTTCTCGACCTTTCCCAATTTATTTTTTATATTTAGCCATAGAGATAAAGCTAAAAGTTTTTGTTTATTATCATTAACATTTTTCGACAAGCTATCATTTAATACTTATGAAACAATAATGCTGTACAGGTGCACGAATTGTGTGATAACTTCTGCAAGCGTTATATTGAAGCATTAAAGACTCGTATGCCAGGTGATTTAATCATGAATCAACGACGAAATCCAAATACTGTGAAATTACCACATGAATTGGACGAATCACATGGTCAATTTCCTGTAGCAAGTTCGCAAGTAAGCTATTATTTTAAGTGTTCTATAGATTAAACATGAAAAGATGCGTCTATCTTGGCTGATCAAAAAAGTACGTGCTTAAAATGTGACTTATATAATCTATATTTGCATGTGCTTGTACTTAGTGCTAGGATCTAATTGATTATACTATTGAAACTTTTAAATTTTATACTACATATTAGTATCATTAAATATCTAAAGCTGCTTACATAAATCGCTGAAAGGTAAACTGTAATTATTTTGATTCGAGTTCTATATGTATTATTCATTTTATAGCTCGACTGATCCTTGTCCTACAATGTAATATTGACCTTTATCATTAATACCTGTTAAGGGTTGATAGGTTTCGATTGAGTTAGAAAGGGAAAAATCCTGATAGTCGTCATGATAATACTAGATGACGCTATTATATCTTGATTTACGATGAAAGATTTTCAGCTATCACTCACTTCTCTTACAGATTACGGTTAAAATTCAATTTAGTTTTTATCAAGGTGTCAGACTCTATTAATTATTATGCCTAGCGAATACATGGTTTGTTGATACAACAATCTAATATCATTACATTAATCTGTCCATGATTAACAGTTCTTCAATGCTTATTGGAGGTGCGGAGTTCAATTTTCAGAATTGTCCTTTAATATTTTTAATTTTCGTCAAATGCCATAGCAGTTGATCAACTTTGTAAGAAAAGGAAAAACTGGTTGAACTACAGTATTCTATTATGTACGAGTAGTTGCTTTCGGGTTTCTAATAGCAAGTAGACTTAAGATTCACTTAGTAAGCTTACTTAACTGTTCATAACTGATAAAACTGCAATGCGAAGAACATTAGTAGAATTTTTATACGAATACGATCATTTGAAAATAGTGAGTTCAAACAACTTAAAATATCCCTTAAAAGTCATTATGAGCTTGTTACCAGCACTACTCGTATCTATAACAATCTGTTTCTTTTATGATAATTTCACAAGATAATAGCCTAGATTATGATACATAGATATCACTTTTTCAACTGCAACAGACAATTTCAAATTTATTATCAGCGACTTTTATGAAGATTTTCGTAGCATAAACGGAAAATTTATACTTTTATTGTCCCTCTAACGGTAGATCAGACCTACTGAACCACATAACCAAAATATTCACCGCTTACGCCAATGTTCTAACAGTCGATGAAGTTATAATTGAATTGAAATCCAACTTGATAATTTCTGCAGTATTGAAAGTGTGAATTTAACCTTGCTCGTACACAATATGAATCTAATAGATAATTTAACTGCCGTGACTATCACATCAATAAAATTTACTTGGACTATTACTTTAATGCACTAAACGCTTTTTGCTGGTGTTCGAGTATTTCTGAAATATTAGCATATCCCAGAAATTTTTAAGTAATCCTGTTCTGTAACTTATTGTATGTTTAAATTATGGTGCACCTAAGTCAGTTCTATATCGGGCGGGAAACCGAGTTCGGATAAAGTGGAGTAGAATTTATTATTCATTTATCTCTAAGTCGACTACAGCACCTATAGTAATCTAATAGGATAAGATACATCATCTGTTTTGCCCATACGGTTTGTATCGACTTTTTCTTTCGGTGAGAATAATTTCAGCGTGACTATCAGCAGCCATTAAGCTTACAGTGTATTCTATACGTATGTCCTACATTTTAACTTAGTCTTGCTAGATAGCGTTAATAACGGAGGAATTAGGCGGTTACTTTGTCTAATGTAATCGTCTAGAAAATTAAATCGTGTCTATCTGCTATATCTGAATAATAATCTTATCAAATTTCGTAAAAATGATAACGTGTGACAATTTTGGCTACACTGCAGGGAACTTTCCGTGATCTTCTCGAAATGTTTGCTTTCAGGATCTTTATTGTCATTTAAAACGCGATCTTAATAATAAAATACCATCATTATTTGTCATATGTCAGTAACATTAACAAATTTAGCTAACTGATAAAAGAATTTATGCGTAATCACATATGTCATTGTATTCGCAATAATCGCCTAATTTCTCAAGATTTAGTCGGTGCATTATGATTAGTTCAATTGTATTCTTGTTGCGTTATACGTGCAGAACTTTTGTATTTGTACTTTGTGATCGGTTTCTGCTTCTTGTTATCGATACAAAATTATCAAAGTAGGGGTTATTTTATCTTTAACTCGGTCCTCCTATTAATATTATATTTTTGTAATTACTTATTCCACTAATAGCCAAGCAACATAACTAATTGGCCTATACCGCAGCATCAAACGCCCGCTCAGTCTTCCACCCATTCTAGTCCACTTAATGTAACAGGTAAGTGTTACAACACCGAAATTTGTGACGAGAAAACTTTAAACTACTAAAAGAGTTCTTATACAACTACAAATCTGCGGCCAAGCTTTTCCTTCCCAATATCTGCCTACATTACGACTGACAATTCCCCATTATTAGGTGTTTACTATAAACTTCTAGTTTCTCAAATAAAATTGAACCAAAACTTTATTGAAGATCAGTCAATCTATGGTAAAACTACATAAACATTGTCTAGCTATCATTACGGTACATATATGTTATACAACTACGCAATTAACTATAAAAACATAGAAGGCATCATAGATAAAGCATTGCTGATAAAATTTCTAAATAAGACATATACGAAAACTATGTTACAGCTGCTATGGAACAGATACTTCGTAACCGTAAGCTAACAATTTATTATAATCTCTTGCCCGCTAAAGCGCTATATTTTAAGAGTAACTGGCACTATATCGAATCTAGCATACAGTACAATAAATCCGAAGATCAGAGTATCAAACACAATCGCGCAAGTTTGCCTTCGACTTGATGTATTTTGATATCCAAGTAAAGAAATGTTCTCTCAACTTACTATCTGCTCTGCAATTAAAGCTTCGTGAAATAGTTCCGCACTTTTTGAAAGTTTGGTCGTAGTGAAACCAATACCACCAGCGTACAGTTACCTTATTGTTATTAATAACACCGTTTGTAAATAAGATTGACTACAATAATTAGCGCTGCAACTTAAATTTCTGTATTTAAAATTTTTATCAAATATGATAAATTGCTTGTATTTTTCATATTCACTGGTTGCAGTCATCAAATAGCTAAGAGTATTAAGAAAATGGGAGTTAATTGTCATCCAATGATTGCAGTCAATTTTTCTTGCCTCATATTTACGATATTAATTTGCTGTTATAATTTCACTGCTCTAGATGCAAATATCGATGATGATGATGATGACGACAAAGGCAACAAAAAGAGGAAGAAGAGAGGAATATTCCCAAAATCAGCAACTAATGTTATGAAAGCCTGGTTATTTCAAAACCTTGGAGTAAGATTTGCCCGATTGATACTGCTTTTCAACCAAATATTAATGTCGCTTATGTCCAGATCGATTTAAAAATTTGATAGAAGAATTTAAAAACAATAAGGATACGTGTATACATTAATTTTATAAGTTATAATTTATTAGAATGGCAGGGGTAATACAATAATTAGTAAATCGAAAATAACTTTCAGGCTTGGCAGTACTTATTTTTAAAATAAGCTGTAATTATATAATTGTCGCATACTCATACTATTAAATAATTTCCAATAGCATCCTTATCCATCTGAAGAAAGAAAACGAATGTTAGCTGAAGAAACCAGTCTAACTATTTTACAAGTCAATAATTGGTACTGTTTCGATAATATACAATTGACTGCAACAACACTTTTGAAACTCTTGAAGTTTGCTTTTAAAAAATCAACCATTAATACTTTAAAAATTTGAAATAAGGTTGTAATTATGCGTACGTTCGATTACTAAATATCAGTAATATGCCAGTAAATCCTGGGCATGTCCATGCTTCGTATTGCGACTTGGTAAAGGTTCTACCAGCCTCTTCGCATGTGCTGGTCTAGAGCGCAGACGTCAAAGCACACTGCTTACCCCTAACCCGTAACTGACTTTATTCTTAACTCTGCCACCTATTTATGCGCAAATCTTATTCTTTACACATACTGTATATTCGAGTATACAGCATAGCATACAGCCTAATAACAGTAATACAATGCAATACAGTACCAATACGTACAACAAATATTCATATAAGTGGTATCTTAAAGTTATCGTAATGTAGAAGTTATACAAATGTAACACTTCGTAATTCGAATACGATACTTTTCCCTGCCACCAAGATTTAGTTCATATTTGCTATACTGTATATGTCATAAATTAGTAGTTATTCTAAATTTGATTTAAGTGGAATTTACCTGAGATGCAATAAGTTGCAAAGAATTGACACTAAACTATAATTATATTTCAATTGCAGTATCTAGGTTAGCACTTAGGATTGAACGATTTTTGTATTGGATTAACTATTATAGTACTGCTCTTTAAGAAAATGAATCCTAGTTTAATACTTTACGTAATCCGCCATTATTCATTTCTGACAGTAATTAAGTCCCGCTAATCAGAACATATTCTATTTAGTGCATGAAGTGTTAAACTGTTTTTACTGTTTATTACTTTATGCCAAACATCAGCTGCATAGATACTTACTAGATTAATTGATCATGACGTAATAAATATGCATAGGTTTATTAACGCAAGGCGTAGAATTGTACAGCCAATGATCGATGCATCAAATCGTACCGGTAAACCACCTGTTATTATGAAATCGCGTCGTCGAAAGCCGTCTGGTCAGTGTCACCCATCATTTGGAGCAATGTCAGCACCGACATCGTCACATGTAGGACCAAATTACGGAATAGACCATTTGCAATCTCCATTTTATGATATTGGTAGTATACCAAGTGTACCCTTCAACATGGGAACATGTGGCTCTGATCCTGGCCTCAATCCCGTGGTTTCTATGTCCGCTATGCCCATTCCTCACGTTATTCGCGGTCCTACGACTAGTACCTCAGCTGGATCTCATTCATCTTCTCTATATCTACAGCATGGTCAAGCCACACATCACCCTATCATGATGCCGCCACCGCCACCAGTGCGCGGAGCTGGCGGTCCACATCATCATCCATTCCTGCAAGGATCAAATCAACCGCCTTCATCTTCAACAATTTTTCAATCAGGTGACGTTATGACACAACAGATTCTAGATTTACATCCTTCCTAAGATATCGAACGTACTCGAATGGAAGTGATACATAGTAACAAGTTATAGTAACAAATTGTGATCGCTTTCTTATAATGGCACTATTGAAATATTTAGTAACGATTTCAATGTAGTACTATGGAGTAGATCATTTTAATGATTTACTAGTACATAAATTATTTATAACAATTAATTTATTATTATTCATATCAAAACTAAGGGTCAGAAACATTTCCTGTTTATCTCACTCGATGAAGTAATCATTTTTTATCCGCTAGTAAAAGATAACTATATTGTGCCTATAAACAAATTTTAACCAACGTCTCAGTCGTTGCATTAAATTTTACCCTTATCTATTAATTAATAAACCTACATCCTTAGGCCCGATTACAGTACATAATGTAGCCAATTGGAAAAGTTATGCAGTTGTATTTATACTGCATTCGTAACCAAATTAACAGATTGATACTAGTAGGCGATGTAGTTCTTACTAAATTATTACTAATAGTACAATCTGACTGACCAAACCGAATTATCCCCTTTTATTTGCCCTTTCGTGAAGTAATGCTAAGAATCTAATAAAACAATAGCTGAAAAGTCACTGTTATTCTATAGCATATAACACAGTGCGTATATTATAACGCAGTATTTATGGCAGTATTTATAACAATTGTGATAGCTATATGTAATTAATATGTTGTCATGCGATATCAGTGTGTTTATACTAACTAAGGGTGTTATTTTTCTGATTTCTTAATTGAGTCGGATGGTATCGAGCTATTTTTGCCTGAACGACAAACCAATGATGATAATATTTAATACACTTGTGCTTAATCTATAGCATAATTTTAGCACACTATTTGCTTATATGATACGTTCTTCAATATTAAAGTGTGGAATGAGTGCTGTAATGTTTTCTGTTGTTGTTAAGCAACTAGTAATAGATCAAAGCGTCATGAAAAAGTGATTGCTGTCAGAAAAAATATTAAATGGTTTTACTGCTACATGAAAGCATTTAAATCTATTTGAGTATACGTTTATTGTCGATATTTGGGTGTGCAACATTGCTGTTAACTATAATGATAGTATGCTATGAGTATTTCCGATCTGCACCTTTAGAAAAAGTAGGAGATCACGATTAGCTAGTCATATAGGGTATACAATATTTATACGATATTTCTTTAAATTTAGTATTCTAAAATTTCTATCCCACGATCTTCTCCTATTCTTACCAGTCCTTATACTATTTATAGGTGTTCTCTCAAATAGCCGCTAAGTTGGTTAACAGTTAACTTATTCCTGTGTGCGTATGACACATGGACAGTTTGAAACTGCTTTTAGTGGTATTAGTGAGATAATTTATTAAATCTAAGTGAAGTACGTATCAATGAGCTGGAGTTTCTGCTAGGCTGAGTCAGACGCGGCTATGCCGTTTTTGCATTCAGTATAATATCGATTAATATTATCAGAAATCTCATTCGCATGGCATGGTATGCGGGTTAAGTTAGTGATTGTAGATATCAAGCAGTATCATCTGTTGTCTATGTAATAATTAATTAATGCGGCCGATCTAATCTACATAAACTAAACTGAATTTACTATTAACAATATGAAAAGAAAAAAAAACTGGAGATAACGGGGATTGAACCCGTGGCCTCTCACATGCGAAGCGAGCGCTCTACCACTGAGCTATATCCCCCAAACATCACTTCTAATGAAAATTCTTTATTTAACCTAACCTAAAATATCACGTGACCATGCTCTCATACTAGTACTATACTGTTGGTGTAACCTACTTGGGAGATTCACTATTTACTACTGTATGCTTTCAGAGACTACGTATTGCCATGGATTGCTATGATCGAAAACAACGTAACATTGTATTTAGCGAAGTTTACCAGTAACTTTCCTCATTGTAACTTACAGTTAATCACCAATATCGCGCTAATACAGCGGGTGTACTGTTCGATCTTGAAATAAACGGTTTCTCTGTTTAAACTGTATAATATAAAAAGATAGATAGTATCCGCGTGTATGTTTCGGAAAGCATTCACTGGTCTCTCTTACTGGTCATATACAGTATAGCGGGAGTACATTTGTATAGCGTATAAAAGCCGATTCAAGTTATGGTTAAGAAAGTGGGATTAATGATAATGAGTGTAGCACCGGCCTTAAATAAATGCACTGTCAGGACAATAATTTACAATTTACAGAAAGCATTCCCAGCATGACAACGAAAAAATACTGTACAATACGTTTTATTTTTAATTTATTGAAATTCCTTGGTAACATGCGAGTGTTCTGCTTCTTGTTTGGCACAGAATTACGTAATAAATACAAATGAAACTGTACTACAGCAAGTGAATATTCCAAATAGAATTTACTCGTATGTCCGTTCCATCTGATATTGCGCCTTATTAACTACCATTACTACTATACTATACAGTAAAATTGAGATGCTTACAGAACAAATGACTACGGTATCGAAAATCCATGTAGCGTACTGTACATACGTATAACTAATACCCAATGTATAGTAAAGTGTGCAACCACAAATGTATTGCTATATCGGCAATAACGCGAGTAGTAAGACTGATAATTATACTGTAAAAATGAAAACTACAGTAATAGCATATGGTTATAATTTGCTAGCAATATCAAATTGGCATTAGACTTTAATTACAGTCATGATCTGTACATGCTTTAAGTGTAATTATCTCTAAAGGAAAAGAGTCCACAATTAAGATGCCAGGTTGCTCGTCAAAATTTAACTCTTTAATAAATCCAAACCAGTAAATTACCATCCCTGGTCCGAACCTGTTATCAAATGAAATGGTCTTAATCTTAATTCTTATCTCTAATGGATCAAGAATCCTACGGACTAACTATAATTGTAAGCAGCCTTTAAACTTGTAAATAGGTCAAGCAATATTTTAATAACAATCCATTTTTATACCTTGGTATTTAAATCAATAAATGACTATTTGAAACTAGCATGCATAAACATACAATAGTTACATTTACATTTACTACAGTAATAATCTGTGAGAGCTACAAAGGTAATGATGTCTACTGACATTATATTATTATAGATTTTTCAAATACTTTAGCTAGTAAATACTGAACATAAGAAATAATTCATAAAATTTCATAAGAATTACAAGTACCTGTTTAAGTAGCTATAATACTGATCCTTCATATACGTGGCATGACTATGCTCATCACCGAATGATGCTTTACTTTCTATCCAGTTCACAATATTGCCATTCACAGCTAAAGAAATACCATTAAAAAGAAAATGTTATATACTGTAGATATAGACGCAATTAGTGATGTAATTCTAAATTTATAGTCATAGTTGATGTGCGTACCTATTGGCACTTCTAATTTAATATCTGGTGTCTTATCATATCCTTTTAATCTCATATCATTTTCATCTGAAGAACGATTTCATAAAAACTATAAGAATATATTTACTAAATTTCGATTTGCCAGTTTGAATATCACTAAACTCGTTATTTGGTGAAAATATAATTTCCCAATTTAGCTATCGTAGTTTTACTGCTATGTATACACTTCAGTACCAAGAAAGGCCAACGTCAAGTTATTTAGCTTTTCTCGTAGAATATATTCATATTCAAGACCAGTAGAACTATTAGTAAGGTTTTAAAGATTGAAATAACGGCGTAACGTAGATAATATATTTTTAAATGAAGGCTTAGAAGTAGGATACTGCTTCACATTCTCAATTAGAGGCCCGTAATTTGCATCGTTCAGTATACACTAATTTATTACAAAGATTTTTTAAGTATGATCTTATTACCTAAAAATTTACGAAACCAGCGGTGGAGATATGATTGAATTCGATTTACGGAAACGTACCTGCTCAACTTCCCTTGCGAGTCTGTCATTTTGCAGTAACGTAATGTCCTTCATAGCATTGCTGATGGTAGTTCGTGGTGCTTTACCATCACAAAACATTTGTTTTTAATCGATTAATAGCTATTAGAATAGTACCTTTTTGTGTCATAAACTTACGACTATTTCCATTATGATGTAAATGTGCCAAATGCCTTTCTACTACAATGCGAGCTAAGAGGAAAGCTGATAGATCTACCTACAATATGCACAGACAAAATACCTTGTAAATTTTTAATTAAATCGTTTGTTGTCATAAATTTATCAAGAAATAACCTCATTAGCTATAAGTTGTAAGATTGATTCTTGGAAATCTTGATTACTTAGCGTTAAATACCTGTGAAAGACAAGGGGTAATTAACAAGCTTGATATATGTCATATTAATGTTTCGATAAAAGACATTAAATAATTTACTATTAAATGCTAAATAAAGGGACGATTAGTACGAGTATACTGATAAATAGTGAATTCAACTTAATTATTTGCATCATCTATATAATTTACAAACCGCTGGTAATAACGTTCCATCATGTCCGGAGAATGATGGCGATGAAATTCTTTCTTAATTTTCTTCTATCAAGGGTATACCAGGGGATTTGCAGAAAATTTTCATAATTAAAAGTAGATTACTGTTTTTGCAGTGCTAATTAAATATTAAATATACATATACAATAATAGCCACTGATAAATGCTAACTATATTTTTAAATTTGAATATTTACATCAATCTAGTACACTGGCCATTCTCTATGTTATGCTACATAATTATTATTATACTCTCAAATTATACATATCCGATGTAACAACGAAATATCTCAATATTTGATGACATAGTAAGAACAGGTATGTAGTATACACAATATATTGGATAAAGTTGTACACGAATTTTCCCCAGTGTAAATTAGATAACTATTATCCACTGTATACCATATATTGTACTATAGTCAACTGTTGACCCTTATATTACAAAAAATATAGCAAAGCCAGGTCATATTCACTACCGTAAATACTTAATTAGCATGAACGACATAATATATGATGCTCATTTGCTCAGCAAAGTAACAAAATAAAATGCTGCTGAAGTAGTAGAAGCAATGTGCAGTATTACGTGCTATATTTAGATGTGACTATTTTGCTATCACAAATTTTCTTAAATACTTTGTACGTGTAGTGCGAAAATAGATAGATAAAATACTTTGAGTAATAATCGTATGTATAGCACCACTTCCTTTGTGAATAGGGTGCTTATGCCGTAATTTGCATAAAGTAATTGTGCTTTAACTTTGACAATTACACATTACACTCGTACTGTATGTCTATGAAGTTTAAACTATAAACTTTAAAAATCATATGCATTATACCAATAGGTCGCTTATGAATGAAAAGGAATGTTTATGTACGGTATTTAGCTAGCATTTTGTATCTGAAGTAGTGCACACTGATAATATGCTGAGTTTACAAAGTTGGCTAATAAAAGCAATGACGTAATGTTACGCAAATAAATTATTTTCTAAATGCGTATAGTCTCAGATTTTACATTGTTTAGAAATTGTATTAGATAAAAAATTTTGTAATCAAAGTATCTCTTGCAAAATGGACATTAGCTATTGTACATTAGATTACCTGGTATTCTTGCGAGTAAATACTAACCAAAGTGTTGTATGTTACTCTATTAAAAAATAAAGCACAATTCAGATGATTCGAAATCATAATGTTAAGACTTATGTCAGTGAATAAAATCTATTCAACCTTAAATTTAGATCTTAAAATTTAAATTTAATTTTAAGCCATTTATTTATTAGCACATTGTACTGTACGGTACTAGTACAGGGATACTACATCAAACTACAGTATACGTAAGTATGTTAATTATTAGAACGAACATTTAAATAGAAAGAAAGAATATAGTAGTTCTGTGTTAACATCAGTTATTTCTTAATTGCTATATTACAAACATGGTATTATATTGTATGTGCTGTAGTTAAACCTTTGTGTCAAGTATTGCAAGCTTTTATGCAGTCGTTAATTATATCGTTATTAAACTTAATAAATAGCTACATATCACATTAATATATGCATTCTGCACAGTGCATTGTACAGTATGATTACGTAATATTAGTCTAATCTTAATCTAGAATTGATAAATTTCTTACGATGGCAATGTAAATGTAAATAACACAGTAAACCAAATGCAGTAACTCCTTTTAGCACCTATTACATGGCAATTGTTATGATCATACTGGAACAATTTGTACTTGGTTAGAAACTTTAAATTTAGCAATGTACTTACCCAGGGTACAGCTTTAAAATGTCTGTCAGACATTCGCGTGATGTTGAATTTTTGATAACACTTATAATACGCTTGTACTTGGCCAGAGGTAAAGCCATGTTTTACAAATAAGTGAAAGCAGCCCGATAATGAAATACTATTGGCAATGAAATTCACTTAACTGCATATCCTAATGTACGGTAATTAATAATAATAACAATGGTGTAATATGCACTTACATATACTGTACACTCTACAGTTAATGAATCCACGATAAAATGTAAATAAAACTGCTCTTAGTTGAATTCTAATGTAGATTGAGTATTTACAGGCTGTCAATGCTAGTGTATTAATTATTTAACATTTTAATCCATTTCATTAGATCGGACTAAGCTATTATCCGATACTATTATTATTTTCGTGCAACTTCAAGATCGCCAAATTACTGTGAATCAAATCAATACTGTACAGTATACTGTACACTATAACTACCGTGTTTTATTACAGTTTTTACTGCAGAAGTTAGGAGTCTGCAGAGCTCAACTTGTTCGAGTACTGTAGTACAGTACAGTACAGTACAGTACTACAGTACACACTGGACACTACAGTACTGTACAGTATCTTTACAGTGTATTGTACTGTACAGCGTACTGTACCATGTCGGCATGTACTATCAGTGCGTATTACGCAACTACCAGTCTTCTTGCAGAGGGGACATGCGTACCAGAATGGAGAATGGAAGGCATACAGACTCTGATGCAAACATTAAATTGTGGACCTAAAATGCTTTGAGACGTAGTACTGTACAGTGTACATGTACAGTACAGTACTGCACTGTACACTCTGTGTACAGCATATCAAACGGATAACTTGATAGCGAAGTTAGACTGAGTCATAAGCTATATGCCATATCAACCTGCGAATTATACGAGTATATCTGATATCGTACAGGTATTACACTAGTGATAGTATATAATGTAGTTACTACATTACGCTTTTATGACTATTGCTGTGGTGGGTGACGCATCGGTAAGGCTTAAGAACCGCTGGTCTACTGTACAGTACAGTATTACCGTACTATCCGGTCTACCGTACCCTCACTTTTGTTTCTAAAAGTGATATACTGTACAGGGTTAATGTTGATGTTAAGCATGTTGTTACTGTTATCCAGTCTACAGTAGGTGTGCTTGTACTGTACTGTACAGTACTGTGCATTTACTTGACGGCAATTGTATAACAGTATACAGTACTGTACTGTATGTTTATATCACTGACTCACAATTTCCCTAACTGAGCATACAGCATTACAGTCTATACCTTTACGTATTTATATAATTTTACTATGAAATCAATCATTCATTTTGCCTAATCTGCATCGAATGCTTGTCAAATTATAGAAGCCTAGGTGAGTCATCTGAGTACTGTACTGAACTTATTTACCCTCCCTAAAAGAAACTCAATAAATCATCTCATATTAGTCATGTTACTCATATACCGTATCGAAGCACTAAAAGTGCCAATATTGGAGTCAAATTTTAAAATTCAGTTAATAGTAAACTAACAGCGAATCATGCAACCATAGATCAGTATTAGTTGCTTAATCTATTTGTTTCAATAAAACTTATTCGTAAATTGTATTCCTACTATGTGGGATGCAATCCCAATGTAACATAATGATTTGATATACTGTATGTGGAGTAAAGTTTGCGTATTGAATCAATGAATACGCCTATTTACTACTTAAATGAGGAGGAATTCATGAATGTTGTCGCTTACCAGGTAACATTAGTCTTGATTGTGAATATAATTTATTAACCATTTTCAGTGCAATCTCCACGATGCAGTCATATCACGTTATTAGCTTACAGTTTCGACGTAATACCGTGAAGGATTGAGCACGCGAATATATATATACTATATAATGCGAAGAGGTAATCCTAAAATAAATCAGATTAATTTTGCTAACTTCCTTGTTCAAGCTGACAGTAGATCACAGTTATGTATCAAAACATCATGTCAGCAGCACACTGCTGAGATAGATAAGGTATACGACAGTATTACTGTGACGTACTGTACTGTGTTTAGAAGTAGATACAGGGCGCAATCTGAGTTCAAGTTATAAAATACTAACCTAAAATCATGATATCTCGTATTAATATCAAAATTTGTAATATTATTATCAGTAATTACGAGTACTTGTAGTATTACATGCAGACCAGCAGTACGAACGAATGGTAAATCAGTTGTAGCCGCGGATAGATAACACAGTAGCTTCTGCGTATTAAGCAGTGCAGATCAGTAAGTAAAAACGGGTGTTACCTAGAACATCTATAACACTGTCAAAGTCAGAGACATTAGGTCTTCTACATTGTAAAGTAATATTAGATTGACAATCTTTGATCCTATAATTGTTGTTATAACGTTGTAAAAATTCTGTTTGTAAGACCAGTAGAGATGTTTCAGTTGTAACCAATAAAACTTATTTTACTGTAACGCCTAATTTCAACATTAAATCTTAGCTTTTTTATTTTGGGTACCAAGTTTAACAGCGATATCTGCTAATCTGACACCCTTTGCTAGCAAATATTGAACATATTCGGGTTGATTCGGATCTTTCTTAGCAGCATCTTTTCTGTTTCTATATTTTTCTCTCCTCTCCCTGACCTGTTCGCGGTATTCTGCAATCATTTGTGGCATTTTAGCCATGTTTTCAGCTATAGTCACTTTTCTGATAGAAGACATAACAAAGGTGTCGATTAGTGTTGCAAAGTCGCAGTGACAGTTCGCAAAGAACTTCCTTATCTAAAAGGTACTGAAGGTAGAATTTCTCCGAGCTTACTCACCTACAGTATTAGTAGTTTAATTAATTACTGTACAATATCCGCATGTAAATTATATTGTGACTAAGAATTCGCTGCTCTTGAGAGTTTAATTTTAGTAGAAGTTTGTTCTGCAGTACTTATAGCGATATACCAATCGTACTGCACAGAATTTGGAGAATAAGAAACGGTAACAACCTCGAAATACAGTACACACTCTTACCTTGCAGCTTTAGCTTCCTCCCATTTGTGACCTTTGCGATAAGGCTTTAAATTAAGTGGAGGCAAGGGTTCTTGAGGCCATTCCTTACCTTGTTGTATAAATTTTCTCTTTGTTCTAGCTAACTGAAGAGTGCTAATCTTTGGATGCTTTCTGCCATTATTAGTTCTTTTGGCATCTTTCAGAATTCTAGCAATAGATGGAGATATTTTGGATGAAAGATCTCTTGCATGAAGAGTAATATTCTCCAACTGCGATCCTCGCCGAAAACTTGCAAATATACCGTACATTGTTCTCTTGCCTGCAATGCCTTCAATTAGTTTAATATGATTAATTAATGAACTAGTAAGCTACTGTAAGTAGTGCAATGAAGTACAGTAGTGGTATACTATAAAATTTATGATATTGTGTACTATCTATCTTCGAACAAAATAAAATAAAATAATATGTTATAAATTAGTTGCAAGTGCAGCTACATGCTTTCATACTGATCTGCAGACTGCAGCCTGTAGCGTGCTGCGCTGATCTACAGTACAGTACAGTACAGTACAATATTATAGTACAGTACTATTTGCTGTACTGTACAGTACAGTGAATACAGTACAGTACAGGACAGTGTACTGTACACACCCAAAAAAGTACTGTACTGTACTGTACTGTACTGTACAGAACTTCATTTGTATGGCTGTAACTAGAGACTCTAGTCTAGGGCCTCTAGCTGTAACGTTACCATGGAGGTAAAAAGAGCTTGAGTTGAGGGTTCGTCATTACTGTACTGTACTGTTCAGTTACTGTATACTGTACATTTATGAAGCGTGCAAGTTATAATTTACAACTGGTTTGAAAATCATACTGTACTGCGATTAAAACGTTAAAAATCTAGACACGGTACAAGACTACAAGTTAGGCCTACAGCAAGTAAAGCAGTTTATTTAATTCCTGGACTACGGAGTCACCTCCGACTGTGCTACTAGTAAGCCATGGATAAACCACAGATTATTGTCCATATGCAGAAGGGGCTGGATTACACTTTATTTGATGCAAAATGGATACCTTCCAGTGCTCGTTTCGTGGTGATGGGCTCGAGACCTAATGGAAATGGTACCTTGCAAATCTACGAAATTAGTAAAGGTGATCTAGTTCTCTTGAAAGAGGTAATCGAATAGTCATTGATGCTAAAATATATATTATATGCGCCTATATACGTAGATTTATTGTTTATCTACATACTTGATCATCGCAAACTTAAAGCTTACTGATACTGTAATTATATCCGGTGTCGGTATTTACGAATGCCCAGCGACGCTACCGCTTTATTGTACGTTACTACGAATTAACTTTATGGTAGTGATAGCCTTTCGAGTAAATATAAATGCGAGTAAGGTAAACATTAAAATATATAGTAGCAACAATAAAACACGGTCTAGTGTACGCTTGTGTATCAATATTTTTACAGATTACTAATGCTTGTTTAACACTAATAAGCCAGTGAAATTCCCAAGCGTAATAATGTTGTTCCACTAACAATTTTAACCGCTAGACGAATAAAGATGCCTCAATCAAATGCGGTACGTTTGCTGCTTCCAATTTGCGCAGTCGTCATCTAGCAACAGGCGACTTCAATGGAAACCTAAAGACATGGTATGTCATTTAGGTGCTTAGATTTCTCAAGAAAATATTGTAACGGCATAAAATTTGAAATTGAGCCACTTGCGAACACTTTCCGAAATTGTACAAAGTTATTTAAGTTCCACTAATGACTTGCTTAGGGATCTAGAAAATTGGCATACACCAGTATATTCCGTGAAAGGGCACAAGGAGATTATTAACAGTATCGACGGCTGTGCAGGACTGGGAATTGGGGAAGGTGCTCCAGAAATTGTGACAGGCAGCCGCGATGGTATGAATAAAAATTGTTCAGATTAGAATTATCTTTAGGTAAACTTCTTAATCGTCTTCTTGCTTTTTTATATTAGGGAGTGTTAAAGTATGGGATACTCGTCAACATGATAAGCCAGTAGCGGCAATGAGTCCAGCTGAAGGTGAAGATCACAGAGATTGTTGGACAGTAGCTTTCGGAAATGCATACACTGAATCAGAAAGGTGTGTCTGTGCTGGTTACGATAATGGAGATATTAAACTATTTGATTTAAGAACCATGTCTGTTCGATGGGAAGACAATCTAAAAAATGGGGTAAGTTTGGGTAGTACATGGCACCTATTCGTACTGAATATATCTACTATATGTAATTGAAGCCCTTTTTATTATTCCTTAACCGATTCAAAGACTTGATGTTAGCGAATATAATATGCTTGTCTAGATATGTAACATAGAGTTTGATCGAAAAGACATCATGATGAATAAGCTCCTTGCCTGTACTTTGGAATCTAAATTTCATGTATTTGATTTACGAACTCAACATCCAGAAAAAGGATTTGCTGGATTATCAGAAAAAGTATGATATCTGTAGCTATTACTTACAGCACGTTTAAAGCGTGGAAAATGGGATTTTTGTATACGACATACAGTTATTCCTTATAACAAATTTTACTCTATATTTACTGCACGTCCTGCAATTCATTACCCTCACTAAATAAGTAATGCTTCCTACGGATGTTTTATTACTAACTAATATATCTATGCGTATATTATTAGGCGCATAAATCTACTGTTTGGTTTGGTAAACACTTACCTCAAAATAGGGATATCTTTATAACTGGTGGTGGAAGTGGATCGCTATTCCTATGGAAATAGTATGTACTTACGTATGACAACCCTACAGTAATTGTATAATCCGCGTTATTTATAACTATAGTGTAACAGTCACGGAACAGTATACAATATTACTAGTAGCTCTGGAAAAATGAGCGCAACTAACTTTAATAATCTATAAATAGTAATCCATTTTAACATCGCAAATGATTTCTAACGATGTCCCTTGAACTTCGGTTTTAGTTCATATCCATCTCAACGCTGCGTTAAAGATAATAATGGCATAGAAATGGGAAACATTGGCTCCGTTAATCTTCAACAAAATGTCACTATTTCAACACAACCAATAAATTCTCTTGATTGGAGCTCTGATAAAGAGGGCTTATCAATATGTACATCTTTTGATCAGACTATACGTGTTTTAATTGTTTCTAAATTGAATCGTTTATAATTCTACCTTCAAATTTGATTATGTGAACTATACCTTAATATATTAGAACGAACACTTTTCATCTAAGTGGAGGTAAAGTAAGAGTTGTAAGAAGTAGTATGATAAAATTTTAATTTTTAAATTATTTTTTAACTAATGATAGAGTTTATTCACTTTTCGTAAACTTATCATTTCATATTACCTAAAGGTTACTACTAAATTAATAAAATGTATGGTGTATTTCATTTCGTCTTTGTTGTGATTTATTGTACAAGTGATATTGCAAACATTTACATAAATTTAAGCGAAAAATTAAGATTACATTACAGATATTGAATAGCTAAGGTATTAATATTTTGTGACAGTAGTTTGATAAATATAGTATCAATAATATTTCATTATACGATAGCGTCTTATACTAAGAATATTGTAGCAAACAGTGCAGTTATGGTATTTTAACATATGTGATATGGAATTTAGAGCACTCAACGGAACCAATTAAGTTAAAGGATAATATCTTAAATTTGTTAAATTCGAACTTTCCAGATGATTAGATCCTTAAACTTTAATTCGCAGATGTTGTATACTGTACGTAAAATTCTGGCATAACCGCAACCGCAGTACCACAGCGACATCTACTTTCAGGATGTTTAACTAGAGTCCATGCTGCATTAAAAGATGAAGGGAATGATCGCTTTACGTTCTTTTGGGTAATCGTCAAATTTCTTTTGATAATACCTGAATCATGAAAAAAAGATCCTTCAATATAAATACGGAATGATACTTGTTTCAAAATCTTTAAGTCTGCTAATATGCTAAAATACATTAAGGAGACAATATGATCTGTAATGGTGTAAAAAATAGCGACTAAGGTATAAATTCTTTACATTGTATAAATATAAATGGCAGTACTAGAGACCCTTAACTAGAGACCCTTAAGGGCCTCTAGGCAGTACAGTATAGAGATATCGTATAATCGCCACTAGTAACGATGGTAAGCTAAATAAATTATATTATAAATTAAGGAAATAATAATCTATATTGGTATTACGATCTAAAAATAGCCACTAAAACGTAAGCTCTTTACATGATACTATTACAAATGGCATTGTAGAGGTATCGCATAATCGCTACCAACAACAGCAACGATTAATATATTGCGTTACCTGTGATGATGGTAAGCTCGAGGTCCAATGTTGGAGGCAGCGAAAAACGCAAATGCAGCTGCTGGTAAAGACCAACAGGCAACGGAAAAACCAAACCATTCCAGCATTTCACCAAAAAAATTGGCGCCTGATACATATTCAAACATGCCACCTAAGTCCCACAAAAGATAACGTAGGTATAAGAAAGATATTGATCTCAGTGTATAACATATACATACAAAAATACTGCATAGCAATCACTAGATACGAATTGGGCATGAGGTCTCTCTTAGTCGAAATATTATTTTTATAACACATATTATTGTAAGAATATATAAATCTTTCATATTCAGTACTGTACTGAGATCGGGAGAAGAAGCTTAGACGAATAGTTGACAATGCCCTATAGATTCATTCAAAAATGCAATAATAGAAAGAGCTACGGTTAATATGCAAGTATTAGGTTGAGCATTTCTTGCCTCTAGGTATCTTATATCCCGTTTCTCCCGGTTTCCTTAAATTTCTCAAAATATGATCGGAGTGAATATTAATACAGAAACCGGCAATAAAGAGACAACTACCAATGATAAATCTTGGGTCAGCTAGCCATGATCTATCGTATACTGCAAACGCTGTTAAGTATCTTCCTTGCAAATAACCATTATAAATGCAAAAGCAGGTAGCCATAAGCCCAACCATTGCCGGAGTCGGCTTGCCTCCACGTAACAGGAAAGGGAAAATTAATGTTCTGTTATACAGTACGTAAGTACAGTATAGAGATAAAAATGCGTAATTGTAAATCATTTAGAAATGCTGTGAAATACATATAGTAATATTTGTACGTCCTTTACAGATACAAACTACAAACCTTTGAGTATAATGAAGTAAAAATTGTCCTAGCAGGATGCGATTTGGTAAGTTATGTATTTGGTCGGCATCGTCCTCAAATAGCATGATAATCGGTATCAAAAGAGAAGGCATTTCCTGTATAAACCACATTAGCTTGCCATTAATGGTGTATCCAAAGCCATCACGAGTATATCTTCCATACGGTGCTGTCAGAAACATTAGGCTAGGTAAGGTGCAAGCACCAAGGCCGAACATACCAATAGCTAAATTTCGTAGCAAGTCTAATTCTTGATCAGGTGATAAAATATAGTAACTGTGAATAAAATTTGTTATCTTATTCATTATGGCAGCCATGATGGCAGATTCTTTTCAACTCACTGACGGCATCGTATGATTCGTATCAACTATCCAGTGTCCAATGTACAGTACAGTACTGCACACAGTCTAGCACAGAGCATAATCTTTAAAAAATAAAGTACAGTACAGTACAGTACATTGTGCTGCGCTAAGTACTGTACACCTGTACTGTACTGTACTCAGTGTACTGTACTGAACTGTACTGTCTGTACTATGTACAGTACAGTACTGTACATAATACAGTACACTGCACAGCAGATAAATTGGATTTCGACCAAATTGACAGATTCGATCCGGTCCCGACTTACTTTGTAGGCCGACTTAATACTGTACAGTTCTTACGAACTCACTTTGTCTACAGTACTGTACTGTACAGTACAGTGCACAGTACGTCGTACTGTATAGTTTCATTGGCCAAAGTAACGGTGTGAGCCAGTTCTCTATACAGTGTGGAAGGCTTTCTTACTTATGAGTATTAAATGATTGAACATACCGATAATACTATTATGAATGAAGTGGATTTTTGTGTTTAACGGCTACCTTGATACATCTACCCTTTTCCAGCATGATTATCCTAATGTCGCAAATCACACGCGATATAATATACAACGTACGCGTATGTACTGTATATAGTGGCTGAGGCGTATTACTGACATCTAATTTCAACGTCACATCATCTTGAAATTACAAGGCACGTTTAGAATTTGATTTAAATTAAATTATGAGATATGTTTAATACATCACAGTTCAAAATAAACTTTAATGAGAGCGGGAGAGAATCTGACTTACAGAACGACAGCATTAACCAAACCTTTCGCTTTCACACTCTTTGACTGAAACAAACGCCTACAATAAAATACTATATTTAATGTTTAAAACTTTTATAATTGAAAGTTAAACCCCCAAAAATGTAAAAAAAATTGCAGATGCTGGCAGCGATTATTTTTATTTTTATTTACTAAGAATTCAGAGAGAGTTGGATATGTATAGGATCATTAGACTAGACCTAAAAATTGGCTAATGTCTACCATATAAATTTCTAAGTGCTGATCTAACCAGTGCAATGTGACGAGATAATTCATTTTTAGAGCATACATACAATCTTATATCATAGCAGTTTATTTCTATATTTACTCATATGGCACCACTGTTACATTTATAGAATGACATCGACAGCAACAAGGCGCAGATACCTTAAATTAACTCATACTTAACTAGTCTATGATACATGTTAATAAAGTCAATACTTAAATTTAGACTCTTACTATGCCTAGCATTTTCTATACAGTGATAAAAATTTTGATCAATAATAATTACTCGCTGTAATAATATGTGATACGCCATACAATACAGTAAATATGGTGTAGCATAACAATAGAATATTTCTAAAACTTCATACAGTATTGAATCGAAATACAATATTAGACAATGCCTTATTCATCTGGATGTATTATATCTTAGTCATTAGAAGGAACGTCCTTCACTTATAAGATGAATTTTTTATCAGCAATTCAAGAGGATTGTAAAATTATAACAACGTCAGTACAACTGATACAGTATTGTCATGGAAAAGAATTTATACAGTACAGTAGTAGTTCTTAATTGAACTTCTTGTTCTATTGTTACAAATACCACTTAATAGACCAATAGAAAGGGTGATACCAAATTAGACTGTGTACATAATCATTGTTATTTTCACCGTATCACAGCGGGCTTTCTGCCCATGGTTTAAAGCGTTGCACAACCAGTATACGTGTTACTAAAATATCTTAAAGTGTAGTAGACTCAATTGCGGACTGAGTAAATGTGCTATGAAAAAGAGAACAAATTCTACTTTATAACTTCAGTGCTGGTGCAATTGTTGATGATACCATCTATTAATAATTGAATTACTCTTAGAAGATTATTGTTATTAAAAGATACAACGGTAAGTCGCTCCTACATTCACAATTTCTTCATCAAATGTACTCACTATGCGAGAGATCTAATCTATTTTCTAATACAGTGCATAATAGATTAGATAATTCGAATTGTTATTGCTAAGAAACCAACATTCATTTCAGCCCAGTCTTTCAAGCATTGACTCTAGAAATGACGATAACAATCGATTACACCTCGCATTTAAGATCATAACTGAGTTTAGATTCTGTGTATCGTTATTTTAGTGATCTATGAACTTATTTGAACGCTTTATTTTCCATGCCTTCACCGAAAGTATTGAAAGGTAATAACGGAGTAACCATACTGTAATCGATCATTCGATTTAAAAATAGATTCATATCTTTATCTTTTATACGAGTAGTACTGTAATGCAAAAATTCACTTTTTACCTGACTAATTTTACATGCAACACAAAAATCAGTTTCAACACTTTTTCCTCTTTACATTTTAGAAACTAAGTATTATAACTATTCTATTATTAGCGTTTTAGAATGTTTAAAACCAATTCGTTTTGCAGTGTGCCATGCAATCAATTGACTAGTGTATATAAAATTTTCTCTATTATTGACGATTTCTCACTTTCTTCTAACTTACATTTGCTATAATTGACTCGAATTCAAGTGGCGACTTGAATTTCAAAGAAGTACAAGGAAGTCAAGTTGACATAATAAGAAGAAGAAAAGACAAACATTTAGTACAACAATAAGATAACATTTGCTTATTGATCAGAGTGATGAGAGCGAGATTATACGCACATCGATTAGTTAAACGTGAGGAAGTCTCGCATATCTTTTAAACCCAATTGAAACTGATTACTATGATTGTTTTTGATACTTTATGAAGACAAGATCCAAACCATTAATATTATCGAAAATATTAGATTTGTAACCGCACTATCCATTATCTATATAGTCTGCCTACATATGAGAGTACACGCACGTAGAATCCTGAATTCTCCAGTCTAAAACGTCAAGATTACTAAATACCTAAACCAATGAATTAAATGTTGTATAAATTTTTATTAAAAGCCGCTGCCTTGCTAATATTACTGTTTATATTTTCATCGCCTAGATCCTTTAAATCGCTATATTTTGGCTGAAAATTTACTTCCTAAGTCTTCCTTGAACTAGTATCAATTAGAATTACTTTTTAGTTGTGGTCAAGAAATAGTTAATAAGAACGTCATATCACCCTCGATCTTGCTATTGAGTGGAAAAAGGAAAGTTCCGATTAAGACTTTAAATTAAACATCATGTCGATAAACAGTGTTACCCCATTAACTAAGCACCATACCTGGACTCGTCAAGGTGCTTTCAAGCGCAAAAAAGTTCATGAGATATGTGGTCATCAATTCGTCGCTACCTATTTTCGTCAATTTACCTACTGTTCTCATTGTAAAGAATTTATTTGGTAAGTTGGCTCTCCTATTTAATCATTAAAGTACTCTTAACTGTAATATGGAAAAATAAGCAATATCAAGGATAATTCATCTAGCAAATTGATAATCTTTTATTTCCATGTTCATTAATTTTATTTATAGAGTTAGCGGTCAACTAAACCATTTATTTACCCTCTCAGATTCTCATTCTAATTACTTATTATTTACCAATGAACAGTTTAGCCAATAATTTTAGTTTTTATACTTTAGTTCTTGCAACGCTATCTACGATAAAGTGCTTGAATAGACATCTTACGACTATCGTTAGCCAAATCAGAACTAGTGGCACATCGTTCAACTGAATGTTTGGCTATTTCATTGACATCATTACTGATTAACAAACTCGCTTGATGATTTATTTTTATTATTTGGAGAGATATAATATGCACATCTAATACTATTGCTGAGTAAATCATTCATTCTAGGACATAATGCACACACTCTTGAAGCCAATGATTGAAAAGTAGTATAGAATCATTTCGATAACTTCGTACCTATTTGTTGACAGGACATGCTCCGAAAAATCTAATCAAGTTATTCGATTCGAATTACAGGAAATTCACTTAATCAGAGAAGAAAACAACCTACATAACTAGATAAATAGGGCGTAATTTGAAACTTAAACTAAATATAATAATTACGAACATTACGAAGTAGTATACAAGATGTAGATTGACATTTTCTTTAAAAAATCCATAATCTTGGCATGCGCGATGATGGGACTAGTAAAATCAGTAAGATTTTAACTTCGATTTTAATCATTACTATAATAGAAGACTAATCGTACAGTAATATCAATTGTAATATAATGATAAATAGAATTCTGCTAACCCAAAAATCTATTATCGCCACTATATGCTACGGTATTTATTATCCTTTGCATAAATGAAACTAAAAATCTATAAAAATTAGCGAACAGCAAGAGAGAAAGATAAAGTATAGTATGATGAATATGATTAATAAAAGCAGTATACAGACGCAAAATTGCTTTATCTTAACAATATGATATTCTCTTAAACCCAAGTTATTTTTTCGTAAGAAGTAATAACGAATATACCAAGGTTGGTGGCATGAATGAAATCGCCTTCGCATTGAAAGTTATATCTAGGATAGTTAGTGATCATATTAAGTGATCATAATAATAGTTTCTATCCTACATTATTGACAGCGATTTATTCTAGGTTTAACGCAACAGAAGCCTTTTCTTTAAAACGCTTAATGATCTCTGAAATGAAAGGCAAAAGTACCTCAAAATGATTTGATAAAACCATTACTCTACTTTGTTTCTTTGTATAAGAAAAATAGAAAATCTTCTCTTAGGAATCAGTTGTAATTTTCATATCCCAAAATTTTTGCTCGTCTATTCAATACAATATTTAATTTGAAATTTCACACTCATGTAAACCAAACATCCGTCATGCTACTTAAGACCCACCGCCATCACGTTCAAAATTAGACTTGATAATTTATTTCTGCAGTCAAGTCTTAGATAAGATGTTAATCATGGTACAGTACAACGTCTGTATTATAGTGAATGATATCGTATACGCGTATAGTGTTACAAGGCATGTACTGTAGTTTAAGACCATTATTATCATGACGGAATACGAGTACGTGTAAGTTAAAGTGAATATCCACATAGCATATTTGAGTGCAAGTATCACAAAAAAATCATTTACAATAAAATGCTACTGTACGTATACTCGTATATATCAGAACAACGAAAAATAATCGGAGCGGAAGGGAGAAAAATATGACGTCAATTGGTCTTATCATGACTCATATTACAGTATATAAACCAAGACAATGATTTCAATTTTTTTTAAAGCATTGAAGTAACGTAATAGTCAGTTGGAATGAACAGTCAATCATTTGTCATGATAGATAAGGAGGGAATGATTGAAGACGGCTTATGACTACTTTCCATATTTCAACTACCCATATCTGATCATGACATTAACCTGCCATTTTTGTATGTCCCGTAGGAAGATTGAAAAATACTTCAGTTTTATTGTACATGTTCTTACGTAATGGATGCTTTTTTATATGATTAATTTAAATCCATTTGTTCATCTAACATTCAAAATCTTAAATTCCTCTAATTTTTGGCTCCAATTGTACTCGTAATGCCATTATAGTTTGCTGTACTTGGGAAATGAATGTAATAGCACTTTTAGTAATATCCTCTGATAGGGTAAGGTGATACACTGGCACTACATTCCCTTACTTTTATATATCGATCCTATATAGCATTGATAAATTAACATAGCCACCTCTATGCTACTATGTGTCGACATATTACTTCTAATTTTCTGCTTTATAACGTTGGCATGATAGTTATGATATCTAGTAAATCCATTTAGAATCGTTCTAGCATAAGTTATTGTTATTGTGCTAAATTATAAAAGAAATAAAAGAAGTCAGATTACGAGAAACTTTTTACCTTTCAAATAAGACTTTAGGAATTAGGGTTGACTTAATAATTTCTAATATGAGAATGAATACGTTGAGCCTATCTCATGATTTAAAGTTGCTCCTAGTCTTAAAAATTTTATTCTCCGTATTGACGTAGGTCTTATTTTAACTGATATCGACAGTAACATACTAGATAACAGTAAATGGCTGACTATAATTCATTTCAGCTTCGATCAATAAGATATAGCTAAGACAATAGTAATGTCACAGACAAGCATAGATAGAGAGATATGTTTTATGCCGTGCTTTCATTCACCTTTAAACGAGTTACTTACGGAAATTGTATAGCACTAAGTAGTCTGCATATGAGCAAGTGTAAAAAATGGCTATTTATTATAAAAATTTCCGTAACATCAATCTTATTACGACATAATAATGCATGCCATATTTCTGCAATTGTTTCATATTGGCATCGCATACTAACTTTGTTAATAGTTATAACGAGAAAGAATATATATATACACGACATATAGCTTTAGCTAATTACATTGTCAGCATCTTACAGCTTGTAGTACTTATCGTCAATGGCTAAAAACGTATAATCTTAACCTTGCTCAGCTCAGCTTCAAAGCTCTGATGCACATCTATTATCGTATTAATAAAGAGAAAAAGTGAAAGATTATGATTTATACCTTAACAACCAAACCTGACGTAAAACCAGTCTCAAGTAGCCATCTATATCAAAGATACTGAGTTAATGCTGAATAGACCTACTCTATATTAATGTTATTAAAAGCTCTTACTATAAGACTTCAGGTATTAAACTTTTTCATCCTAATATTGAATTACTATTATAAGAAAGAAATTTTAGATACATCACGACTATAAGCATAAAGCATATGACACAACAGGATTTATCATTTAGATAATTATATCTCAACCTGAAATTTAGCTAAATTACGACAGTAACTGATAATACATTTCGTATATGACCTAACCTTATTCCATACATTATGAACAAAATTCAAGATCTTCGCTATAAATACAATTGATTCTTAGCCAGTAATGGAAAACCCCTTTCTTACTGTATACGATGATAATATTGTTCGATTTCCATTCATTTTTTAAGTTGATTTCTAGAGTTAAATATCAGTACGATTAGAAGTAGCCAGGTATATGCAACTACCGCATCTTAATTAGATTTGATCGATTAATATAAGCTCAATCCCAGTGTATTAGTTCTAACTCTATTTTATAAATGCTAACGAAAATATCAAGTATAGCATTGCCTATTCAATCACCTACAAAATCTGGAATTATGTTCTTTGCAATTTTAATATTTTTAAATATAAACCTCTTTTCAATACACCATAAAATTTCTGGTAATGATAAAAAATGCAACTCTTATTATTTTATTTATCGCAGCTAAATTAATAACAGATTCGGATTCCACTCAAGCTATGCACTATTTCCTACCATGGCCTTTTAGTCATTTAGTCCTAACTACAGAATATCGCAATGATAATGATATAGTATAGTAAATAACATTAATGCATACTATGGGATATGAAATTGGATATGTCAAAATTGTCCTCTCAAAAGTACTTGAAAACGGAAAGCAATAATGTAGTTATGTATCAACCAATATATATTGTGTATCAACATTACAGTACATTAGGTATGCCAAGATTTACCAATAATAACGTGATTTAGTCCCCTTTTGCATTAAGTCAATCAAGAAATACGAAACAATCTGATCCGAAATTCTTACATGGCATAAGATTATTAGAACATTAAACTGTTCGGATATGCCATCATAGTTGATATTGTGCCCATGATATTCTTATTACATACATAATATGCTTATACCGTGATGAAAAATACGCAGTTTTCTTTTTATAATATTATAAAGACACTAAAATTTTCAATAGTTGTTGACAGTAAACTTCTGCGTTTGCCCTTAAACACTCAACACTCACAAATTTTAAAATTGAGTTTTTACAGAGCCATATTGTACATTTATTTGAAATATCATCAGCCTTTAACAGATGTTAAATGCTACGTTTAAAATTTTCTCGTACTTGTATTGCACAAACAGAAAATCATAACTGTTTGAACGGTAGAAATCGATATAGATTTCACTCTTACAGGTCTGAAATCATTTTAAATCCGTATGAGTACTATATGCCAAAGATGCAATAATCGGTTAATTTATTTTCTCTGTAGTTCATGCCTTTTCAAAGCTAGACCAATAAATCTGAACATTATCTTAATTTACGTTCAACCGAACGTAATTTACTACTATACATCCCTACGACGTTTACCGTACACGTTTTATTTATTTACAATCTTAGCTTCATACTACTGCACTAAGCAGTTCATAATCGTTGTTGCTCGAAGATTAATTTGATACCCTGATAATATTTTAACAAATATAAAAAATATTTTGTTTACCTAAGTTTATATACTAGAATCTTGATAAAAATTTCTACATGACTCCAGCGCTTTTACTGGATAGTCAGTAAATCAATAGACATTTATTTGCGTACTATGCCACATAACAAAGGCATAAAATAATTACTGCCTCAGAGATATATCGCTGAGCTCTGAATAAACATTTCTCTTGATACTAAATAATATTCATCACTAGCATTAAATTAGCTCTTTTATATTCTTTTACTACTTATTTTAAAAATTAATTATTAATATTTTTCAATTTTTCACAAAATATTTATTTAACATCAAAGGGGAGTTATCGGAAGACAAGGATACCAATGTCGATGTAAGGCGTTATTTTCGAAGATACTATATGACTAGGTGTACCTTAGATAGGCACAAAACTAAAATACTTAAAATGCCGTGATTAATTCGAATTATGATAATATAGAACACTGTTTATAGGAGTTAAGTTTATCTATGTATCGAATTTGTGAACACCTTTCCTATCTTCTTGTAGCTTGTCGAATTGTCGTCCATAAACGATGTCATCAACTTACAGTTACTAAGTGCACTTCGAATTTGCCAGAGGTAAATACTATTATGAAAACATAGATTTACGCCAATTACAACACTTTTGAGGAAATATAGCTACGTTATGTCAAATTTTCTGCCTTTAGAGTCATTTTTAATTTAAAATTACCTTATTATAGTTTTCAATAAAAAATTGATTTACGAGTATTTAAGTAGATCGAATACTGCGTAAATATTGGCTATACTTGCCATAAAAAAGGACAGACTAGGTATTATCTAAGATATTTGTATAGAATTAAGTACTCTTTTGACGTAAATTTTTTTATCTTTCCCTATTGACGAAATAGGATGAAGATTCTACTATAGGTTTCAATATCAACGTTCCGCATAACTTTGCAACGCATAGTTATCGGTCTCCAGCATTTTGTGATCATTGTGGTTCATTACTGTACGGATTATTCCGTCAAGGAAAGCAATGTAAAGGTAAATAATTCCATGTTCGACTAGTAGCATTATGATGTAGAGTAAAAGGTTTCTAGATTCTAGCCTGATGGTAATGATCTGTATATTCTATCAGATTCGCAATATTATATGCTTCTCACTTTTAATATTTAAACTAATTTCTAACGATGTCTGATCATACTAGAGAATTATTATACTTTGTAATCAACTTTATTTTGATAAAAAGTGATGTCCAAAGCTCTGTACTAATGGTACCCTCGTATTGACAAGATTAAATATGTACGATTCATATTTTCTAATAATTATCAAGCTTATAAAACGAAAAGCTGATAGCCTTCTATTACGAATGGTACCATATTCGTACTCTAGAATATAAAAAAATCGACTTTCTGAGTTTTATTGCACTTATGAATTATTAGAATTAATCATGAAACAATACCTACATGAATTCAATAGTTGTGAAACATCTAAATATCTTAATCGAGCTTACTCGAAGATTTTATATAAATGCCATGGATAATTCTATAGGGCAGTAATTTACCTTTCAAAGATTCGATATTGTAGCAATTTATATTTTTGAAGGTATCTTACTATCGATCTAGAGTATTAACATACACATAATAAAGCCTTTAACACTAAATCTGTGCTACCTCCATTTCAACATGAATTCAGTAAAATAACCACCAAAAGCTATAAATCGATTTTTGTAGCGGATAAAAATTAAAACTACTACAATTGCAGGTTTATCCTCTCCGACATCTATGTATAGTACGACTCCAAATACAGATGATCTTCCTGTTATCAAGACGTTACAGTAAATCACTAATCTCTCGTAGACAAAATCTGAACCCAAGCATATTGAGTAGTCAGTTAATTATCAACAAATCCCAAATGTATTATTTAAGAAAAGTAAGACAAGTATTTATCTGATCACTTTGTGATAATATGTCATAGTACTCTATTATGTATATTCCTAATCATAAATGCTATATAGCACCTACAATAAGAAGCAAATTTCCTAGCTTCGCATCAGATTATGTACTACAATTATTAACGTAGATGTAATAGCAGTATTTAACTTGAGGTTCACTATCACTGAGCGCCCATCTAAGATTTTGCTTAAAATTTATAGAATGTAAAAGAAATGTTCACTTCCGTTGTATTCAATATGTTCCAAATGATTGCGGCATTAACAAAGCACAAGTCGGCGCAGCTTTGGCGGCTATTGGTCGTTCTAGTGATTTCTTACACAAAAATTCAATTTCTTCTGCCGATGAAAAACCGGTATATTTAAAATGGCATTTTAATTTCAGTTCGGTCAAATTTGAAAACTACATCAAGATTTACATTTGCATTACTTTGTTAATCAGAATGGAAAGAGTATTCGACCGGTCAAAAAGAAAACTTCAGGAGAAGTTATCACACCACCGTCACCAAAAAGTAAGATTGGGTAGCATGTTGTATAATGTTAAAATCAATGAAAACACTCTTTTCCGCCTAAATTTTAATGCTTCAGTTAAAAGACTTTTGCTTTTGAATACTCCATGATCACTCTGATCTCCAAGTATGGAAAAACATTACTGACTTAATTATGAACAATTAGGCGAAAGGCGACTGCTTGTTTCTCCATTTCATGACTCATCGGACAGCTCAAATGATGAGGAATCTAAAGATAGAGGTAATAGATAAACTAAGCTAAAAATATTTTCTGAGGGATTAGTTGGAGCTGCTAGTAAGAGAAGATCTTAAGAATTGCTATAGTGTAATAAATTTAGCTTCTATTCCGTTGCAAAGTATAGTTTACTTGCTGGTTACTCGCTCTGTATGATCTAACCACGAAATCTGGCGTAGCCGAGCGTTATACCCAAAACGTTCATATCTATTAATGAATATAAAAATATCTATATGGCATTTGTATACATTATACGCGTATGTTATACACAATCCACGTAGCCGAGTATTATCGCCCCAAAATTTTAAGCACTGTAATTTACTTTGCTCAAAAGACGTTTAATATCTAATATCCATTACCCGTATATCACTAGCTGAAGATACAATATACTAAATAGCACCAAATTTAATTATAAACAATATCAAGCACTGTGCATGCACAAGCAATATGGCAGCAATAGGTGGCAGTGCTTCACTATAGAGTTTAACTGTTTACAGGTTAAAGGAACCTAAATCTAAGCTCTATGAAATCACACTAATGTAGTATAGTACCAATAGTCTTCAATAGACCAAATAACACTAATAAAAGGCATAGATTAAGCTACTTTATGTAAAATTTCAGTACCCGATCTTGACCTTAAAGACTGATATGGTACAGCATTAAATACAATGAACATTGCAGAATTCTGAGAAAAAGAAAGTAATGGAAAATAAAACATTTAAGCACCGGTTTTATGTACTTTCGCTAAGCTATTCTTGGCGCACATGAAATCAAAATTATGTAAATTTACAATTTACATGCCAAGCTAGTAGTTGCTGACAGCAGAGATTGCCTATAAGGCAAGTAAGATAAAGGATGTAAACAACATTAAATGAGTTCCAAACTAGTAATAAGTCAATAACTTTTTGCAGTAATATTCTTAATTGCTAAATCTGAAGTAAAGTAAAGCGTCAACTGCAGGAATACGACGATATTTAATAATTCGTTCCAAATATGTGTATCGATTGATATAAATTAGTGCCATAAATATAAACATTTTATTTCTTTTAAGATTAATCCACCCTGAAGAAAAGCAATACTTTCACTCATTTAAGTTTGTTTACAGTTAACAGAGCAAATATAATGTTAGTTGCATCGTTCTCTCGTTTATTCATATCAATTTGTAATAAGTAGAATCATACCTTGTATCACGGGCTTGTCTTTATTTGATACTCATTGCTAATTAAATATGTGAAAAAAGAGAGAGAAGAAGCCTTCTTTTCAATGAAACGTGCTCTTTTACAGCTTTTTTAACGCTAATAACACTGTCCTGCCGTTTTACATTATTGCGATGATATACTGGACGCCAACAACTCACACACTAGTTACGCATTATACATGAAGAGCCCATCTGTAAGGAGAGTGCAATAATAAAGCATTATTGACAATAAATTATAAAAAATTCATTTTATTACCCAACTATTTACCCCAATGCTCCGTATGTTAAATGTAAATCTCTAATGTTTAACCTTCTTGATTTAGTATATTCAATTGTTAATAACTTCGAAGACATTTACAAAGATCATGAAATACATTCGTATTTAAATTACGACTGAATCAAACTGATGATTTTAGTTTTGCTCCATTGATTCATTTGCTGTAAATAAAATTTGACCACCTTGCTAAAATAAGGTAGCATAATCAATATACAGCAAGTCTTGTACAAGTCTGAGAAATGAATAATTAATACATGAAGATTTTGAAAATTCGCTTATTTAATACTCGTTAAAAGATATTAAGATATTAATGTAACTTTTGTACTGAAACATCTGGAATACATACGGATTTGATATCTTTGCTATTTCTTGATACTTTAGAAACACATGCGGATAACAAAAAGATACATTCGATCGATGATTTTAAGTTTTTAAAAGTTCTTGGCCGCGGAACCTTTGGCAAAGTATAATAGTTTTATAATCGAGCTTAAAATTTTTTACTTCGATCGTTGAATAAGTGTAATGGTGATAGAGCAAAGCATTGCTATTTCCAATAACCTATTAATTTTGTTAAGGTAATGCTTGGTGAATTAAAAAGTACGGGAGACGTCTTTGCTATTAAGATACTAAGAAAGGAATCAGTTCTACAAGACGACGACGCTGAATGCGCCATAATGGAGCGACGAATACTTGCATTATCTATTAAACACCCTTTTCTAGTTGGCCTATATTGTTCATTTCAAACTACGGTAATGCCTCTGTCTCTTCAATCTTAAGATATAGATAATTACATCTTCTGTTACATATTAGTTATTTAATGCTTTATTTTCTAAAGCTGAACGTTCATTTATAGTGAAGTAAACGTCTAATTTTGTATTCTTTATGCATCAATATTCAAAATTATGATTGCTAAAGTTAACTTACTAAATGTATGCTGATTCTACTTTCGGTTCACTTTACTAAATTCTTGCCTATTCATATCTACAGCATCGACTCTTCTATGTTATGGAATATGCTAATGGAGGAGATCTTATGTTTCAAATCCAAAAATATAGCCGATTTAATGAAGAAAAAACTAGGTTCTCTACATGGAAATTTTGCGCAATATTCCTCTGTTACATAATTTTAAGCATTGCTTACTCAACAATCGAATCTAAGGAAACTATAAAACTTGCTACCGAACGCTTTTTAGGTTTTATTCGGCTGAGATTGTCCTAGCCTTGCAGTTTCTGCATCAAAATGGAATTATTTATAGGTTAGCAAAGAATCGACGCTTATACTCGTAACAAATTTTTCGTTCTGTTTACTTTATTTATTACTGTATGCCTTGACCCTCAATGTAACATTGGCTAAATTTATTCCTAACTTCCGGTAATCAATAATCGAGATAGCTTTTCGCTCTTAAGGTTGTAACTTCTCTTAACCCTAAAGACGAATATGCTATTGATAGCTTTTCCATGTTATCTTATATAATCACTATATGAATATATTTGTGTTGTTCGTCTACTTCATTTTATTTGCTTTAATTTATGTTAAATATTTTTAAAACTAACTAAAGCTAACCTTAATTCAATTTTTAGGCTACAAATTACTTCATTAAATATCACTCCTAGCAGTATCATTTTCTGATCGAACTTTAGAGCACATCCAACAACATAACGAAAATGAATCTTTTGTTTTTTGTTTCTTACAGAGATCTTAAACTTGACAATGTGCTGTTAGACAGTGAAGGCCATATAAAAATAACTGATTTTGGTATGTGTAAAGAAAATATGTTTGGTAGCTGCTTGACTAAAACTTTTTGTGGGACACCTGATTATATCGCTCCAGAGGTATGATAACAGATAACTTGAAAAGAATACATTCTTTAAATCTTTCCATTATTAGAAAACTACTAAGACAAATGAAATCAGTCAACTGAAATATTAAATTTTTTAACTTTATTTACCATGACAGATATTGCTAGAGATTGACTATGGATTCTCGGTGGATTGGTGGTCGCTAGGTGTGTTAATGTATGAAATGTTAGCTGGAGAGGTAGGACTAACATGAATTTTTATTATTTTAATACAAGAAAAATATTGTAGGAATGATTACAGACTAGTAATAATTCTATTTCAACAATTTATTAGCCCCCTTTTGAAGGAGATAGCGAAGAAGAACTATTTGAATCCATTCTACATAATGATATTCATTATCCAGTTTGGCTGTCCCGTGAAGCTCTCCGTATTCTCAAAGGCGTAAGTAAATAAAAATTTAATGATATCTTTGGCTAATATATCATTCCATTTTGATTTATATGTAGACTGCGCTATCTCTTTATCAATTTCTATCTTATTGTAAGCAATTATAACACGTGTTTGATAATTTATACTTTATTTTATAGTTATTGATTAAAAATCCTGGCAAAAGACTAGGTTGTACGCTTTCTAAGGATGAGAACTCAATTCGAGATAATGCGTTTTTTACTAATATTAATTGGGCAAAGCTAGAAAAAAGAGAAGTTATACCTCCTGTCATCCCAAATGTGGTAAATATAAAAAGTTGGAATCGTAGTCATGACATTCATATTAATATAGTATTGAAGAAAAATTATAATTTCTTATAAAGATATCAGATTATTTCATTTAACCAACCCCTAAATATTGGTAACGAAATTTATCTTCAATTAAGAACCCATAAACAGATCTAAAATTGCGCTTATTGCTTTTCAAATTCATAAATTTAAATCTAACGTAATATAAATCAGCAGCTTACTCCGCATGAAAAATTATTTCTTAGTCCTATAAATATAATAAGCCCAAATCTTCATTGCATCGCTGTTTTCTTTTCAATTAATAGTCATTTGATCATCGCATTTCAAAGGTATTTATATTAGTATTGATCATATTCACAGCTAAATTTGGTTATCAAATTAGTCTAGCATAGTATTTGACCTCACAGGAGTTACCAGTATAGTCATTAGCCGCAGAGAATTCAACCAAAACATAGCTATTGACAAAACAATGTTGATAAAGGTCAAGCTCACTCTCTTCCCTCCGTACAGTACTATTCTTCATACATATCCTACGTGACTAAATACTTTAGATCATGTTTTAGTTACCACGAAATATCGAGCAAACATAATCACGCAGAGGATCGCTTGATTAGCCACTCATTCATTGCTATTAGTATTTTGAGGGATAAACGATAATTACAAATGCTGGGCTTCGATACATTACTCTAGCGAAGTATTTAAAATTTTCGGTTCCATAGTAAAATTTTGCACAGCGACTATAATTTGAAAGTCAAGCAACAATTATTATTATACCCGTAATTACATGATTTGGAATTATCATAACGTTACAAATTATTATCAGCTGAGTTCATTAAAAAGCTCTTTCTTGATCTTCAGAAAAATAGATATGATTGTTCAAACTTCGATGAAGAATTTGTAAATGAAAAGCCCATATTAACACCAACCGGCGATAGTACACTTGACTCCATTGATCAACAGGAATTTCAAGGCTTTTCTTTCGTAAATCGAGGTAATATAAAATTTTACTCAAGTCAGAATTAATAACGTACACTATACAAGTTAACTTAGCATATTTAACAGAAGCAACGTTGATATATCGATAAGTTTTATGCGTTAGTTTAACTTTCATAACTATTACAACGTACACAATTCAATATGGTCATCCTAGTAAATCTAATTTACGAATATTATTTCTTTTTATTCTTAGCTTGGAACGAATATCGAAATTATTACAGTACCGAAAATGTTTGACGATAGCTGACTTAATGAATAATCACAATTTTTCAGAACCCCTTAATAATAGTTAAATCATACTTCGCGTATATTCTATTGTGATTTATAGGGAATTATTAGTACTAAATTTTAGATGGAGGACCCGGTGCAATTATCTTTAACTGCTAAATTGCGAGTGGATATTTTATTGTAACATTGTATAACCAGTTTATAATAAGAAATTTTAAGCATTTCCTTAATTATTTATCGCATACTAGTGTACCTAATAATTCCTATTATGATCTCATCTACTATAGTGGTTACCGTCGTTCTTACTGATTATATTAATTATTTGTTATTCAATTTACAGCAAATTATAAAGCAAGCATTATTTCGATCATGTTAGCGATAAAAATACCCTAGATTATGGTTATAAATTGGTTTAACCCTGCCCGCTCTACGACAAGACAACTGATGATAAAAAAATATGAAATTTGATTACCAGACTAGTTTTACTAATCATTACCGAACTCAATTAATGCCACTGTATTATATATATATACGTAAAGCCGTTGTAAATGAAAGAGAAATAGGATATCATCCATTTGTCATAGAACATGAATTAATTTTATCGTGATTGCAGACTTGTGACTTTTAAAGTTCACGTATTAATTTCCTTACATTGCAGTATTACTGAAGATTATATCAGCATTCATAAGTAATTTATGTATGTAACATTCATCAATGGGTTTTAATTAAGTAAATGGATTGACAAACATAATATCGTACTAACATTCTTCTTGACTTATAATCATTATTCTCTACCAGCTGAATTTTCTTACTGCTGTAGTCAAGGTATTACAAATACTATATCTCTTTAAAGAAGCAGTCTTATCAACACTACGATCGTAGCTTAAGAGGATAAGTTGGATAACCACTACATACTTTTCATTGATCAGAAATGTTTGATATCCATGCATCTTAATTTAAAAACTGAGCTAATAACGAAATTGATAGACAGTAATTGAACATTTTGAAGTACTCATCAAATACCACTTACCCCGTGAACGTTGTAATAGAATTATCAGAAGTTCTGTTAGGCTCTTAAATCATTAAACTTTCAACGTTCACTTATAGATTATTAGCCAGAGTAAACCCAGCGTAGCCGGGCTTTTCTACACTAAACGTGTTAGTCTATTACTTCACGCAAAATATCTGTATACACGCCCTAAATTCGCACTTTATGATTCAATTATACAATACATACTATTTTATTAGCCGCATATGCGTAAATGAGTTGATCGTCGCGCGTTCCGTTCGCTTCTCCGACCATAGTTAAAGCAACCTCGTTTGTCGGTGGTGCTCAGTATATGGTCTCTTGAAGGCATCAATTACAATTCAGTATTCGGGCAAATCCATATTCTCCAGAGCGGACTTGAAGCTTTCCACGTATGTGTGAGTGGAGTGCAGCATCTCCTGAAGATCGAGAATATTGTTCTGCTTGACTCCTTTGTTCAGGGCGCACCTTTGATTAGCATAGCTTCTCTGACCCCATCAATAAAGTAGACTTGGATATAAATTAATTCTTCGTTCGGAATGAGTCGAAGACCCCCAATACGGTGATTTACTTGGCCCTGAAGTTCGAAGGTGGTGAAGAACCTGCGATTGGTGAGGTCCTTGTCGTATCCGAAGCTCGCGAACATAAAGGCCGAGTTGTCCTTCCAAATGTTTTCTCAAACATGCTTTGCATCTGATGAATCGTCTGTGAGGAGAGTCTTCAAGGCATCAGGAGGTTCGAGCTTGACTTTGTCTCCTTTGCATGTAACATTATGATCTTATATAGAAGATGCCTAGTATAGTAATATCCTAATATACGAATACTTATCATATACCATTTAAGTACTGTATTGCATTACATTCATAATGTACATCATGGCGACATATAGACGACATGCTATACATATAAAGACATTATCTCAATCTCATCTAAAACCTATAAATACCCTTGTAAGCTAACTCGTTAGTCAGTTCCTACATTCCTGCTATCTCAAATACCTTATCTATAATAACCATATCATTGTTAGCCTATAACTTATATCTCAATAAAATCCTTTATACCTTCTATCATCGTCTACCTTAAAATACTTTACGCTACTTAAAGAAGATATTATTACACTTGGCAGCAGAGGCCTTTGCTTCGCCGGGAAACTTCTTCACTCTGTAATAATTAGGCTCTGTCCATTTTGGAGTTTACCAGCGTGGTAATGAAATCATAAACAAGTCACTGTTGACTCGTGCGTTGCGCACGGTTAATCGCGTCATTTGAAAGTATGTTCGAAAGTAGGTAACGGTAGGCGACAGTGCTCCACCATACAGTTTAATGGTTTAGAGGTTGAAATATTTTTATCAAAGTTCTTTCGCCATTTTAAAGTCGACGAGGACCATCTACACTTAATGCTTATTCCAAAGGTAAGCATAATTTTCACCTCCCACTCTCCGTTTGGACGTGATGCAATTACAAAAAATCGGCTTCTACTTTATGGATATGAATGCTATGGCCCTATAGCATAGTAATAAAAGTAAAAAATGGCTATATTGTTTAAGCTATTCGTATGTCAGAATTAATACCGTTAGTATAATATTCGATTCACGGGGTTACAATTTACTATGCAAAATTTGTACGAGCAGTCGCTTGTAGAATTCTCCTTACTTACCTAGGATTCTTCAAGCTACTTTCTTACTATAACCCTTAGCACCAGACTATAATATCAATAACTAGTCTACTGAACTTTACAAGTGGTACTAGTCCAGTAACGTATCGCGTTGCTGTGGACTGTGATTCATAATGCTGCTTATATTTTTCCTGTAAATACGCGAGTTATGCAATGGTTAACATTAGATAATTACCCAATAGTACAATGTTGCAATTCTGCATTATTCAGCAGCCTATGAACTGTGATATCTCTATTAGCGAAGCAACTGGACATTAAGCTAGTACGAATTAATATGAGCCATAATTGATGGCAATGACAGCTAGCTATAAAGGCCCTCACTCTGTATTAAACAGAGAATAGGAGTGATTACCACAGTATTTAGCATTAGAAAAGTTTGTAATTGAAGAACTATGCAATATAGAGTACAAATTTAGATAAACTAATCAAAGAAATTCCTTGTTATAAACCATTTTTTACAACAAGAATAATGTAGAAACCAATAACGTAGGAATAAATCTATAATTTCATGATACTATTGGAATTGATTGTACACCTAAATTAAATTTTTCACACTGACCTAAATGTCTTTGATTTTACGTTAGTTAACTAACTACGTGTATAGGTTAGAAATTAAACGACCGAATATTATTGTGCAACCTACTAGGCTTAAGTGCTCTTCGGCAACAGTTGCAAGTAATAGTATCGCAAGCTTTCACATTTCCCATGAATTCACGAATCATTTATGGTATACTATTAGGTGGAATTACAGTCTTAAAGGTGCGCACTGTAATCAAATAATCTCATCTACAAGTTCCGGTATAACCTAAAATCTGTTGTAACACAATCATTGCTACAGTAATTCCTACTAAAAGCATGTAATTTCATTCACCAAACAAAGAATTAAACTTTAAATTTGGTGATCTACTCCATACTGCATTTTGCAGTATTTAGCTGTTTATCACTGTATCTTAGACAACGCTTTCTAGAAATCATAGATACTAGTACAAACTCACGTCGCTTTGCTGACTTTTTGCGATAATGTACCCATTTGTTAATAATTAACAGATAGTATTACCATTCGACATTATATATATCCCGGTAATAGCCAGGTACTACTATATTCACAGCTATGCTTGTAGAGTATTACTTTTCAATAATGCATTCACTGATGAAATGCTATATTAAGATTAGTTAATAGTCCAAAGCACATTATGATAACTAATGTACGGTGATGGACATACCAAGTTAAGATTAGCAGGTACTGTAAGATATCGACAGTGTGGTACAATGTCCTTAGTAATGTGGTCAATTCTATACCAATCATTATAGTGTGTTTAAGGAACGCTTGCGTATGCAAGCAAAGCTTGCTCTGTCGATAACTGCTGTTATGAGAAAATGTCACAATCAAAATGGCTGTGTAGGAAACTCTATAAAGATTCTATGTTTATTCAATTTTCATCAGAGTATTACATCAAATCAAAATTGAAAGGCCCAGTAGCCACCCTTGGCGATATAACGAATACTATTTTAAAAATCAGTACTCTGCAGAAATTGCTACCTTAGACGCTATTCGTTTTACATGAAGAAATCTTGAGGTAAAACGTCCTGTAAGAATCTTATACTGACCTATTGAAATGAACCCATAATCAGAGTCATCTAACAGTAGTATAAATACCCCCGCGCTGCTCGTTAGGGTGGGTGGGATAAGCCAGAGAGAATATTTAGTCAAGTTGAACGTTTGGTTGCAGAGATTTTTATTCAATGTTGCAGCGATTAATCCTAAAGTTGCATTTAAACGTATACATATATAAAAATATTCATTACAATTTTCGTCTAATAGCCACGGACCTACTCTAGAATCATATTTGACAATTGTACAACATATTGAAAGAATGGCAGCACTGGTTTTGTAATTATCATTATTAATAAAACTTGCGCCATTGATGACTTAAATAATCAATAAAGGTGACCTTTCAAAAAATTTTAGGTGTAAAACGCATTGTAAACTAGAAGCACCAATCGTTACTACATGAGTAGGTATTATTTTCTACTGCCATTCCTGCTATTGGAAAATCAATCATAAGTATCATTTATAGCTATTGATAGAACTTAATCTTATCTAGTTCAGTCAATATCACCATATACGATACCATAGTAGAGGAAAGTGCAAATACGGCCGTATTAAATCAATTGCATCATTTTATCACGGCTAGAGATAGTTTCTATCTGGTATTATTAAGTGTGATGCTTACAGTTTTTAAGTCATCGATGTTTACGTCCCTATAACTTGTATACCTATATCTATATCATTCTAGATATACTTATTTACATTTAAATACGAAAATTAACCTATAACATCAATTTAATACAAGAATTTCAATATAATAGATGCTAACTGATAGCTAGTAATCATAAATTAACAAATGTTGATATCTTATTTGTTACATTACTAAGATTTATAGAGTTGCTTGATTCTGCCTGAGATTAAACCATAATATAAATATAAATCAAGTTTAACGCAATAATGAATTAGTTGTCGGAAAAGTCATTACCAACGTGAATGGCTTCAAGACTACTGATTATAAGGATTTACAATGGGATAGCTATTATCGTAATTATTATTAAGTTATGTCATCTATTTTAAACTTATGGTCTTTATAAGACATCAAGTAAATGTGCAAAAAGTACAATAGAACAAATTGCTCGTTAAATTATGATAATAAAATGCAGATCGAGTAATAGACATGATCTGATCAGATTTAGCATCATAAAAGTGCTTCGCTACCAATTAAAAGGGAATAAAAATTAAATGAAGGGATTAAGTGAAAAATTATTTCATTAATTCAACTAATCGTCTAGCCCACTTATAGAAGATAAGAAAAATTTTGTGGGCGCATGTTCTATCCATTCGTCCGAAGTCAAAAGATCAAATAAACATTTCAGTCAATTTGGTTATTAATTAAACTTAATTAAGGTATTTTATAGCATCAGTAAGGGTAAAGACAAGATTACTACCGTCGCATCAATATTTTTCTTGTCATAGAATAATCAAGATCAGCTTAGATCAAGTACAGATGAACGAACTGTTAAAACAGCAATATGATAGCTTTCATAAATATGTATATGACTTCTAACATAATATATTATTAAGACTTATTATCTAATATTGCTTTATATAGAAGAAGATAGACGCTATCTATGTCAAACTTAAGTTACTATAATAACTTGATAGCATAGCAGTTCCAATATATAGCCCTGCATCAAATTAATTACTCATGAAGTGGTCATAGGAGTCAAAATTATTATAGCCCTACGTGGTAATCATCATAATAAAATGATCCAAAGCAGAAGGAAATATGAGTGTGTAAAATTACCTAAGGCGAAAGAAATACGATCATTTGCTCGTTATAAACTTCATACAGTACTTCACAGTTATATACAGATACAGTATGTACTGAAATAAGTATGATATTGTATAAGAAAGAAAGGAAAACATATTTAAAATTATAGGAACAGCTTAAAAGAAAAGAGAGTATATCGAATAAGTACTGTTAATCCAAAATACTTCTATAAAATCGGTGTTGAAAAGTATATATGATGTTGTTTATACTTGAAGGCAATTGAGTAATACATCCATTTCTTTTCAGTACGATTACGCGTTAGATGTTGATTTAAGTGTCTTGAGGACGACATAAAGCTAATGTAAAGTAATTATAGCTTGTTATTAATCTAAACTTTGATTTTGCAATGGTCGATACTTATATAATGTTGATTGTAAATTCTTTATGTATTGTATTCAATATTTTCATGATGGCTTGTTTAAGTCTTCCAAGATATCTTAGTATCGGTTAACAGCTTAATGTGCAAATAAAAGCTCAATTAATATTGAAAGAATCGATAGGAAGCATAGATTTATAGATTTTTAATCTTTAATTGGTAATCTTGAGGGCTTCAGTATATATATATATATTTGTTCCATCTTAATTTTTCTGTATCTTATTATTTAAGGCAGTATTTATTTTCTGTAGGCCAATTTGAAGTAAAATAAGAAATTTTAAGTCCACCCAATCGTGCGGGATAAAGCAATATATAGCACCTATTTATACACTATCGATTCTTATTTTTCTTTACTTTATTAACTGAAAAGGTTCCATTTTCATCTCGATTAGTAGAAGTTGGTAACGTAACAAAATCAGGCTGTCTAAACCATTGTCTTGCAGGACGTTGCGATGAATAATTTTCATTAGGCAAAATTGTTGTTGTGCATTGTATCCCATCAAAATCGACTACGCAATCAACAGTTTTGGGATGATAATTTTTCAAACTGTCATCGTCACCTTCCAATATTTTCTTAGCTTTTCTATTTTCTTCTAATTCTACGTCATGTAAACTGATTTCATCTGGACCTATATTCTTGGTCATGCTGCTACCACAACTACTTACACTTTGGTTACGATAGATTGTTATATCGCTATCTTTCCCCAGTTTATTATTACTAGCAATGCTTGTTGAGCTTTCGCTTTTGCTATTGATAAAAACAAAAAAAATTATTAAATTTATAATAATAGCTATATTAATAACTAGCGTTTAGCATCAATCTAATATCAATGATATAAAAATCTTTTTATTGCTTTAATATGGAGAGAAAAACCCTGGATTATATCGGCTACCTTTTTAATTTAGCACTGCTGTTATTGAGCTTATCACAGTTTTGCTTAGCATAGATTTTTTCCGGTCCAAGTTGATTGGGCTGCACAGCGGCACCAGTATTATTCGAAATAACTTTTACAAAATTTTCGGTGACAAAATTTTGGTTATCATCTTTTGGCTTAGCTACTTTTTCTAAAGTTCTTTTGCGATGCGGGCGACATTTAAATAGAATGATTACCACGACTATTAGCAGTAAAGCAGCACCACCAGCAGATGCTAATATTGGTATTAGCAAACTATTGCCTTCTAGTACAATTAACCAGAAGTGGCATTAATTTTTAAATTGGTATACATATCTCCTACTATTATCCAGTTAATTTTTTCAAATATTAAATCAAGATATTCCTTGGATCTCTTACCATTTGTCGCTGCTCCAGAACTTGGTGAATCATCAATAGTAGTAGTTATAGTTTCAGTAATTGCTTTTGAGTCCGTTTCTACAATTTAAGCATGTGTTAAAATATGTCAATTATAGAAATAGGCAAAGCCACCAGTTTGAGGTTTTTGCGTAGATTTATAATCTGTTTAAAATTATGAAAAATAAGTAGCCTTACCTATTGTAGATATTTGAGTTGTTGGCGGCGCCGATGAATAAATAGAATAATTACAGTTCTTACCGCTAAAGCCAGGCATACATGTACAGTCATAATCATCAATAGCATCAATGCATGTACCACCATTAGCACAAGGTTGCGACTGACATTGATCGATATTAGTCTCGCAATTGGATCCAGTAAAATCCGTTGCACACTCGCATTTGTAGCCATTTGAATTAAATTCACGGCAAACACCACCATTGTGGCATGTAACTGTTGCACATAATCCATTAACACGTTGTAATTCGCATATATTTCCATAGTAATCATCGGTACAATTGCATTCATAATCATTAATTAAGTCCACGCACTGGCCTCCATTTAAGCAGTTAATTTCTTCAGTACAATCATTAATATTAGTCTGACATAAGTCGCCAGTAAAGCCACTGAGGCATTGACAGTAATAGCTGCTGAGACCGTCATGACAGCTTGCACCATTTTGACAGGGATGGCTTGCACATTCATTAATATTAACTTCACAGCGTTTACCAGTCAATCCGGTTTGGCAATCACATTTAAAGTCTCCTAATAAGTCGGTACAGTTACCACCTAAGAAGAGATAATATACGGTAAAATATGTGATGTTAACTGTTCGTAGCTCGACTATACTCGAAGCAGAAATAAAATCCAATCTCTAATTCGATTGCTAAAATTGTACGTAGAGATATTTTCATTTACCGTTTCGGCAAGGATTTGATTTACATTCGTTTATTTCAGTCTCGCAATAGTCTCCAGTAAAACCTGTTCGACATTTGCATGAATATTCACCAATGCCATCTATACAGCTTGCACCATTTTTACAGGTGTTATTTACGCATTCATCGATATTGATCTGGCATAACATGCCTTCAAAACCCGATGGACATTCACATCGATACCCATCAACTAGATCCTATCGAAATAATTATATATTTATAAAATACAGTACAATAACCATTTATAACCGATTTATAGCGGATAGCAATGTAAGGCAAATTCAATTCACGGGTTAAGCTTAAAATTTAACGATTTACATTAGTCGTCTTACCACACATTTAGCGTTATTTGTACATTCATGGGAAAGACAGTCATTAATATCTGTAACAAGCAATAAACCAAATCTTACTTTCGCATTTCATAAATAATAATTGATAGTAGTGCCGTATTATTAGATTTAACAGTTAAGTACCAATTTTTTAATTATGCAAATAGGTAGACTTACTTGTTTCACAGTCTCGTCCAGTAAATCCCGGAGGACACATACAAGAGTAGTTTCCTGGTGAAGTATTACTACATGTTGCTCCATTATGGCATGGTGAATGATTTTGACAGAAATTTTTATCTATAAAAAATTTACATAAATTTATCATAAATTTGAGCATATGGCTTTGATTACATTTGTTATCTATGTGTATCATTCCCTTACCTTTATCGCAGTAAACGCCTCCCCAACCAGCATCACAATCACAATCGTTCGGCTTTTGGCAAGAACCATGAACACAGTTAGGATCTGGGATACATTGTTGGCATGTCGGCCCAGTCCATCCCGCACCACAACTATAATTTTATTACATCAATCCAATAATTAGAAAAAAACTACTCTTGCTATAGGTGGTCGTTATTCTGTTTAAAGATATGGAGTTAGTAGACTAAATAATGGGACTAGGACATCTAGTATTGCTCTTACAAGAAACTTGTGTTTTAAATCCTTTACCTGCATTTATTGGGTACAATACATGCTCCATGTCCTCCTTCGATACAACCTTCTGGACATTCAACTAGAAACAGAAGATAACGTGTCAATATCGATATCGATATTGTATGCATCTTTTCATCATAATTTTAATGCATACAAATTTATTACTATGCCGTATAGGCTTAAATATGGCCTTTAAAATATAAAACGTCAGATTTTTTAACTTAACTTAAGATTTACTGAAATTAATGTTTACATATTAGTTGTCCTAGATAATGCTACAAGATAGTAAACCTTACTTTCTTCACAAAATTTGCCTTTCCAACCAGGTAAACATTCTTTCTGTCCTTTATCATTACATGTATAATGGCCTAACAGGTCATTGCGTGGTGTGCATGCAATATCGCAGCCAGGTCCATAATAGTGACGATCACAAACCAATCGATATTCGAAAGCCATTTCAACATGACCATTGGTTGTTTCTCGTTCATTCCACCCTGCCCCGCTGTAGATTGCATCGCGATATTCAACTTTGTCAATGGTATCTACAATGATGGTAGTTCAGAATAAAATTATACTACTATCATTTTATGATCAGATTGCGAAGGTAATTACGTAAGATGCAGATTCATTTCAGTAGTTAGCATTGATAGTTAAATATCGTAGATTTATTATCCTTCTAATATTATACTTGTGATTACTATAATTTAATAATCACTTTGCTAATGTTTCAAGATCTATACGCAGGTTAAATTTATACTAATATTTTAGCTCCGTCTATTTTGGAATTTACGGATGCATCTACCCGAACATGATAATCATCCAGTGTTGATACTGAATAAAGACTAAATGATTCTAGATTTACTATGAGATATTAATTAGTTTTGAAAACTTTATATCACGTGTCATCATCTATTCTATCCGACCGGTGTTACCATAGTAACACCTTTGAAAACCATTAGGAATCCGATAGCGCTGGCATTAATGTCAAGAAGTTGTATGTAAAAATTATAAAAACTTATCAAGCATATCCTAACCCTGTCTTTAGTATACACTAGAAGTAAATTGGTGTTAACTTTAAATTGTCTACTACAAAATGATTCTACAGAAATATCATGATATTATTCCAGCTATAGTTAGATTTGATTCGAATAATGAGAATGTATGAAAATTATCATAGGCTACGAAGATGTATATTAGATCATCACGGTAATTATAAACTCGAAAGATAAGTCATTGTATATGAGAAAAATGATACGACGATGCAGGTACAGTTGTATACTGTGTGTTAATCGGAGTACAGCTATACTGTCATTAGTTTGAAAGTTAAAATAGCCTTTGATGCGGCGTGGAAATTGCAAATCAAAATTATCGTAAAACGTCAGCTGGCAATTCTTTATAATCTATTGTTGATTCAATGTCAGCTGTTTTCTCTGTAACAATAGCGTAATTCACGTCAAATTGATAATCTTTTACAATAGTTTTATTCAAATTAAAGTTGAACAGGTGTGAAGGACAGCGGAAGCGTCACTAGATGCATCCAAACACTAATTTGTTTTGATTAATTAATCTTCAGGACGTTAAATGGAAAGAAATAAGACTTTTTAAAATCAAGACGATGATGATGCATTAATTAACAATATTATCTTCAAAATAAATCAAAACCATGGCAAAAGTAGTCATTAGGGTAGAGGATAAATAATATATGGTGATAATCAAAATTTTTACTTACAATCGAGAACTCCAGAGTAACTGCGCTAATATTCTAAATATCAGCTAGCAAGTGCTTAATCTTACGGATATTTACCATATTTTTAGCTAATTTCTTATCAAATATTCAAGATTACAAGTAAAATATTCACATGGTGTGGGTGGTAAACAGAAATGTAAACTATTCAATGGCGATACAAATAAAATAGTTGAGTTGCGATTTATGATCGAATAAAGATGATCGGTTATTAAACACTAGAAATGCTACTTGATAGGGTGATAACGCAGAGTATGTACTTTGTATTCCTAGGTTAACATTCCTAAGAATACAACTTGATAAAATAACCAATTAAAAGAAACATTGGTTAAATCGAATAACAAAAATTAAATCAACTTAATAGACCGTAATTGGCAATCAATCTAACTTAAACGATTAACGTAACGTGTAGTTGATATACACTAGCAAATTGAAGGATATTAATGAATATTATCTAGCATCCTTTCTTGATTGTACATATTGCTTGAATTGCACGAACTTTTAGCTTATATCGTTCACTACCTTACTTGCTAGCTTATAGTAATTTTCTCTGCCATTTTTTGTCACATGCTTATAATTCAAACTAATACATATTTCATAATTAAAGAGACTAAATTTTGCGATGAGAACATTCCCATATTAATCTTATTGTAATTTAGAAAAAAATAATCATGAGCACTATATGTTCATCATTGATCGAGAATATAAGCCGTAAACTTGTATGACAGTTACTTGAGGACCATATTCATCAAAATAGAAAACTTACTACTTACTAAGTTTATAATGTTTGTTTGTAATATAAAATTCGCTAATTATACTAGATATTCCCAATAGCACACTGGCGATTTTTACTATTTCAGTTATGATTATTACTTGTCTCTTTTCATTTTTATCGCAAGCGATTATAAATTGATATTAGAAGATCGTATAATTTCTTGTTTAATCACTTTTCAAGGCATTTAGCAGTAAATTTAAGAAATAAATATGTTTATTAATAATATGCTATTCTGTCCTAGTATTTTCACTACACAATTCAAACTATGCGAAATCTATTGCCTAAAAACTAAATTAATTTTATTCCTTGCATACGTATACAGTGAATTAAGAGTCGGATGTCAATGCTATAATAAAGTATATAGGGAAAAGGACGGAAAAACGAAATTAGCGCGGTAGATGAGGACTAAAGAGTGACCTAATAGAATATAATAATTATATTGTCTTAAGCGATTGTCTGATTTGAAATGCTAGCCTTCCCAATGGACATCTGTTGACTATTGTATAATAGTATAATTATGATCATTAATCGAAAAAATAATATCAAGTATGCAGTATTATTATTATCGTGTGTAGCTGGTAGAGAAAATTCAATTTGCTAAGTATATTGAATTTACCATTAATAATACCAACTCTTAATATTAAACAAATACTTTTGTCCGAATTATTAATGTTAACGACAATTGATCAATATTTCCTGTCCGAATCAAGTACTAAACATTCAGTGAGAGAAATATCCGTCAATCTAATTGTCTATATAAATGAATTTCGATCACAAATATTTAAATTTTCAGGATACTAATGTAATAGTTTGTGACGGCTAAGTTATTACTTATTGCAGTAATATTTTACATTATCTGTAATAAAATCTTAGATGTTTGTCTATACTCGTATACATAATTTATACTGTATTCATAATTTGATCGAATATAGAATTAATGAACTTGTTCATGACCGTAATACTAGGGAAATTAGATGCATTCAACTATTTATAAGAAAATATATGGGCATTCGCTAGAAATTTTAAATTCAACTGGATTTAAAGTAAATGATCTTTCGCTACCAACGTGTTACTCTTATTAAATTAAATTAAAATTATCCATATCATGAATGAATATTTAGCATCATCAATATAGTATTGTGATTCATGAAAGTGATGCATCTCCAACGTAGTATAAGGAAAGCCAATAAAACATCAACATTAATATTTATCAAAGCAAATCGTAACTTATATTCTATTAAACAATAATAGTTGGGTATCTCTAGACTATTGTCAACTGGATTGTTCTGACGTAAAATATAGAAATAAAGTCATTAAAAGACCGAAGTTAAATTGAGCGATAACGATGAACAATAAGTTTTCAACCGATTATAAAAATATTCAATAGGTGATAATAGACGTCAATTGTATTCGAATTGAACTTGAAAGCTAACAAATAACATCAACAACAACATACAACACCAAATTGATGATTTGACATACCGGATTTAAGTGATGATTTCTTATTTAATGCTTCGACAACAAGGATAAATGCACCCTATAAATAATAACGTATTAAATTTTTTCATCAATATTATTGTAATTGAAAATAATTAGTATTAAAATTTTTCATGATGCAAACCAATAATCAATGGCCTCTATCAGTTAATTTTACAAGATAAAAGAATGTTGGTATTCTAATGGAATAAGTACAAAAATCCGTACAAAACTCATATAAGCAGTCTAATTATTATGCTGTACAAAAATCAGCGTCCATATGGTAGAATTAAGATCACTCATTGATTTAATACATGATATGCGATTGTATCTCCTCTATACTTTTTTTACTTATCTAAAAGTCGTATTCTAAACGGACACAATACAAATTGTGCAGCTGTCGCAAAACCTCCTAATCAAGTCAAGTTGGGAAAATGACAGGATTTCTGGCCATAATGATATAAAATAATAATTGTAGCATGATCGGTTAATTTTGTGCATCTACTTTAATCAAATGAAATATGAGTGAAAGTTTTTCATTCTCCTCCCAAAATTGAAAGTATGCTAAATGGGTAGAGTTACATTATTTTCCTCTGTAACTTGGAAGTATGCAAGGAATTCTGACTACACAGTAAGTTGAATTATCAGAATTAACATCTAATTGGCAGGAGGATTCAAATAATTGAGCTCACGAAAATAGCATTCGTAATAAGAACAGATTACAGTACGTTGGATAACTGGAAGCGAAAAAATATCTACTCGGTCTTAACAGCTAAATTAGCGAACAGAAACATAATTTTAACATCACGAGAATAAAAAATACCCTAACTATTAATATAAATAATAATTTTTTTCTTATGTAGAATAATAAATAATTCAATTTTTGGCCAATTTATGATGTATTGAAAGCGATTACGTCTACTTTTTATCATTAGTCGAAATAATAGGTAATACCTACCAAAGAATAGTTAGAGGTGTTGTTTTGGTAGCAGGAAAAACAACGATAACTTATTTTGCAAAATTATCAGGGAGAAAGAATTGATTTCCGATCAAACAATAATTCATGTTTTGCTTAAATACGTATTTGTAATTCTAATTCGAACTAATTTATTGAATGATAAATAGTACTGTAAGTACGTATAGATTTGTTACGGTCAATTTTAAGAACAACCAAAACAGATGTATTTCTTCCGAATTTTTTAAACTGATCTTTCTCCTATTCGATTTTGATTTCCTTAAGTTATAGTCTAGATATATTGCTATTGATCATCTTAATGAAAATAACAAACAATTAAAAGGAATGTTTGTAGACATGATTGCGGCTATGATAATGAAAGACTCATAAATGATTCACTCGAGAATACGAACATTTTCGCCGGTATAGGACATGGTACTAATTAAAAACTAAGCTAATAATAAAATAAGACGGCTTTTGTCTATTCGTCATATATAATATCATAGCTAGAATAAATTGATTGAAACCAGCTGTAGTACTTTGTGTCATAAGTAAGAGCATATTTAGGAAAGAGTTATAGGAAACCATATTCTTAGAGTTTCATATGAATATGAAACTTATTATAATATGCAATTCTGCCTCAGAATAAGACTAAGACTTACAACTTTATAAAAAAAGGATCATAAATGGAAATACTCATATGAAGTAGGTTCTATTCTAAATGGCTACAATGTGGGAGGGAATTAACATTAGCCTAAATAAAAAAGACGGGATAGTGAATGATAGGATAGTTCATACTCTCCGCCATAAACAGATATTAGAGTAAGATTCCTAATTATTTTTAAAATCGTAGCTGAAATGAATGTAGGCGAATATCACGTACAGTGCTGTACTAGACATTTACACTGCAAAACCAATTTAAACAAACGTGATCTTGACTATTTACCCCAAGGAACAAAATTATGAAAACTTTCACCGAATCGAAGAGAACCACAATAACAAAGTAGAAGGACAAATAGATAAGCTGAAATATACGTTTGATTATGAATGCAGAATGTAGCGGTTCAAGCATGCAAAATACTTATTGATACGTATAGTTTGTAGTCGCACATACACGTATTTTTACAAACATATATATTTATGAATTAGTTTATATATTGAAAGGATTAGAGTTGAGTATTAATTTTTTGTTGTTGATATGTTGTTTGGGGGTGGATAGGAAGGAAATTTTGTAAAAGAAAAGAAATTAAAATTTGTGATTGAATTTAGACTATCACAAATCATCAATACCTATTGTAATAAGCGGATAATTTAGATAAAAATTAACACATAAACTAACATATTTATGGACTTACCGGCCATGTAAAATTAAAGTGGATTGATATTGGATTATGAAAATTATCTTTTAACTTTCCAGCGCGCAAAGTAAATGAATTTTCACCTAATACCGGAGTTGTTACGTTGCCAAAACCACACATACCATCGCTGCTATCTACTTGATCGCGTAAACATATCTTAAAAAATGTTTGACATGGCTCAGAGCATGTTCCGCCATGTATTAAATCACCATGGCAGCATTTCTTAGCTGCTGTTAATCCCAACTGGTTGGTGATAGAATTTAATTTAAATTGGAAAGTCCCTACCGATTCTACGGGCTAAAATTATATGAGAACGAAAAGAAATAAATATACAAATAACAACATCTAATTCAACTTCCTTTAATCAAAATTTTGCTACACTGATGCATCTACCCTAAGAGTGCTTATCTATAAAGAATTCGCAATATTTTTCGATACTTCAGCGTAAAATAAATACTATACAACTGGTTAATATTATATTTAAATTTTACACGTATAGTCTCACAGTTAGAATTTTATCCACCTCTGGCAATGATACAATGAAAACTTTAATAATAATCTATAGGGTCATTTTTAATAAATGTAAAATTATTCTCTTTATCTGATGATAGAAAATTTCTACAATACAGAGTAAATGGAAATATGAATATCAATTTTTAGTGAAAAGTACTATAAAGCATTTGAGTTTATGATAGAAACTTGAGTTGCTGACAATTTATGTGACCTATTTTTAATTTATCCAGAGTAAAGGTATTAAAACCCATTCTAGCCGATAGTGGAAATTAAATGGGACATTATGTGCGTTGATTGATAGTCAAATATCTTCTATTGACATATTGTACTGTTTGCTTGCTTTTTATCTACAAGTTTTAAATTGTAATAAAAATTCAAAAATGATATTAACAGAGCTAGGTATTTTTATCATACAATGTTTTAAGGCTAAAATGAAGCACTAATAACTATTGATGCATTCCAACTGAAATATCGGAGACTCTAGACAACTTATATTTGTTAAGAGTGTGAGTTGCAAGATCCACTTCCATATGGATTCTTAATGAAAATTATAATACTGATAATTATATTTAAAAGATAGAATTGGTTTTCTTTCTGATAGAAAGACATCAATAAGTAAATTATATTTATACATATCAAATTATATCAATTATATTAAATATTCAAACTTTTATGCAAAGTTTACATATAGAAGTAAACTTTCTATCAAAAGGATGAGAATGTCATCTGTATTTTAATCTACATAATATATTTAATTTCAGTAATCAAAAAGCGAACTGAATATAAATCTTGCACCTTAGACGAAGGAGAAAGAAAGGTTGAGGATTAATTGATAACGTTTAAACTGTCAATAGACTGTCTAGAGCATAACGGATATAATTTATCCGTCTATGTCTAAAGAGAGACATTGGTATATAACTTTGAGAGAATACAAATACTTAAATTGTACACTATATTTCCTATAGATACCCTACAGTATTCGCATTTTAACAAAATGAAAGTATAAAAGTATCTATTCTATCCTAGAAGAAAGACATAAAGACGTTTCATCGGCAGACTTCAGTTGTATTCTTAAAACAAAATAAAAGGCTATAGCCTTTTATTTTGATGTCCAGATCGTTACTAGTAGTATACTACTAGTAACGATCTGGACGTCAATTACGAAAAATAACTCTAAATCTGCTCGTATAATTTACTTTAAATATCATCAGCTTCAAATATACTGTACTAATTTATCTGTAAATTTCCACTAATACTGTATACTGCTATTAAATAATTTACATCAATTATGATCATTGCAGTTATTCCGCATTATTATCGATGCATAAAGGGTAATAAGATTACCACATAAGGTCAAATCTGTACTACGATGGATAATTGGTAAATTGGACTTTACAGTCTAACGCTAATGAGAAAAGGAACAATATTATTAATGTTCTATCAATAATAAAATACAATACACTCTCACGTCTTGATTGAAATGGAATAAGGTTTTGTATAATTAAATAGAACGATTGTATTTCGTCTATCTATCTTCGATGTAAAATTATGAACAGTTAATGTAATTGCAAGATATCAGAAATGATTCATCATATTAATATGTATCGCAAGAAATAATTCTGGTACATGAACGATTGAGGTTATAAAAGTGAAAGCATAACACCGGCTTGTTAGAGGTCGTAGAAATCGATGAATTATTCTCTTCAATAAAAAGAATCGAATTTATGCTAAACAATTTAATAGACAGTGATAAAAATACTTAAAGAGATTGCACAGCAATTAAGAGAAAATACACTGGCAATATTTGAACTTGTCTAAGGATAAAGTTATATGTTTGTATTATGGTCCGTAATTGCATTGAAAATATACGAGAAATAGAGAGATAGACAACAGCCTACCCTTATTTCATCTATTTTTTCTAATCTTTAGTTATAATTAATTCGCTGATATTTTTCGTTATTTATGCTTTAAAAATTTCATAATTGAAGAATGTGTCGAAAATTAGGTCAACCATCGATATTGATGGAATGGGTATAGAGTGCTATCAACTTTAAGTTCAACGAGGAATACGCTTGTTAACGAATAGACTTACCGTATTGAAATTCAGCAGCATTAACAATACCAAGCTAGATGAGATAAATGTTATCGACAATGATAGGCACTTCATCTTGATTGAATTATTGGAAAATGGAACTTAGCAATCAATCGAAGCAAATTTGAACTAGACAGTCTTTCTATTGAAATTTTGTCTAGATTTAAACGGAATACCAGCTATTTTAATCGATAGCTTAAATTTTTTTAATCAATTTTTCGCTATCGGTAATGTTCTGTAAAAAGAATAAAGAAAGCAATCAGGGACAATTTAGTAAATGAAGAAAAACTGATTAAGAGGCCGAAAGTAAAGACTAAGAAAATATATTTTGATGAATCGATGATTACAAGACACTAATATCAAGTATAGAGAGCTTCTTTAAAATTGTTTGATGTAATATGGCGAAATTTAAATTCAAGATAAATAGTGAATACTTTCTAACCCAATACGAATTCGATCCCAAGAGTAGAATCTAGCAAAGACTTTCCGTTTATATTATAATTGAAATATGATCGTGTAATATGATGATGATAGTATTACAAATATAACAATTTATAGAATGCATCTGTATTTAAATGATGATGATAAGTTGTTGTCTGATCGACATTAAAAAGTATCGAGGGAAAATTAATTAAAAATCTCAGCCAAGCTTTAAAAACGGAGTCAATACAAAAAGAAAAATTAAAATAAAAATCGATTGTAAGGAAAACTTGTACAATTTAATTGTCATCGGCGCTTTAATATTGTTTCAATGGTAAAAGAAGTTATTGAAATACATGAAAATATTCCTATGATGACTGTGTAGTCATTTCGATTGGATGACAACAACTTAATACAGTGACTACCATTAAATCAATACACTACAAGATAGAATAAATCAAAAATTATAGTTTTTTTATATATCAAAATAGCATAACACTATTTTAATCATCGTGATTTGTAACTCAGTTGTGGAAACTCTAAAGGTTATAAAGTAAATGACTATAATGCACTATTGATGTGGTATGATATTTTAGGGCATTAATAACATGCATCTTTGTCAAAATTTAACCGCAGAAAAAAGTATGACTTTCGAGATTAGTATTGATATGTGATAAGTGTTTGGCTCATAATGATCATTAATGGTCTAGCTCAGTTACGGTATTCAATCTTCTTACTTAATGATATGAAAATAAGAAAGCTTACCTTGCAATAATGTAATTGATCGCTAGAATCTTTCTGTACTGGTTGATATCAGTTTACAGTAAAATAACTTGGCAATGATCCAATTTCCACAATGTTATTTTAACGGTCTAATAGTTCTAGGACTTGTCTACTTTATGATAATAGAGCTATGATTAACTTCTTATATAGATTTGACGATGCTTATCTATGCGAGGTAACGTACTGTGTAAAAAAATGGTGTAAATCAAGTTAAATTAAAATAGAGAAAATTTCCAGGTAATTGAAAAGTTGCATTGAATATAATCAAAAATAATGGCCGCCAAAGATGATCGATTTTAATTTGATGACGGTGTCTTGTTTTCAATCATATCAAGTTGAGCAAGTTACTATCATTCGTATAATATATTTCAATATTGAGTAGATTTCCTCGTTTTTTGTTTAAACTCAGCTCAATAATGATCAGTGCGTGTGTTTTTATTAGTGATTAGTCCAATCCAATGGCTGTTGCGATTGCTCGAAATGATTCAAGTGTGCATCTAATATAACATTCCACTTTGACTACTTTGAAAGTTGATTTATGTTTGTATGTGATGAAAACTTATGTTCCTTATTATGAGAAAGCACTATCCACTCGTTGAAGCTTTTTCTCTACCTCTATTTATATCGTTGGATGATTTCTTACCACTACAATACCAATTAAAGCGGCGACAAGTTAGACCAGGTCATTCAGCTTGTTCAATAATTTGATGAATCAATCAGTGTAGTTTAGTTTACAAAATTTTTTCCCTTTCTCTTTCTCCTAAATTTTCTCTTTCCTTGTCGATTCGACAGTTGTAGATTATCAACACTATAATGCTACTAACTACTCCATCGACTACTCATGCCGGTCTTTATATACATATCGCGTATAGAGGATGTTTCTACAACACAATACAGTTAATTGACTATTCAATTCAATAGATTCTTTGTAGTTATTCTCTTGAACTCCGCCTTCTATTCTTCTTCAATAATAATAATTGTCTCTATTGTGTTAGTAGTGTTAGTTTATGTCTGGAGGCGGTCTTTTAATAGATTACTACAAATTATCTCTATACAATAGACTGATCTAATTCAAGACAGATGATGAGCGTACGATGGTGCTGAGCAGATTGCAGACTGTGCTTCACGTGTCACGAGTTGTGACGTCGTGGCAAGACCGCCTTGATCGAGTCAGTTGATAGTATTGAGCGGGATTGAAGTATAACATTTTAAATAGTATTTAGCACGTACTGTATGGGCCGCACGTGTAGCAACATCTCAGCTGACGTTTCTACGTCAATATTGATTGCTGCGAGTCATCAACACTTGATACTAGTCATACAGGATCAACTGCTGTTCTACGGTACCTAATTGATATTTTACAGCATTTAGCCTGGAATAACAAATATTGTAATAGTAGCTCTAGATAGCCTACTGTATGCATATTTACATAAAATCCATTAAGAGTAAAAAATGAACGATTTAAAAGATAAGTAGACTCTATCTTGCAATCCAATAGCGCAGTTATCTTCAATTTGGCCATGTTGATAGTCACATTTAGAAAGGGTCAACGATATTGTTGATGTAGAGATGGTGATAGAGTGGGAAAAAAGTTGAATCTAGATGATCTGCATGATTTTTATAGTATATGTACGCGTAAACAATTTACTAATGAAAAATTATCCCTAATGCAGAACGATATGATAAACATGTTACATAAGGTCTTGCTTAAGCCGAATTTTTCTGAATAAAATAGCGAATAGTAATAGTTAAATTACGAAGTTATCTCGCTTTCTGAATTTGATATTATAACATTAAAAAGGTAAAACTTGCGTAATTCCATTAAAGTACAGCAATGGATGCCCTCATCCTGATTGAACTTCAACAACTACCATAATAACATAACAAGCCTGATAAACAAAACCATCTAATACATATTAGCTCTAGTCATACTAGTACAGAAATAATGATCACAAATGTTAAAGTTTTTCAGTTTTGACTTGTTGATTTTACTTAAACGTAAGATGATGGTGAAATCAAGACCGTCCCAATCTTTGTTATTCATGATGAACAGTTGGTCAATGTTAATTCAATCAAGTCACAACTGGTATAAGCTATTGTCAATAGAGAAATATTTTTACAAAAGTTTATATAATTTTTCAACTTGTTAAATTGCGATATTTCAATAATAACGTCAGTTATCAATTTTTAATAGTTGATTAATCTTTATTAACTTTAAGTTGATGTCGAATCAAATATGGTAAGGATAATCATAATTAGTGTAGATACATCAATGTTACTTTGATGCGATCTTACAGCATGCATTATGAATCGCTGACAAATTTATCCAAATTTTTTACTTAATATCCCGATTTAAAATCACCGCATATAAATAGAGACCATTGTTTTAAGTATTCCAATTAAAATATATTGACGCTTATAGAATAGTAGCTATCCATTTCATCATATCACATAAGGGGGGATTTAAAATATCGAGTAATTGTGTTATATAATCATGATGGAGCAGTCAAGGGAGATTAGTAATACCCAATAGCAATCCTATCATCTGGAATGATAATCGGGGTACTCATGATATCAATCATAATCACCCTGATACTATAGCATTTGAATACAATTTGCAAATAAGTGGGGGTTGTCAACTAAAAATAAGGTCATTAAATCTATTTAATAGAAATATTTCTATCCATGAACAACTTTCTAATGACGCCGTAATTTTGTGTTCAACCTGTATCACCCACCGATAATATGGCTAAATAATGATATGATGCACAAACTCTATTTGAATGTTAGAACCAAAAATTTACTATCCTATTAACTGTAAAACGAAGCAATCTTTAAAATTATGGAATAGATGAATTAATATCAAGTGTCTTCTTTTTAATAGCATTATCTACTTAATAAATAGATTAATTTCTCCTGTCGTGTGTCACTAACGGCAACAACTACACTATATTAGCCCGTACCGACTACTTTAGATGCAGTTGTAACAATTTTATTATATTTTATTTATTTAACAGAAAAATTAACTACTATGAATTCTGTTTCCTTTATCGGATGTAAAATCACGTCATCTGTACAACAATTGTAAATAGTGTGTGAAAGTTCCAGCAGGTATAATTTTACATCAATCGCAACGTTGTTAACCACCTGAATGAAAATTTATTGCATACAAATGAGGCTACGTCTACCATGGGTAACCATAGCAACCGTTACGATGATCCTCGTAATGATGCTTGCTTGCATCGAGGTAAAGGTTAATTCAATCGAATAAGATAACATTGCATGAATAGTTAATAAAAGCAACTTGCTTCATGGATATACTCGAGAAGTCAATAAGATCTACTTCATAGTACAATTCAATAAAAACAAAACGATTTTTGCCATTAAAAACTTAAAATTGTGTTTTTGTTCGAAATATCAAATGATTTTATCTTTATTATTTATAAGTGAATGTCGATGAAAATAATAAAAGACAAATTAAAAAGAGTATAAAACAATTAATAGACTTATAGTATGCCAAGTTGGTGCAGAACAGATGTGAAATTGATTTTCTCTCAGTCCTATTCAAGTGATACTTTTCATATTCAACATCTTTTGTCTAATGGCAATTGTAACTAAACATACTGTATTAGCATTTACAGATGATCAGGGATAATATTACATTTAAAATGGCCAATAATCTTACGATATCATAATTAAACTCGATAACTAATGACAACATTAAATTTCACTATCCCTTACCATTTCCTAGCTAAATATACCCATAAATCATAAAAAATCGTTTGTCAAAGGTAAAAAAATGAGCGTACTTAACTAGTAACTCTATATTCATAAAATTGTCATTATTAAAAACTCCAATAGATTGACTTTAACCTATTTTTGTCAGATTTAAACCCTACCAATTACCCCTCCTATCGTATGAACTCAATCACAGTAACAAAAATTCAATGTTTAATTCAATAATTGAAAATAATTAATTGAACGAAAAATCATGGTCTAATGTACAGGTGCAAGCGTCGAAAATGTAACAATTATGAAAAATAAATATAAGAAAAGATCTTGTACAACGTTAATAGTGCGCGTGTGTAAGAGTAAACAAATAAAATAAATTGATTAAAAAAACCGATTAGCCATGTGTTATTATTGTCATAGGTGATCGGAAGTAGCAGGCAATCATGGCTAAATAGATCAATAAATATCAAAAAAATTAGACAATCGATCATGTCAAGTGGCAATTGAACTCAACAATAAAATGATGTGATTAAGCATAATTACCATGAGCAATGTTAAACAACGAATGTCTTTGTGGTAAGAAGTATTCCTACTAAAGAAACTTCAACAAATATTATCGCGAATTGATTGACAACATCAATTATTGGCTACATATAATATATGAAGATTTTATCATAATCATTAATATTATTTGCTACATCAGGAAATTAAAATACTAAGGGTAATAAAAATATTATCGAATAATGTTATTGTTGATTGATTTGATTTCTTTTCAAATTTATGCAATCGAATGGTTCACACTACTACACTTTGAGCTATGTTTCCCATTTAATATCAAAATAGTCTTTAAAATCATCAACATTGCATTATTATCCAATAATAAACCCTTATCTATTTAATGAAATTATTATGAGATGAATTTCATGATCTACTGCTATCATTGCACGTGCGAGTATAAATGTAAGCTTAATCCTTCAATGACTTTCTTAAAATCTATTTCCATGTATTACGATTCTAAGTTATCCAAATTTTTCGATAAACATTACGTTATCGATACAGATGCAGACAAGATTTCATTACTTATAAATTTATATCTATCCTAGCCTGGGCATTGTGTTGCGAAAAAAGTTAAGATACTCAATACGAAGAGCGGATAAACATAATACTTGAATCCCTTAGGCTGTATCACTTAATCAATGTAGACAATTTGTCTAAGTATCGATTGAAAGAAAAATTGGTCACATTGTGATTATGTCTTTCTTAAAATGAAAAAGAATGATTACATTAATTGGTGAAATCCATTCTCTTCTTATTTGAATTCGCAATTTAGCTATGCCCAACTAATGTCTTATAAGAAAGAAAACAATGTTATAAACGATGAAGATGCTCTACATCATACTGAAGGTTAATCTTGCCACTTGATAGTTGTATCTTCGTATTAATTAGCGCTTGGTGTTATATAAAATTCTTTCTACAATGACTAATCAGCAAGTACATTGTAGCCAATCTATTCTACTTGATCTTCAAGATATACATTTACAATAAAACTAACCATACGGGTAGTTTCATAATAGATTTTAAATCATTTCTTTTAACTCTCATGATTTATTTGGAGACATGTGTATGTATTTTGCTTGAAATGATTTTCCTATACATCTTTCGCTCATAAATATCAGAGATACTTTAAAAATATATCAAGGCTGTAAGATTTGCAAAGAACGATACTAGTAGCTGATAAGTAAATCCTTGTCTATCTTTACGACATCAATGCTTAGTTTAAATCTATCCGTCTTTAAAGTAGCCATATAAAATATATGCATATTGTTATCTATTTTAGCTTGTAGAAAGTCTACTAATCCACGTGCGAGAAAGGGTTTGTGTAATTATAGAATTAGTATCAACTAATTTATAACTGTATTAAAAATTTATTACTGTTTTACATTGCATTCGTTGTCATCTTGTCAAATGATCATATGAAGCCAGTAATACCGTAATATTAAAAAAATTACGGTATGCTCTCGGTAAACAATAAAACTCAAGTTCAACTTACAGTAAAATACAAGATGGTATTGATCGATCTGTTAATAATGACAATAATATAGTCAAGGCTGATGCATGTTATAGCTAACATAGTCCAAGAAATTCATAATAAAAGTGCTACAGATGGTAGTATGAATATAATAACCGCTGTTTACTCATTTATATTCAATTTGTTCGATCAATCAATGAAATGCCATCTCTTTTATATTCATTGAACATTAACAAATCATAATTTATCTCACTTACTTGAATTAAATGTTTCCTCTATTCTTGATAGAAACTTTTTTATGGGAATATTCTTGAAAATTTCTGAAGAAATCGATTAAGACCTCTCTTTTAAGGTCGGCAGTACTTGGGAAGAAGCTTAAAATTTGATCCTATAATCAGAGCAAGAATACTAATGACTGTTTGATCAATAAAACAAATAATATCATGCAACCATTATTCGTTATTCCTATTAATAACTAGGCATCAGCATTAACTCTTATTAGATGCCATTTATTATGATGCTTTCCGTAGAGATGTTATCAGTATCGAAATTACCATTATCATCAATATTTAATTAATCAATTGCTTCATCAGTTCCTTGAATAGGAAATGTTTCTAAATCACATTTCTAAGAATTTTACTTACTCAGATTGACAAATTGTACTACTTGATAAATCAAGCTAATCAAATCGATTTAACTAATTTGATTGGTTTAATCAATACTACATACATCTATAACTCAATAACAGCATTGTGAACGCAAAATACTGATAGGCTTATTTTGATCCAGATATCGTATTATTTACTACACTCGATAAACATTCATAGGCTTTAATTTTAAAGCTGTTAGGAGATAAAATAACATTTGGTTCACTCTTACTCTGATAACTATTTATGTCTTACCATTTTTTATGATGTTAATATCAAAGAAGTATTTTCATATATTAAATTTAATCAATAAAGGACTACTAGTATAATTTTTACATTTTGTAAATTAATGATTTTCTTACAATTCAATACAATGTGCATTTGTTTTAAAATGATGACCTTAAAATATAATATTTGTTGATATTTCATTACCAACAGGCCTTTTAATTCATATAACAGTCGTATTATGATATGATAACAGCATGGATTCAACTATCAGTCATACGTGTTTATAGTGATTTAGTAGAATTGTTTGCGATCAAATAAATTTGATTGGACCACCTACTCAATCAAATTTAATGATCTTTGTCTAGTTAAATGATCACTTTTTCTAAAACAGTCTTGATCTATCCGCTTCTCTTACTGTTACTGTGTTTTTATAAATTTGAATAATGAGTATAATTTTACTGCATATATATACCAAGAAATATGAGTTTAAAACACTGTATAACCCTTATGTTTCGGAGAATTTTTAGTATTTAAAGAAGCATGGTTGACAAGCAATGATGTACCATTGCAAGTTTTAATATTATAATTTAGCATTTAATTTTCATATCTAATGTCTATCCACTTAGGCATGAACAGGCAGTTCAACAGATGATCTCTATTGATAGGCAGATTACAATTGATAAATCAAATTGATATTATCTAATATTGTTTGAGATATCAATTGTGTTACTGATGGAAGTTTACTTTCAATTAGTTTCAAAGTATAATAAATTTAACAATAGTCATTTATCTCCAAAGGCAATTTTAATATCTCCTTAACAAATGAATAACTATAACTAGTTTAAATTAACATATTAGCGGGAATAAAAACAGATGGCAATTTTGACCTTTACTGACGTATTTTTAAGCCTAGCGCTTTAAAGTCAGTAAATTTCCGTCTTATATGCAGAAGATAGAAAATTACCGGTAGATAATAGTCAAACCGTTCTCATCCTTTGTGATACTATTAACAAGCTGAGGTTTAATACAACGGTAGTATGTTTTGTAGATTTTGAGATGTCGTAATTCTCCTTTCTTACTCGCTTCTGATCAAATCTTAATCAAAATATGATACGACACACTGATCTTGTTATTTTAAATTAGTTATACGCAATTCTTGTTCTTAGATTACTGCAATGGTATGCTAGTAGTATTACAATATCGTACATTCGATATTCGTTAGCAATCCATCCCATTAGTAAATTAATTGTATAAAAACAGAAATGAATCCAAACTCTAATTAGGGATTAGCTCGACTAATATCCCGTTTTGAAAGCATATCAAACCGCATAACTTCGCATTATCTAAGAATCGAAATAGCCAGAATCTAGGCTCCTATGCCTGAGAGTGATTGTACCATTATCTAAAAATTATTACGAGTAGCCGGACATAATACGTTCGTACTATTTATGAACATCGATATGCGTGAAGGGTTTATCCAGCCTTTAAAAATTAAACCTCTATTTTTGTAAATTATAGCATTTGATATACCAAGTCATACAGTATGTCATAGCCGCATTGCTCAGGATAGCAGCAACAACAAGCTCTCTCATGTATCATTTGAAATAAGAAAACATTAATTCATTGAGAGAATATATGTTAGAAGTTTAATCGACTATATATTATCTATTGCGATAGGTTGAATTTCACTAAATTGCTTGAGTGCTCATCTTTAACGATAAACATGTGAGCTTACACCTATAAAATGATTTGATTTGATCTGAAGTAATCTCATATTATCATATTATTACAATAAAAGATTCAAAATGCGATTGAGTCTTTCTCTTGTGATTATTAGCTAGCAATTCGTTACTAAGGCGTCGTTAGCGTAATTAGATATGATACTACAAAAATCCAAGAGCCGTATGGATTGCAAGCCAAGCCAATTCAAATAATACAAAAATTATATGGACTAAAAGTTCTCATAAATATTTCGTTGATTCGGTTTCAATCTCAAATCTTGGATCGTATTTGATCAGTTAAATTGCTCCTACGACTACAGAATAGTAACGATACTGAATTTATTAGTCTACCCCCTTAACCAACGTATCTCATTTAGTATATCCCAAAGCAACGGTGTTTTCTTATAATTTATTCGCCATTTGATAGCAATGATTCGTGCTATTTCAAATACTTTGAACAATTCAATTAATGCGAGTTGTATCACTTGTATGCCTGTGAATAACTATAAATTTTTTAATATTTCGGTGATAATTATAGCATAAATTCAGAAGTTCAGCATAGATTTCAAAGCTAAACAACGGAGCTGGTACTCTGATGTAATTGTAATCAAGCCAGCATATATTAAAACGGAAAGTAAGCATATCAGTTCCCTCAAAAAAATGGATATCATGATACGTTACAGATGTACGCCTACAACTAGCGCCTAGGGTTATAATTTCGATGCTAGATATTGTGTGCAACTCGATATTATTTCTAATCAGCAATTGTGACATAAAAACTTAATGCTATAAGTACGATAGGCCTTTAACATATATTAAATTACAGTACGTCGTAAAATGTCCTATACACTTCATCATGGCGACTACGATAAGAAGATCGAAGATTAAAAAATATTAATGTTACAGCAAAGATTATTACGAAAATCTTACAGGCTGTTACAGATCGCAAAAGGTCTGACTAATCCCCTGAACTCTCTCAAGGCGCATATCTTGCTGGATCTTTATTGTGATATCCAGTTTAAGTACTAAATAATATAGTTTAATGACTAGTTGTCTTTAAAGAGATTTCAGTGACTGCGTAACTATCACCAGTAAGTGAGGCACTGCAGTAGATCTTTCCCTTACCAAGCGACTTAAAACCTAATTGTAACACCTAGTATGCTACATATTCTAAGCAAGATTGAAGTTATCAAACTATCCAATCAAGATATGCATAGTACACTACAATTTAAGCTACGGAGTACTATATTATTTTATACATTTTCAATACAAAAAAATTAATGAAGTGATAGATTAATTGCAATAGAATCATTACGCTATACACTGGTTAAAAAGAATCTTTCGACTACTATTTATCTGCTAAGCAATCTACGATGGATAGAGACAGCGATGTATTGATATCTTAAAAAGTACCTTGGAATGGTACTTAAACTAAAAATATTCAAAGTGACTTACCAACCAACTGGAAGTTACATATCCATATCATTAATCTGCTTTGATATATTATTTGATCGTAAAATCGTGCAATTTGAGCTGATTAAGCTGAATAACTGCCGTGATTTGATAAAATACGAATTTAATGCTTACATCTAATTCATATATATATGTGCAATTGCTCATACTTATAAGTTAAATTAATCAGAAAAAAGTAACAGATGTTTTGGATTAAGTGTTAAAATCTTAATTATTAAAAATAAATTTAGGCCATGTGTCACCAAGTAATTTATAATGTGTTTTACGCTTGCATACATAAATAGCCCCTATATGAATACGTTATTTCCCAATACAAGCATAATAAAGAAATTCTTACTACAGATAGCCGAAATAAAGATATTGTTTAGTATCTTTCTGATAAGACTGTATTATCCCTTTGCAATACGATCTTTCGAAAATTAAAATTTAGAACACTCCTTCAATATTCATATTTTAAGTATTGCCACTTTAATAAATCTATATGATCTTAACCTGCATTAAAGTTGGCAATATTAATCGATTCTTAATCATGAAAGGAAATTCTATTGTGATACGTTTAATTTTTCCAATTACTGATCGATCCAGAAGATTAAATCTTGCTATATGCAGCATATTGTCTTGCCAAAATAAGATACTGTAGTTTACGAAAATAGGATATAAGAAGACTTATGCATCTATGTTAATTCACAAACAGATGGTGTAATAAATTGAAAACATTGATTGATTTTAAGTGCATGAAACTCGTATATTATTTTGTGAAGAATCGTATCCAGTTTCAAATTTTAGTACCCTGATTTTGCATAGTTCTACAAAAGCTATATACTGCACATAGTATGACTGTAACCTCCAAATTTCATCAATGCCTCTAATAAATCATTTAGTGTAGTGGAATATATTTTATAAATAGAAATATCGGAGAATCACTGGTTTTAGGCTTAGCCCTTGTCTGAAGTATTGACCTATTAGATTAGGCAACATAAGAATAATCTAATTTTGCGTACGCGATATTTTGTTATTGCAGAAACCTCTGTACGCTTCATTTTCGAAATGTCACATGTCAGTTGTATTACAGTTTAACATATTTTAAAATAAAAGGTAATATCAGATATAGGATTCCTTCTATTCTATGATATCAATTTTTGTTCTCAATCTTCAAATTACAAAATAGAATCATCATAAGTTTAATACACGAATTTGTAAATCAACCATATGCAAGAAAGGAATAATATTACTTTTGGATAAATTGTTATTGTGCTAGAATCAGTCTAGTTGAATTAAACAATTTCATCTCTGGGACAAGGAAACGTACAGTAAAAGTCTATAAGTAATTACTGACTTAAACTCCCCTTTAATAAAAGTTAAACACACACAGCGACGTACCGTAAAGATAGAACTTTTATTAGTATAGACACATCTACAACTTTTCACCACACAACTCTACTTAAAAGTTCCCGTTTATATAGAAACTCCCTAATTTGTAAATAACAACAGTATTATTTTTATACCTTACTAGTAGAGATATCTCGAACTGAGATATTCCTTACATAGCTTTTCTATTAGTAAATATTTTTAATCTCTTACTCATATTTAATCTTAATCTAAGCGTGGATGCTGTCTAATTCAAGTATCAATAGCTAGAATTTGAATCATCTTACTACTATCTATACATAGTAATAATCAATATCAAATATGTAATAAACTATCACAAATAATATCCACGTTAAGACCTTACTTATCTTCCCTGGTACTATAAATATGGATATTTTCCATATTAGTTACTACTGTAATTATTAAACTACCCTAACGGTGAGGTAACATCGTAACAGATATCACATTACGGAGCGAAAGAATCCCTTATTAGAAAGTTCTATTACTGTAATTGTCATCATATAAATCAAAATTGGAAACGTGAAATTAACCACTACCCATCTACTGTTCGACCTGTCTTCCTCAGCATTTTCCTACGGTACCACTCCACTACTGGCGATTTCCTATTGCCAACACTAAGAGAAGTCGCTCTTACGGATTAAACTGCTTTTAACTCTTTTTCCATCTTTTCGTATCGCTGATACATGGCAAGCAATGGGATAACTGCATTATTGATTCCAAACAATTGCTGTTTTAAATTTACTTCAAAAATTTATAGTTCTTCCGACTATTGATTATCAGCTTCACTCTCTAAGATATGTGTATACGTGTGTCTAAAACCTAATAAAAATTCATTTTAAATTACTCTTTTCCCTTCGTGATTGCTAATTCTTATAAAAATTCTAATCTCGGACACAAAAATATAATTTATTCCCGCAGAATGAGTAAAAAAAACTTTGTATTTTATCAAAAGAGGTCTTATGATACTGGCCTTGACTTCTTAACAGAAATTTACACACGCGCATTTGTGACATTAAATAACGATATTAGGATTAGTATATGTTAAAATTGGCAGACTTTTCCTCATTTCCATTGCAGTACTGTGAGAGACAAATATAATTACAAAGATAATTTCTATAGAGTGAGTGAGGCTCAGAGTTTCGTTTTAATGCTTTCAATTCCCACTAGAGTGTTAAAATAGAGCCTTCAATAAAGTAATTTCACTTGGAAAATAATTATACCATCCTATCTACTACTGAATAAATAAGTCAAATAGATAAGTTTCACTTTCATAACAGATAATTAACTCTTCTTGATTGCTAATTCTGTTCATATATAGAAATATATTTGCCCACTTTATCTAACAGAAAGTCAAATACTGTATTTCGATTGTTCAAAAATGATATAATAGCTCATACACTACTATATTTCTATCTCAGATGACGTTCCTACGCTTCTTGTTCACTACCTATTATCTGCTAATACTACGAATTTTGAAAGAAATGTTAAAACTAATTTTACCTAAGTAACGAGACGCTATAATTTTCGGCAAAACGAATGATTCTCATTTAGAATATACAATTGAAGATCAACTAATTTCTTGATCAATATGCAATTGGTACCGCAGTACTCTACATGTTTTGCTAGCTACTCTTGCTTACGATATCTTACTAATAATGTACTAGTTCCTAGCATAAAGTTATCTTCACGAGGTATTTTACATTCGTCCACTATTTAAAGCAATTTTTACTCTAACGATGGTCTTAAAGTGTGTCGTGCAATCAATTTAGAAATAGTACGAGTGCTAGATAAATATTTATGTATTCATGAGATTGTATATACACGCGTAAGCTTGTACGAATTTAGTCACACATACCGTTATTTGCAATGTCCTTCAGAATCTTTCTTGCAGGTTGTTAAAGTTGTTTTCTGATGGGCTATTTGAAATTCTTATTAAAGGAAAATACTTTAAGCAACCACTGGATAAACACTAAAGTAAAAGGATCAAATACACAATCAATTTGAGTTAAGATGCCATTAACATATTACAATTATAGGGAATCTAAAATGATTTCAAAAATATAACAGGTATTACTTATTATAAAAATGACTATTTTTCAATATAATATATTTGATAATTGAAAAAATTGCTTTCAGATTCTGGCAACAGCCTAGTGCTCTAATTATTCATTATAATGAAAAATGAATTCTATGAGCATTTTTCAATACTTGGCTACAGATATCACAAGTATGGTCTAGAACAGCGTTACTTCAAAATCACAATAGTTATTTTGTTATTTTTTTATCGAAAGATCAATAGGTATAATAGAAATATAGACTTAGATCAAGAGGATCACAATAAAGTTAATTTTACTTCTTGAATAGAGAAAATCGTTGCTCGAAAGTGTTCAAGCCTATTCAGGAGAGTCATTTTTACTCTGTCAGCGGAAGCAAAATAGGTGAAATAGAAATTCACAAAAGTTCAAGGTTATGATAAGGGTAATTATCAAAAGTTGAACACCCACATTGTTTATCGTTATTTTATTCACTCATACTTTACTTAAATTCCATATCTAGTACGCTCTATGTTTAATAAACACAGCTATATTTCTTTATAATCATGTATACGGAAAATTAACGATAACTATTACTGCCTACGAAAATCTGCTCAGTCAAATCGTACTAATAATATTAATAATGATTAATTTTGTAATAGCTATAAGATTAAAAATATATCTAGCGATATTTGTCATTCGATATTTGCCGATATATGCGTATATTCTTGATAGAGGATTATTGGAAAAGAAACAAAATGATATCAATTAACAGCACACTGTGCTTAAGCATTATAAAGCTTCATGCAATCCAGTCCATTTTATTTATATGCCGTTTGGACATTGTCAGGTGATAATGCTTAGCCCGATATTTCCTTTTCATTCAAAGTACCCCTCCCCACATCATTCCTGATAACTTAAAGGTATACAATCGCTTCCATCGGTATTATTTTTCATTAAAATTCATTAATGTAGTAAAATAATAAGTATTGAAATAATTAAGATAAAAAATGAGATCGAGATCACATTTGTTATTATTACTTTTGTTTGAATTCATGTCTTATAACGATAGCATTGGATGATGATGCCAACACAGTTGATCGGAAATGAACAATTTCAATACTAGACAGCATGGCTCAAGCCTTTCCTATTAAAACCAATCCTTAAATTTTAATAACTAATACTAATGACTTTATTCTTGCACGTGTAATTTAAAAGCCCATATATAGAGGATATAAATAACCGAATATTTCAATTTGACTATGAATCTATTTACTTGACAGTCATCAAAATCTCAGCAATATCTCGTCTTTAGCTCTGTAATAGAAGCAAAATCTATTTACTTTTGGCACTGAATATGGTGCATTGATACAATAAAATTTTTAGGGAAAACAATCGCCAAGGGTGAAGATCAAATGATGTATAACAAAAACAAGTATGTTTTTCTTAGATAATTCATGACCATCTCATCTTTGTTAACTTTCACAATCATGGATGCAGGGAATCCAAGCGTAAGTCTTGTTAATACTATATGTATTATATCGATATCAGTTAAATTTTTTGACTATATAATAAAAGCCAATTGCAGTGCTTGTTCCATATTATATATATCTATAGGTAAAAATAGACAACTTTATGATAGAATGAGCACGAACAGGCCCTTCCAACGAACTCAAAAAAATGTACATTTTGCGTCTATTACATAAAGTAGATTTTTCAAACTGGCTTTTATTAGTATTTGCTAATATATATGTAGTACTCCACAGAAATAAATGTAAATTATTAAGTTTCAGTTGCGATGATGATAAATTTATCGAGTAGCCACTTATCATCAAGTGTTCGATAATAGGCCTGTTATCTTAAAGTATTGCTTTAGACGAAATAGTATAATAGAAGCAATTAAAGTAAAAGTTACTCCAGGTGGAAATGATGGGAAACAACACTTGGCAAATAACAATAAGAGCAAGGAAATCGTCGTTGATAATACTTAGATAATTAGCTGTGGCGCCACTATCAATTCAATTAAAAAAAATACTACTTTCTTTCTGTTTAATTGGGCAACAAGTCATTAGTTTGACCTTTTCTTTGAACTACAGATTGTATTGATAAATGTATGTTATCTTATTGCTATAATTAAATTAAGAGACAACACTAATGGTAATAAGTCTACCAGCATCACTTATTCATCAATAGTGTTGTAATTCAGCTATTCAAGAAATTCTTTTAATTATTATAGATATAAATCTTTAAAATAACCAGAGATGGCAGCTTAATCTTTATATTAATGGTCTATATACGTGGACAATCGAATTATCCACTATATAATGTTATTAGAGTTATTCTTATCATTTAGAATCTCAAATGTACAGTATAAAGTCATAACTTTTACTCTATTTAACGTTAAAATAATTATGGTAGCAGTTGACTAAAACATGTGATGCTTTTTGATCTTAGGAACACGTAATCACAGTCAAAAAGTTAAATTCATCATTATTATCATCTTAATACAAAGACAACACATTCTATTAATTATGACATATCCATCCTGTTTACAATCAAATGATCGAACTCAATCGAATAAAAGGTTGGTTATACTTGAGATAGTTTAATATCTCCTACCTAAATCGATGATTAAGATATAGAATAGGTCAAAAAATTTTCGATAATAATCCATCGAAAGACAATACAGATTATAAATCTATTCTATAAAGTAGAAAGCATCTTTTCCTTACGAAATGAAACAAAGTATGCATATTGACTAGTGCCGTATCTTATTTTGTATAGAACACTGGGCAAAACTCGTCTCGGACTGTATACCATTGATAGAATGTCATTACTGATAAAAATACAGCATTGATGATAACTCCAACATGAAATTTAGGCTAACAGGGTATGATAGATCGTTAATATGGAATACAAATATTAAGGAACTGAAGGCTCTAGTTATAACTATCGTTAAGATCCTCACTTGGTAAAACATTCAGTTAATAAATTATATTGTAGATGAGTAGCATAAAGCAAATTGGTGCATCATGATTGCAATAATATTCGAAAAGTCGTTTTTAGTTAGATGGACTTATTTTATATAATGCCTTGATTGCACTCTCATCTCCCCATAGCGGTCAACAACATTGTTTATAGCAAGTTAGTTTCTGATTTAGATTTTACAATTACAAATTCTTAAACGCTACAGATACATGTACCTGGAATCAAATTTTGTTGTAGTTTATGTTACTAAAAATTAAAATTAGTACTTTACTTACAATAGCGCTGATATTCATAATTTCTGTAACCCTTTTACGATTCATAATCTTATCAGTATTATTTCAAAGTCTCAATTCTTAGCAATAGCAATATAGACAATATGCTAATTTAATTATTTTTACTATAAATGATACCTGGATATTCTATGATTTAAATAATTATATTGCTTTGATTTATCAAGTAAGATATAATTGGCTCCATTAAGAATTATATAAATTTCTCTTAGTCGTATAATGTATCTCAGATGTAAATATCGTGTTAATATTTTATAAGAACATTCGGTAATATTGAGATTACTACTCGGATTATTTATCAGGGAATACTCTCAACTCTAAAATGTCATGGATGCATTTGTAAGAAAAGTAACAAGCTACTCTATTTTCATGATTATAACCTCGTTAGATACCGTAAACTCCAGTAAAACACGAATTGACTCTAATATCAATATCTTTAAGTACCATATTAATTATCTAACTTATGTACTAAACCTGACTGTCGGTTTAATCTAAACTATTTAAGGGGCAGATCTTCTTCTACTAGCTGTACTCGTACGTGATCGAGTATCACAACTCTAATAATCCTTCGATATTGCTCAGTTTTATAAACCGTAATGTAAATTGATCTTTCTGCTAAAGCTCTTGCATAATATAATACAAGGGTTCCATTTATACGCTATTCAAGGATAATAGACTAATACAATATGCTATTAAGGTTTCTATGTTCAAACCACTAAATTTCCAAGCACTGTGATCTATATGCATATAAGGACTTGTAACTAGTAAAGTCTTCTATGTTACATGTTTTAAGGTTTTGTTAGAAAAATTTTAAGATTAGCTGAACAAATTACCAACAATAACCGCTGCATGCATAGCAAACGTTCCAGAAAGTAACTCCAACACAACGCAAAGTAATCAGTAGAAATTCTATAGCTGCCGGGGTATAAATTATCTATGCGTAAGTTTAAATCTTAAAGATCCCTTTCAAGTTGCTATAACTGGCATTTAACTGTAAATTAAAACCTAAACTTTATACTAAGTTTAATTATATTTAATATAGATAAGAAATTTTAATTAACGATGAACACGGTTTGAAGATGCAAAATGAAGATATATAAAACTGTACCTACAGAAATATGAAGGAAATGCAGTTTTTCCTATGTGAATTAGCTATAATATTAGACTTATAAAGTACCGTAACATATAAGTTTAATCTTGAGTTAGCAGTCATAGGTAATAGTATTTCTATCCTTTTAATTACCCTAGCGTCAATTACTTGAATATTGTTGATATGGTAATTGAAATGTCAACGAAAGTAGCTTCGTTTCAATATAAGGGACTTGCAATTCCTAATCTCGGTTTGCGTTTTAGCTATATATCTCTCAGTGCGAAATATTCAGTAGAAAGCCATAATTGCAGGCAAGAATCGATACGAACAAATTAGCTGTACTATAGTTTTGTAGGAGATTTAAATGTGCGCAGTATCGCTATTTTTAGACGTTACGATTTAATAAGGTATCCTAGGCATAAGCCAAATTTTAGATACCATTGGGCAAAGTAGTACTAAAGGAAGTTACAATTAACAATAACCTTTTCATTAAGGACTTCAACTTATCAACTTACGTAAGTATCGTTTCCGATTTATTGTTGAACAAAGTGTAAGTAAGAAAGTTTCTTAAAATCTTTTTTTTAGACTTATCTGCAATTTCGTATTTATTTGCAGAGCTAGGCTGTATAAGCATTTAATTTAACTATTAATCCTTTTCATTAAGCTGTGATTAGCATGAAGTTTGTAGGTTAATCAAAACTTTCGCTGTATCGCAATGGGGATAAAAGTAACTCTGTAAATCGCTAATATGAATTACTAGGCTAGAGACAGAGCTTGCTGGTATTTATTTTTTCAGATATCGACAACTATTACTATCAGCTTATATTTTAATTTTAAAACTAATTAAATTCCAAGAACTGTACTTATTACTAAGTATAGCTATGTTAATTAACAAATAGATGTCAATAAATTAGCGATGATTTCTAGCCATCACCTTAACTAAATGGTAAGCATCAAATGCTGAAAAATAATAGTTAGTCAACCGGCATAAAATGAAGCATGATCTCCTATAAATACCAAGCCCAAACAAAGCTAATTGTTGTAAATACCATAATTCTTCACCATACATTTAAACCACTACTCGGCACAATTTGTCAATTTCTGAATAATGCAGAACCTTATACAGGGCATTATAGCTACATTTTATTAAGGGTAATTTTCATTTTACTTCCCAATACCCCTTGAATATGGTTAACAGTAATATGACTATGTCTATCAATCTTGGCCAGCCTCTTCCATTTTAAGATACCCATTAATGTCTATGATCAAGCCAGTGGACTACTGATATCAATTATATTTCTCTATTACATGTAAATAGTGCATAGTAGAGAATCTCGATAAATATTATACTATCAAATGTTAAATTGATCCTAGAGAAGTAATTATGATTGTAGAGTAATTGGCTTAAAAATTTAGCAAGAAACCATTATGTAGTATTAGATCAGTATAAAAGTTCAATGGATGAATAGGACTATTCGTATTTTTCGATAAGTGTTATTACTTCAATCCAAGAATTTCACGTTGTAATCATTTATTGTTCGATAGTACACGCCAGTTTCTAATCAAACTATCTTATCGTTATTAAACATTGAATATACTTGTAGATGTGTTAACGGAAAATATCGATGAAAGAGTTTAAATAACATAGGAATACTGCAGATTAAACTGCTATTCTAACTATTTCGTAAATTCGAAAGTTAAATTAAACTAAATAGAGTGATTTACCTTCAGGGCCTTTGCAACTTTTCTTAACTTTAAAGGTCTTCCAGAATATCTGTCCTTTAGTTTCAGGTCAATTAAGCTTTACTTTAGCAAGAAACTAATGATTTAAAAAAATATAATAGGATTGATATGATAAGTAATACAATAGCTATTAAAGGATTTTGATCAGTATCAGTCAGTAAGGCTGGTAGCAAATTGCTAGATATCATGTTTATCTCCAGTTTTGTCGATTTATATTTTTTGTTTATGATGCCGTCTTACATAAATATATTAATTCTGAACTTAAGATACATGTAATAATATTCACGTCAAGCTCAAAATGGAATAAAATTCTTTGTCAAATTCTAGTTGTAGAGGTGATAGATATCAAGCACAGTACTAAACGTAAACTAATTTTTCTCTCGTACCTTAAAATAAAGGACTAACGAATTATCAAATAGAGACCAGCAACTACAATGTTAAAGAAAGATAAATGTCTGTACATATGCGTACCACCTGATACTTAAAATAGACTACCATTGGAATACGAATTAAAAGATAAGAAAAAATAAAATTTTACGGTTTTATTCTATGCAAAAGAATTACCAACGATTCGTACTCTAAGGATTTCTGATACTCTCTCAAATATTGCTAATCCGTTACCATGGCTTGGAATGGATTTGTGCAGTAGCTAACATATAGGATGGACTGCATGATTAAAAATGATTAGAGGATTTGACAAATATTTTCAATTCCTTTTTGAATTTTGGCATAACATTAGTTAATGAGGAAGACTATGTAAGGAAAATTTTCTAAAATGGTTTCAATAGGTAATTAAATATCTAAATGAATATAGGCATTAGCAGATTTTTATGGACAATCGAGATTTACGTATCGGAATAAGACAAATAAGGAAGAAACGCAAATGGAAGTAGAAATGGGGGAGGAGAATCGTGTTAATCTTGTCACTTAAATCTACATTGTCAAATCTATTCATGTATTTAACAACTGGGATACTGTATAAAAATAGAAAGTCTCGATCTTGATTTAAGCTATTTGACGTAATCAATAACAATTGTAGAGGCCATAAGTATTTTTTCTTCTATGCTAAGAGAATAGACTAATTAAAGATAAACTGAACGAAAGCACGTGCAAAAGTAGACAATAATAATCTTAATTTAATCATTAAGTTTTGAATACCCTACAGATGAGCATAATTGCTAAGTTGTTGTAGATAAATGAATTTTAGGAAATCCAATTTATTTTTAAACCACTTATTCCTCAATTAGTAATGTACAACATACAGAAAATTAATCCATATTAAAATGCAATAGTTTTATCGTAAAATTTCTTATTTCTTTGCTCTATGTTAACCATTTCAATCTCGTTTTCCTATACAAACATTGTCATAAAATACTAAAATCTTGAATTATTGGAATCTCAAGGAATATCAAACGGTTAAGCTTACAAACTGTGTCAGAAAAGCAGCACTTAGGTTCCACCACCACAAACTACTACATATTCTTAGATAAGTACTGATCATGTGATCTATAAAAACGGTTAGGCATAATATCTACATTTAAGGTAAGCATTACATATGTTTCCTTATCGGTTTCATGTTTGCCAGATAGATAAAATAGAAGAAGAAAATGTCTTTCGTAGGTTATTGAACTTAATTTGGATATGATATCGGTTGTATAGGCAATCCTGTTCAGTATTGTGCTACGAAAAATCCGGCTACCATTTTTACAGTGTAATTATATTATTTAGCATGGAGTGAGCGGATTGAGATAGTGTAGCTGCTGTTTCTTCGGTATAGCAAAGAAATTTCATACCGGTAAATAAAACACAAAAAAAATCAATGAAATTGCAACTTTTGCATACTAGTAATATGAAAGAATAAATCTCGCAGCAGTATTCCATCAGTTGCTAGAACTAAGTAGATAAACTAATTATGGATATCTTTCTGATAGATAATCCTTTAATGAACGATAACGTCAAGACTGTCCGATCAACTCCAGATAAATCATTCATCTATACCGAATGATTTCAGTGGGATAAATTTAGGATTCCTTTCAGATTGTACAGTGCATACGCGCTACTTCATCAGCATCATCAATGACAGTCACAAATATTACTTTGGTATAAATAAGCTAACAATAAATGCTGAGTACTCATTGATATGATATCAACTAAAAGCTGGAATTAGCACACGAGCGTTTGTACCATTCGCTAGCAAATAGTCTTACGTATTTTTATAAACCACTCACATACTATTATCGGATTTTCGAAAGAAAATACGTCATCAAAAAGTCCTAAAACAGTATTTTAAAGCTTACTTTATTCATTTGAAACGAATTTGTTTAGCTACTCACTAGTTTTATCTGCCTACAAAACTGGTTATTGCTATAGCGTTGAAACTGTAATTGAAACATAATAAATGTAAAGGAAAGAGCACTAGCGACTGATTGCTGTGTGATAGTACATGTAGCAGTAATATACATCTCAAATAGCTACTATCAACTTTAAATAGCGTAGATCAAATGATAATCTAAATTAAGTAAATTAGAAACCAATTAGCTCATTTTCTACTATTGTTTTAAGGGTAAACCGTTTCGAGTCTGGCTATCGCAACTTCGAATAATGATATTAATGGAACAGAAATTTTTATAAGATGAGTAGATATACTGTCAAATAGTTACTAGCAAGATTTCGTGCCATCTAGCAAAAATAATACTCGTACACGGATTTATTAATGATCATCGTCAGTGACTAGTATAGAAATAATTCTATGGCCCTTAAGTATCAAGATTATATATAAAAAAATCGATACAGGGTGCAGTATTGAAGCATACTGTACTATAGCTTAAGAGAATTCCCCTTCATTATGATTCTTATCAACGTGCAAAACACTGTGCTGCATTTTCTTGACATAGCCAAAGACTGAGCATGAGTAGGCAGCTGATACCTTCGATATCTAATTAAGTCTTAGTAGAGCAGTTGCATTCATCTTGTAAGATTGATGTTATTCTTGAATTATAAAATATTAATGATCTAGATAAAATACTATTTACTATAGCATAAATACCATCGTCATCGAAGTAAACAATATGATAGAAGAAAGGATATATAATATTTGTGGCGCCGCATTCACAAATACGTTTATTTGTAGTCTTAAATTTAGAATATATTTACTAATTTTTCAGTTACTTAATTGATAGCGAAACTGTCTAGCAATAAACCGATTCAAGGGCCATAAAAATGTAAAATTCTAAAATAACATTAAAATGTAATTAATCATTGCTTTAGATTATATTAAAGATGATGGGTTGCATTATATCTATTTGATAGTCTTTTCTATCTTTAACTACCTTGCCGTAATTGTATAGTTAGCTACCTAATTAAGAAAACAAAGATTACGGCAAACTGATTAGATCTGAAGGAAAATAATTTCGTATGCCATAGTATCTCCTAGCTTTTAAATGTTTATACATTCCAGAATAGCTAGTAAATTTTAGAATAGTAATGGCGGATGTAAGATAATCTAATGGCAACTCTGTTTTTAATACCGATATTACAGGAACAACAAAACGCTAACTTAATAATTAGTTAAAATAGATATTTATGCGAAAAATAGCTCAGAAAATTATTCATATCTGTAGCGTTATATGGATGTAAACGAACCATAACCCTGCATAATGGCTTTAATTCTTAATACCCAGATTGCAAAAGCCCTATAATTAACACCTGCTAATTATTAGTACCGGCATGCATTGAATTAGATTAAAACTGCATACCATACACCAGTAATTTTGATATATTTTCGTCTTAAGAGCTACCAGTTTGACACTCGTATTTTCTCACTCTAAGCTGAAAAGCAAAATAATCTACTAGTTGTCAATAAATACTAACCCCTTCCGCGCATACCCAAATTGAATGTATATTCATCTAAGATTAGCAGCTTCTCATCCTACATGACCGAACTGATAGCATTCACATTCTTTAAATAGAATACTGATAATGTTATATTCTACCAGATCTTTACAAAATATTAATAGAGAATTTTTCTTTTCTAGATTAGAATCAATCAATAATGGAAAGATTACGTTATTTTTCAGCTTAGCTTTTACAACTTAATGGTAATAATTGTATTAATTACACCCTGTAATCTATAATCAGTAGTGAATTAAAGTATGCATGTAAATGATACACGAAAATACCAGATATCTTCCTGAGCTACCCAAAACGAATTTGTAAAAGGCTAGAAAAAGTAGATATTAAGCTAGATATTTAAGTACTTCTAGTACTTAATTTCATCGACGATAACTATCTACTTTGTCAAGTCATCTCATTATGATGCGAATCAAAAGCAAATTAAAATATCAAATCAGTCTGACTATTAGTACTGCACTGGACATTACTAGGATATAATATAAATGTATACACGACGAGTTAATCAGTTATAAAATCGCCCCATATGACGTGAAAAGATAGCAGCACTATTTAAAAAATTTCTCAATAAATTAAGATTAAAAATTTTACCAATCTATCACTAATAAAATGGGAGAGTTATATAACATGTATAAAAATATATAAATATATATTAGATATATAAGTTAGCTAATTTGGAATTCTTTTCCAAGATCATATATTGGTGTAATCTTAGTTGGTAATAGGCATGCAGTATTTGCTGTTGATATTCATGATATTTAACTTATTATGGCTTCGTTAGAGCGTTTCTGTACAACTGAACATGCCGGTAGGTTGCAGCACGGTAGCTCTAATAGTTATAATTAACTCCATACATACGGTAGCACTATTTCCTAATATACAGTTCTAAGTTCGAAACGCGGGTTAAATGATAACGATAAAGGCTAGACTACTCATGAGAGCTATAGACTCTTTGTAGTCTTTAATGAGTATCTGTCTCATGATATATATTCTGTGGTACATATCTTGACTTACCATTCACGTTATAGTACGATTATGGTGCTAATATAATAAGAACATTGGCAAGCACTAAAATTAACGCTTCTTTTCAATTTCATATGCTAGGTTACTGAACCATCGCGGTAAAGACCTATTGGTAAATTGAAGCAGCCAATCCATTACTTAACGGTTACACATGTAGCTGGTATATCATACTCATATCGGTAGTTTTGAAATCAATTCAATTCCTGATTTAACAAAATCAGATAACGAAGATCACAAAGCGAAAATTAGTCAATCACTACTGAAATTGATTAGAGATAAAAAATTATTTCGCATCAGCAAATGCGAAAGCTATACTCTGTGCTTACTATCAAAAAATTATCGTAGATTGTATCTTGAGCTGACTTAGAGATGATTGCAATACCATACGACAGTATTATCCAAAGATTTCTAGAAAGTAATCGAAATTATACCTAAAGTAGGTGAATCCAATGGTCATGATAATATACTGTGATCCAGCGAATTATCACGCCATACATCAGGTAGAATAGTGTACTGCATCATGTACACTATAAGTAATGTATTGTGATTAGTAGCGACATATCAAACTTTTCAATTATAGACCTGAAATAAGCTTGGCTTAAAGAAAATATAGCGTGAAGAGTGCCTATTGTAGTGCTAAAGAAAATATTAAAATAATGTATGCTGTAATTCACAATTAAAATCTTAGAGGCTTCTGTTTCAATGAATTAGTACGAAGCAGTAATAAAGCAATAATGTACTCGTATCATAAGCATATACATTATATAGACCATATTTATTCGCGGTATAATTTACAGAGGACTAGTTCACTCTAATGACCTTGGATACTATTAAGTCTATATAAGGTTTTATAAAGTCTGAATCATATTTAATAGAAATTATGCAAATTTATCGTGTGTATAAAGTGAACGGCTACTAAATGTACGCACACTGTTAGTATGGAATAATCTAAATAAATTTATTCCCTTGGCACAGTAATCCCTTTTCCAAAAAATACTTTCGATAAGACTGAGGATTAGGCAGAAATTTGACAATCGAGAAAAGATAGCTTCTGTATAATCTTATGCTTTCCTAAAAAAACTCTGCATGATAATACCTGATAGTCAAGAATATTAAGACTGATTCACACCTTGTACCAAATTTATGATAACTCTTAAGGTTTAATATTAGACTCAATGCTTAAATTACTAATGTAGATAATCTTATTTGGATAAACTAGCAAATGCTACCTTATTACTTAGATAGCTACAAGATAATCAAACGTTTATCCTCATGATGCTTTTCCTTATACCTTTGACTATAACAATTAAAGAGTCTAAAGAGTAACTGATCAAACCGTTTAAAAACCGTAAGTAGCACTCTTTTGTCACTTCCGCAATGCTACATTCAGAAAGCGTAAACGTGCTATAGATATCATAAATAGAAATTTGCATGTCTTTTCAAACGAAGTTTTAATTATGATAAAATTCTAGGACTACGGTATAAAAATTAAAACCCAGGTTTTGTGCGATGTAGTTTTTAGAGATAATTAACGTGCAGATAGAATCAGATTGGAAAATGAAAATAGGAAATTCAGAACAAATATATCCCATTTACTTAAGCCCATGTCTTTAATAGAAGTTTTAACGTGTGGGGTATATTGTTTTTGGATAAATCGACAACAGGGAAAATAAATGCTAATTGGTATTAAAATTAACGTAAAGTAAGAATTTAATTCAGTAGTTAAAGTTTCATAAGCTCATAGTTCCATATCTTTGGTTGCAGCTTGCAAAATATTACGAGTATTACAGTGGGACTTATGCCATTTCAAGTTAAGTACTCATCGTAATGATCAAAGTGAGAAGACGTCAGGAATTTAACTCTCTTGTCTAAGAAGATATAAGGCAGAATGGTAAAAAATAACATTAAAGCAATCTCGATACTGATGGTCCACGCTTCGCTTCGCCTTGCAACCAGGCGGATGCTATTACAGCAATAAGTTAAAAATTATAACTTCTCGTAAAATTAAAATAGTCATAATAATTATCACCGCAATAATAATAATCATGTCGAAGGATTAATCGCCAACGTGACTGATATGAAATTCAAAAATAGCATACCGTCTATATTTGCAATATCTATTTTAGCAAATAATAGGTCTGCAAGAGTAAAATAATACAAAAATGGATGAATTGGTGTAAGTACTGTAGTTAGAAAGAGATAGAAAGTAGCGTATATAAAACAGTAACGGACAGAAGTTGATCAATTAAAATGATTATTTAAATTAACATGATATTTTCGTGAATATGAAGCTATTATACGTGCTATTAACAAGTTTTAGTTAATCCAATTACTATCAATTAAACTTACCACTTGCTTGAACTTTGAAGTATTTAGTTGACTGAACAAGATGGAAAGATTCCAAGTTTTATTTTTGTTGTTGTTTTTATTCCCTTTACTTGTCTAACTAGATCAGATCAGATAGCGACAATCGCTACGATACGGAAGATGACAAAGAGACAATATCATCGATGAATAAAATTATGCTCTATTTATCGCAATACTTACTAACAAATTGGACGTTATGCTATGCCAGTACAATTATATTAGTCATTACTGAGAGCACCTAATCGATTAGCTACCTTCATCTAATGTCAAGAATTGAACAATTCATTGTATTGTTAACATCATTATTGACAATATCTGTTTAATCGTTAAATGTGTGGAGAATACAATGCCAGTTATTACTGTTATCTTATCCTGTTCTATACAAAGAAGGACTGTTACCATCTTATTGTTTTTTACTACTCACATAATTATCTAGTATTCCTTCTTTGTTAAGGCGATCATATGAGAATAGATTAATAAGCTACATGTAGTTAAAAAATATTAACTACAATACTAATCATGTTTATCCTCAAGTCATTAGGCTATTACTGTATAGTAATTCTGATAAAAACTATAGCTTTAGGAAGACGCTTCAAAAAATTGATACTTTGTTCCTATCTTAATATTCATTTATTTCCCTATTCTGAACAAAACCCTTAACAGAAAGCTCAGAGTACGCTAATTTAATATTTCTAGGGTCAATATATACCATTAATGGTAGCTCTTTTAATTTTTATTAACGTTATATGGCATATTAAGATTAACCGAGATGATAGATAATTGTAATCAGTTATGCAAGGTTAATCTACAGATAAATAGAATTATCTATTCCTTCTTATTTTTCTTTTCTCAAGCAGTTGGAAACGGCGGTTCTTAATTTATATACTTGATCTATATTGATGATCAATTAAAACATTTTGCTATTATACGAAATTATCGTAATAATCTAGTGGATAAAATGTTATAGTAGGAATCAATCTATTGATAGCAGGATTTCTGTCTAAATTTTTATTTTTTTCGATCATTCAGTATTATCAAAATTGCCATCACCATCAACATTTATTATCGAACTCACTAAAACATTAGAAGGGGTCATAATGCTTTTACTCTTAAACAACTCTACCTATCAAGTGCCGTATTGATCATTATTCTTTAATTACACATTCTATAATACCAGAGAAAGTATCATAATTAATATGTAAGATAGGAGTGTAACACTGTTTGAGACAATGATACATAGCACAAAATTTAAATTTTTATATCATACGTAGTATTCAAAAACGATTACTTTTAACGCTTCATCAAATCTTTATCAGAAAATCTTCGATATAGCAAAGTTGGATTTCTTAGCTTCTATGTCAATTTAATAAGAAATTTATTTGTTGCAATTTCGACTGACAAGGCCTATCATCTTACGACTGTTTATACAGATGTTACATTGACAAGATTATGACGGCATCTTATGACTGAAGCCGAAGCCGCTTCTTCAAGTTAAACAACAATTATGTATAGAAATAGTTTATTCGCAATCATTAACGAATTATCATTTTCATGACAATGGTAATTTTGCAAGGAAAGAAAAACATCTTTATAACTGATTTGATGCCAACAACAACAATAAAACTACAATAATACAAGTACTATTGGTATGATTACAATAGTAAAACTACCCAAATTCACTTTGTTATTATTAATTCATTACGCCGTCTTCTAGCTTGATCATATTTAATCGCAAATCATCAATAATATTTTAAAGTGAAATAATAGTAGTAGCCACTAAATACTTAATTTTATGACAGTAAGCGCAAGCATAGGTGCTAGAAAATTTTCTATAATTCTGAGCAAGAAGATTCCAGATTCTAGTAGCCAAATGTACTAGCTATACCTTAATTATAGTTATATCAGATATTAACGTCATACAGGCAAATAAGAATTGGCATAGTAACGTTTTTCCCATCACTACGCCAGAAGAATGTTCCTAGAACCCATAAATTAATCATAAATAAGAATCAGTTGATGAAGAGTTTATTTATTATTGTATATAGTTAAATAATTTAACAGCTATCTTGAGGCTTAAGAAGGTACCCTGCTAGTCTCATTGCAATTGTGTTGACACACCTGTCCAGTTGATTAAATTAACCTTTATGATATGGCGCCATTTGGATCGGCTTTTGTCGGCCCTATGTATCCCGTCTTTCTATGATTTATAACAGTTGCTTTTCTTTATTCTTATTACATTCTGTGCATCTGCATCAAAGCCATAAGCTAAATTTTTTCATTTCTACAATACTAAAATGTCACAGAGGTCTGCTATATTAACTCATGATCTATTTCTGTACTATAGCAATGGTTCATTCTATGATTTTGATGTCTTATTATGGCAAAACTAGAGACTATCAACAATACTATTAAAACTATTCCTTAGATTATGACTTTAAGCACAATCCTATAAGCGATATATAAACGATAACATATTCAGAAAGTAAATTCATATTTCACAACATAGGAAAAATACGCGTAATATCACACTGGATTTGCCAGGTCACCACTTTATTGTTATACCCTGCCAATTAATACAAACAGTAGGATCAATAATTATTCTACTTGTGTAATAGTTATCACTGATTAAAGTTTGATCGATTGGAGAGTTCAAGGGTAGTCCTAGTCAAAAAGCATTTTCTTGATAATCTAGCTTACTTTATTAAAGCTCTAATAGAAATTCACTTCAAGCGATCAACAGCTTTTACGGTTATTATTTGCCGGTTACAATGTTTACCTTGCAGCGTTTTATAGTTGGTGTACGGTTAGTTATAGAATCTGTGAAATTTTAAAACAATAGGCAAAATGTGTAATCAGCTTTATATTTATTGATATTCGTGTTGGTTTAATCTTATATCTTACTCAATATGGACAAAATATTTAAAGAGAGAATGACTAAATTATATTTTAATTTCCGACTCATTCATTATTCATACTAGAAGTTTATGGGATTAAACCTATGTTATTATAATCTATAAATATTGTTAAGAACACTTTCAAATATAAGAAATTCGATATTATTTAAGTTCGCTTACTCCGTGCAACAGTTATCAAATTAATGGCAGTATTGTACTAACCATGATCAGCGTTTGTATTAAAGGAATATAAGCAATCAAATACCGATACTATAGTGTATACTAGTCTTACGGCACCATAGTTTTCATTATAATAACTCTATCTTGCTATAAGTTAATAATAGAGATAGTTTTATCTTTTAACCTCAAGTTCATGTCTTTGTGCATATTGTTTGCTAAAGAATGGTGTCAGCGATGAGTTCTAGACAACTCAAATTTATTCTTCAAGTCAATTAAGTACTGTAACATGCGGCATTATACTAATTCATTTAAACCTGGTGGAAGTAAAGGACGAGTTTATTTTTCATTTACTGCACACAAACGCGCAAAGCAAATAGGTTATTTAATGGCACATTGATAAAAAGTTAAATCTATCATTTCTATGTGTGCAGTACTGTCAAAAATTTAGGGTATACTCAACGACAAAACCATGATCCGTAGTATTAGGTAACAATAACCTGGTTTGTAACGTTATTCATATCTTAACCGATTCTACACACAGATAGACGTAGTTATAATTATGCGTAAATGTATTTGCATCACATGCGCTCATAATTATGCTACAATGAATAATAATTAATAGTCTGTAAATTTTCTTAATGGTAATGATATATTGCAACAGGTATTGTATACATTACAGATTATATCCAATAAATATCTTTGCTCTGAGTATGGCAGTATACTTATACGTCTTGCCGCCTAGTACTTGTGACGCTTCAAACTGGTACACCTAAATCTCAATATCGCAGTTTATAAACCGAACAGGTGAATAGTCAATTTATAAATTGATCGGTCAGTTTATAACCTGTCATTGCCAACGGGCAATACATAACTTGACCAGATGAATAAGTTGTATCATTTATATTCTGTATCTTATTAACATCTAAAAATAGCCTTCGATCATGTGTGAAAAGTGAAAATGCAATTTGAGACCATAAAATATATAAGCATCATATACCACACCTAAGTATATAAAGAAGGGTAATTTAATACGCAATGTGAAATTGAATTTATGTTTGTAAATACTTAAGTACTCTCCGCAATTGTGTAGTGAAGCTGTTAGACAAGCTATTGTTATCAACATGTTATGTAGAAGTGAATTAGACATAACTTAAAAGTAATACCAAAATCTAGAGCTGCTAACAATAACAGGTATATATAAGTAATGCTTATGATAATTCAAGCATGTTGATTTCAGCTTCGTAGAATAAGATACTAATCATATAATTTTATTGTCATACTAAGTTCTGGAAGTGTTGAATTATGTTTTTCGCAATTATCATGTCGTAAACGTTAGATAACATATTTAAGCAGCTACACTTTTCTGTCATTGTTGTTCTTAGTCCTTCTTTTCCTTGTCTGTCGGAGCTTGCTGTACTATTGTCTACTTAGTATCTAAATTGATAGAGAACCAGTAATAAAATCTCCTATTCAAAAATTACTTGTGTGAACTACACTTTAATTACAGTTAGTAGAAGAGGTTTTGTTACAAATTGTTAATTAATTATTAGTATACACAGTCATGATGTTTATACCATAGTTTCGTTTTCTGTGCCTAAGATCGAACAAAATCAGGAGGTCATATTTAGATTGTACTTATCATATATTCAAAGGACTACGGTCTAGGCTGCCTTTGGAGAAAACATGTAGAATGAAGTGGCTTGAAATGCGTACCAGCAAATGTAGTTTTCACAACTTTGCATTATCTCAGCAGGTATTTAGTTAAATCATAATACTACCATGATTTTAGAGCAATTGAAAGATAATACCTTTAATAAATAATATTCATATTTATGCTATCGTTAATGATAATGCAATTATAAAGAAAAATTAAAGATAAATAACACAACTGACAGAAAAGTCTCGGATTATGTCTTGATAACACATATCCTAGTTGCTAACTGATTACTTATCTAATCATAACCCTTATGGCAATGATAGCTTTCGTGTTGGTATGAACTAACAACGCAGCAGAGGGAGGTTACAGCAAGTAGCTTAGCATATACTAAAGGACGATATGCCAATTCATGTCAGTATATACTTATTTAAAGATTATCATTGTGTATCATCGATGTCATTTAAGTACTAATTAGTTATAAATTTCTGCTATTCTTTTAGGCAGCTTTAATATCATACGTCACTGCTGGCGTCTACATAAGACATTACAGTAGATACAGTAAATGGTAGGCTATTACTGGACTTACGGCTTTAAACACAATACACTCCTAGAAGTGTAGACCGAAATTTTAATAGGGGTTCACAACACAATATTTATAGACTGCAGATATATTATTCATAAGAATTATCCGCTGTCAGCTCGAAATGGCAGTAATACAATTAACGATAAGACCGTAAAGTCTAAATCCAGTGATTGCTATTGAAAAATTAGTGGATACCTTTCCGAATTGATATGACCTAGAAAGCATTCGAAATTTTATTGCAGAATGCCAAACGATAATAATGAAACAAGCTGTTAAGGTACATTCATTGACTACGATGCAATGACAGCAAAGTGCTTTTAATTACATTGACTGACGTCAACAAAAGCAAGTGTTTTAAGAAATGATTTACTACATTGATTTGTGGCACCGTATTACTATACATGATTATTACTGCATAAATTACTAAACAATGCAACAAATACGATGGAATTAATTGATATTTATGTATATTTATAATTAAAAATTGTAAGCAGTATTCAATAACTCATTAATCACGATCATGAATAAAAACAGTTCATTAAAACACATCTCGACTTGAGCAGAACATAAAATCTGAACTTGAAAAATGATCATAGCAGGAATACCATTACGGATAAAATAAATTAATCAGTACTGATAACTGTAAATACGAACTGTTTGCGACAGCATTTGGTAAATAATTATATCATAAGAACTAGAGTAATAGTTAAATTTCAATTACAAGAAATTATCGTGGGTACTTTAAGAATATAGTGGAATACCTTGTCATGTTCAATAGATATTCAACTATAACTTTTTAGAATATCCCTATAAATTTTAACAATATTCCACGACAGGAAACTTGAACGGGTAATAATGTAAGTTATCAATTCACAAGGATCCATGCTCACTATGGATTATATAATTATAACAAATTTCGTCTTTCTAATATTTTATAATAATTTCATGATCCATAAAATGAATAGCAGAAGAATTTTAGCAATCTCAAGCTGTAAACACGTATTCCCCTTCTAAAGCAGCTGTCGTTAGAGTTAACAATATTAAAGCATAGCATATAGCTCGAAAATGCGATAAAAGTAAACTTTGTATCACTAGATTCGCTAATAAATGATACAGTACAGAAATGAACATTACCCTAGACTTAGGTCTAATAGTATGAAACGAATAATAACAACATGCAATGAAACGTAATGGAGGAACAGACAATTACGATGAAGAATAAAGTATTAAACGAAATATTTCCTGAATATCAAATTAACTCTTCATCTTCATTAACACGTTTCGGACAAGTATTATCTCATTTTAACTTCTTAAGAGAGTTGCACAAGCTATCGATAAATAAAGAAAATGGCATCGAAGCTGATCACTGCGTAATGCAAGTCCTATTTACATGTACAGCTATTCAGAATGACGCATACCTGGGTTAAAATGAAAATTATAAATAACATTCTGTACGATACGGAATATTATTTAAAGCGTTATTACGGCCACTCATTCTTATAAGCAGGTTGATCTTTCAAACTGTTTCTGATACTTGGAATGTGACGATGCAGATGCTCCACCTTCCATATGATAAACTCTTTCCTTATCAAGTTTCAATCTACTCATTTGAGTTTCTTTCGGAATAATTAGCTTATTAATATGACGCTCCAAATGATGGATGTCCTCAATTGTTTCAGAATGCTGTAAGATAAACAGTAATACCATATAATAAATGAATTTTGTCTATCGAAATTTAGTTAAAGTCCGTAATAATCTATCCTTGCTATTAAAGTATAACATGTAGAGAAGAAATAAAAATAAGCAGTTACTGTCCTATCACTAACCTGTAGCCATTTATGATATATCGCTTTATCGACAGAGTATCGCTTCTTTAATTCGATTTGCAATAGATTGTTTATTAGATTTATTGCTGAAATAAAATATAGTACATCAAATGTAAATGTATCGATGCATAACAAAGACTATTAATGTTATTATATTATAGGATAACTTATACACGGTAGAGGCATTTGGTATGTTTAACGGTAACTTAAGATCGAGATTTACTGATAATAATTTTGCCTTCTACTAGATATAGTTGTATAGTTTATTGTATTCTTTGTAATATTATTTAAGTACTGGCAATTGACATTTACGTAGTGAATCTGAAAAATCAGTTGATTTCAAATAAAATTTGGATCTTATAATTTGTTCTAAATAGAGACCTGTAGTTGCTGTGATTTCCTGATTATAATTAATAGATTGATAATATTCAAAGACTCAGAAATGTACAGTAAGTAAATCTCAAACGGATCAGCTCAGATAGTAGGCCCATGGCTTTAACTTCTGATTTCATGCTTCAGCTGGTAACATACTTATACGTATACTTTGTTATCTTCATTTTAGCCGCGTGTACGTAGTTAAAACACGCTGGTACAGTATATCGTCATTAGAATACAAGTTCTATCATTAATACTGCATGTCAAAAATCATGATTGAGCTTACCATCTTGAGAGATTTCCGCCCACGGATTATCAGGATACATAAAAGCAGCACTTTCTATTTGATCTTTAATTTCTTCATCTTCATTAAATGGAAATGTCCCACTAAGACTACAACAAATTTATAAAATATCACCGAGAAAAAGATTTTACATAATATGCTTAGTTGCCTTAGAATTGATCAATACTCGTATATATTGATATGAACGCCGAAATTATGACATATTGCAAGTATACCTGACATAAATGATTACGCCTACGGACCATAAATCGAGCAATCGATTATATCGCTTGTTTTTGAAGACTTCAGGAGCTATTAAATTAATATATCAAATGTATATATATATATAAAGTATCATGTTAATATATCGAATTAGAATAATTTACGTGCATAAAGTTGAGTAATTTATACTACAGAATATAATCAGACCTAAATATGCTGGAGTGCCGACAATCGATTTACGAAACGATCTTTCGCCGATAATCTTCGCGAATCCAAAATCACAAAGTTTTATCTGCGGTAAAGCTTCTTCATGCTTTAAAATAAGCACATTTTCTGGTTTTAAATCACAGTGGGCAACGTTCTTACTATGAAGATAACGTAGTGCGTACAAAATCTGCAAGGAATAAAAGTCGATTTCGCAATTAATTATGAAGCATAATTTTTATTACTTTATTATTTTCGTAACAGTAATAGATAATTTCCGTTAAATTGTGTCAATAGGGTAAAGTGCCGCACTAGACATGATATCGTAGTAACTAAGATAGTGTTGCTACAGCATCGCAGTCTGAGTGCAATGAATCATTTCCAAATTTATTTTAAAATGCACTAATAAGCTGAGAAATCGTAATATTTTGAAATATATTAAATATTTGTTATATTTTCTGTTAAGCTTAATTTGCGCTTTAAATTTACAGTAATACAAACTGAATACTATTCCATTACCTGTAAAACCAAGTATTTAGTCATTCTCTCATTAAGTCGGCTTCTAGGACTAGATAATATTAATTCTAACATATCTCCATCAAGTTTTTCCATAACAACAAAGACCTACCGTAACAGAAAATATTTTAAGGCTAACAATATATTTTGAAATTGATTACTTTAGCTTATTGATGCTTTCTATTGCTTTGTATACTATGCACACTTTCGTATTATGAACCACTCAGTGATAATGTACTACTGTATTGCATATTTCGTTTCTTTGAATCATGACATACTTTCTCGGGTGTTTCATACACATTCTCGAGAATGACAACGCCCGGATGTGAGACACTCTGTAATATAAGCAATATTGTTGCATAATAAGTAAGTTCTTCCTGAAATATGTAACTTACTATAAACGTTTTTTTGCTAGGATTGCAGTTTATCACTGGACAAATGCCGCTATAGTAAATCACCAGAATGAGATTCTAAATAACCTGTAAAATGTCAACTTCATTCTTTAAACGTCTTTCTTGTGTAGATGAAAATAACGACTTGTCGACAACTTTTATTGCAATTGCTCGTCCATTGCAACGAAGAGCACCTACATATTCAATAAAAGATTTCTGAAACAATACTGTAGAATAGATGAATATATCTTATTGTTAACCGTAATACTTTAATATTTACAAGTGCAGTTGATAAATTTGTATACAAATACTATTAAGGCATCGCGTTTAACATTACTTTACCTCCATAGACTATTCCAAATTGTCCTGCTCCTAAGATCTCATTTTGATCAATCTGATATTTACTGGTGATGTCCTAAAATTGGAGATCATAAAAAGTCGATACCCCCCGTAAATTAATTCGTATCAACTATAACCATGCTTTACCTCCAATTTGTATCCTTTAGGTCCAGGTGTATTTGTACGGCTACAGCCATCTAATACAAGCATACGACTTTATTATTACTTTTCCCTTAATAATTTGTTGATATTGGAGAACAAGTAGTATCATTACAAATAGAAATATATCGTACAAACCTAGCGAACTATCACTAATAATACTATTTGGTTGTAGCGCCTCTGAAATTGCCTTCTCCCAGAATTTTGCCAACTCCTCTCCCACACCATTTTCGAATAATACTTCATCGGAAGGAGCTCCAACAAAATACGTCAATTTTGCCGTAACGAATAGAAAATAATACGAAGGCGTAACGACGTTGGAAATTGAATTATTACTGCCATACGATGTTGCAAGGTTCAGAATTTCTGATAATTGTATAATCTATGCAAAGTTAAAAAATTAGTTAATTTATTGTTAAAATATGCGTTTAATCAATAATTGAGAGATATTATAAACGGTGTGATCATTAAAAAGAAGATATACTGAATTTTTATTCTACATACACAGCATGGCTCTTCGCTATCTTCTGTTAGGAACATGGATAAATTTTTTGTATCCAAAACCCAAAAATAGCATTTACGCTAGAAATTATCATCAAAAGTAATAAAACCCTATAAATTAATATGCTCGATACAAAAGGAAATAGAAAAGGCATACTTATTAGTGATATGAATTTAAACAATCTCAAATTAATTATTTTAATTACAAATGACAACAAAAAATACTTTCTTAATTTGGAATAAAAAGTGCGTGTAAGTGCATTAAATATAAAGATAATACTATTAATAATGATGCACTATACAGATATATTATATCCTAAGTTTTCGTTTAACCTCTTGATCTGCGTCGGTATAATGAATTATCCAATTAGAGTATAATTCTTTAGATGGTTTTTTCAACGGTATTTGAGTTTGTATCAAACGTTGTAATGGGATACAACTTCCATTTGGTGTCAACTCCGAGTGTCCATTTGTTTCATCTGCTAAGTAATTAAAAGCCGAAAGAATAGACCTATTAATACCGGAACTTACGGTACGCAAACACTGGAAATAGCCTTATAACTCTTCCGTTTAAATGATATACATCAAAATTTCAAATAAGACCGCAGACACGATAAAAAAAATAGATTAATGTCAGCAGTAGAACACTACCTGAATTTTTTTCATCATTTGTGTCCAGTGTATCAAGTGAATGATTACTATCCGGTAAATCCGAAATCGTTATTTGGTTGATTTCTGGAATAGTACCATACTGATTGACCGAACGTTGATTAACTGGACATAGTGGATCTAAAAAATGAATAAGATTACGGTATTTAACCTAAATTATGTATCAAAATTAAGGTAGGCTGATAGTCTTTAACTTCTGTCATAAAAATCGATCTATGCCAGTATGAAAGAGGTAGTTAATAGCTTTAAAGTCGTAATTCCCATTGATACTTTAAACTATCCGCAACTTTTGCTCTTATATTAATTACGATCTGTTACCTTGACTTGAACAGTCATCGTCATTGTCGCTATCTTGATTATCACTGTCTTGCGCTCCTTTATCATCTATCATCAATTGATCAATTTTAACTTGCAACTAGATCTTTATTATAATATAGTAATAGGTACGTAAAGAACAATGGTAGCCTTACTGTATAAGACCTCACTGGTACAGTTCTTGGCAGCATATTTCATACATCTTTTATGCACGCTAAATTTGCAATCTATCAGATCAGACATGAAAAATAAAATGGAACAATTGATATTCTATATATCATAACTATATTACGCATATTATTAAATATTCACTCTCGCCTAATCCAATTTCTAATAATTTACCTTTACAACGATATCCTTGGCGGCATATCCCCAGTAGCTTTCATGTGAAATTAACAGTCATCAACATTAATAATATAAGGAATTACCTTACTACATAAATAAAAGCAGTTAAATGAAATGTAAATATATTTCACGAACCAATTTTGAGCAGAGTTGGCAAATGGTCGGCTTTTTAAAGGTATGCAGAGTAAACGTATGAGGTACTTGGACACGTTTATGAAGAGCGACATCAATCCATGCTGGTCGACCGCTACCCCACCAGTTATCACTAGGACCACTACGTTTAGTAATTGGAGAATTTGAAGACACCATACTAATGGTACTATTCTCATTTGCCATAATCTCCAGACTTTCCAAAGGTGGCGTACAATTGTTTGGTATCTTAAAAGCACATCTCTTATGAAAATTACAATTACAACCTAAACCCAAAAAAACTTTCGTAATGAATATGTAGGATAGCTTTCAGTAAAAATTTTTAACTTATACAAAATTAAATTCACCAAGTAAGCTCAACGATTACAGTAAAAAAAAGTCTATTCGTTCATTAATTCTAGAGAATATTTATCCACCTTCACACTTTAAGCCCTGACGAATTATACCAAAAAGGAGCTGTCCACAAAAGTCGCAAAAAGTTGGTGACCGATAGGAATGGACTCGTAATGAATGTGGGCGCACAATAAACTGTACTTCATCCATAGGACAGAAAGCTATTTGGTATTAATTTATGATAAAAGTTACTCATTAGTTATTGAACACCTGGTTAATCGTTCATCAGTACAAAAGTACGAATCAGTATCATAGATTCAAAACGATAATCTCCAATTACCATCAAGAATAATTTCTATTACGGACTGATCTTTAATAAGGTGCATTTGTGACTCGCTTGATAGCAGTCGTAGCCGGTTAGAAAAATTTTGATCATGAAGGAACAGCTGGACATTTTTTCGTAGAGTTAAATAACCATGATTGGAGAACTAAAAAGTTATACGAGAAATTAATATCAAAATCAACATTCACTACATAAAAATTTTAAAATGTAGCTTAAATTTTTCGTCTATGATGTATTAACTATTGATGATTTGTAAAATTATTCATCCTACTTTAAGAAAATCTTACGCCCCACCCTCATCGTATGATGATATAGTAACTTATATTCACTTTCTAATAAGGCTAAAATTAAAATCAAATTTATCAACTATAGACCTAATTATGCACGAGTGATCATGCAGTTGCTTATTTTACAGGCATTATCCCAATAGCTCTACGTAATTTAGCAATATCTGCTATATAACATATGTTTAATCCGTTACTATGAAGAAGGCATTACAGTAGATCAGTTGTACTTCATGCATGAAATTGTATGCATGCAAAAACGTGCATAAAAACAAATATCGTTGGTCGTGTTAATTGAGATAATTAGATATTAGACACAGTCCGAAATTATTATAGAACGTGTAAGGAGCTCGTCAGAATATTCTTCCAACAGTAAGTTATAGCGCGTATGACAGTATGAAGATTAAATTGTTAACGATCTGATGCCTGAAGAATGAATAGTATGACTTATTTAGGTACCTTTTGTGCCAGTTGCATCATACGGTACCTTGTAAGTTGCAGATGCATATTTTGTTAAATAAAATCAATCTACCATGTAAAATACTAAATTAAACTATATAACGGGCCATGAATTTAATTTTTATTAACGCAAACGATCGTAATTTGCGTATTCATGCATGTTAATTATAATTCATAATTAGGGGTAAGTTATTCAAATTAATCGCCGAGAACGATAATAGCGAAATTTGTATAAAGACGATGCTAGAAAATCTTTCGCTATTTTTAAGTTCGCTTACAGTACATTAAAACCGATTTATAGATATGAAAGGTACATTATTGTCACATAAAAGCGAATTTTTGATTTAATACGTCTCATAAAGCTGGTTATGCAACAAGAAAGCTAGGACAGATAGTCCACATAATAAACAAGTAAATAAAGCTAACCTTGGTGCTCATAAATAGCGATTTACGCAACTGATAACCAAGCTACAATTATTGCCCAGCCGTAAATTTTGTAACAGTTACAAAAGAAAGTTGATTTCATACTAGTCATTCCTACACAAGCAATACCTTTCGTATAAAATTATATTGTGCCTGAAGTGGACCATACTTGTGCAGTTCATCGTATCTACCGCTTACATATTTAGATGTAGTATATGTAATAGAATAATTAATCATTTAAACTTCTATATGAGGAGGCTCATTCGTTCAAATATTTTGCTACTCAAATTAACAGTAATCAATGTTTTACTAGATTAATTTTATTCCCAATTTATGGCGCTATGCTTCCTGTGTATAAGGATTACCGTAACTGATAGTGAGTCGGGTGATTTGATAATGCTAGTAAATGCATCATTACTAAAAGTCTACGACTCGCTCAGACGGCATTAGTTCGTGCGGCCAGCCATCAGCGATTGGCCAATTAATACATTTTATATAATGCTTTATGAACAAACGGATGATGATGCTCAAATACTTGATTAATGAATGATCTGCCTTCGGTCGATTATTGCTTACTATGTTACTTTTAATCTTGTTTAGTGTCTATCTTTCCTAGTGCAGATAGCCTACCTTATACCCTTATGCTATGTTATGAGTTAATTCTACGTTAACAAAGCTTGTCGGGCAATGCCTAAAGCTGTACTATGCCGAGAATTTGTTTATTTTAGTTTAGAATATTAACACAATAATTTACATTTAATCTATTTTAACTAATCTGAGATAGAAGCACTGTAAATAAAAATTTTCGCATTTCCAATTATACAAAGATATTCATATTATAAAATTAGCGAAATTTAAATCAAACTTGGAACTTGTATCAATTATGGTAAACAACGTGGTGCTGCGCTAGTGCAATACGTTCTTATTAAGGTTAATTCTTATTTAGTATCGGATTGCGAGCACGTGCTAACTTCTGCTAAGTTGAAAACGTCTGCTTATGTAATATGATTGTTATGTTGAGATCACCCGCCGGTGCACCAGTAATACAGTATATAGCAAACCTTATTATGGATAAGAAATTTGTTCTGATATTGCCCTTTGAGTACTACAGTATATAAACTGGTGTATTGGGTAGATCAAATTATGAACCATTGTCAGCGGTATATCTTGTGTATCCCAAGTACCCTACACTTTAGGATTTTATAGTAATAGATTTAATTCGGTTTATAATTGCAGTTAGTCGGATTTTTCGTCAATCCAGTGAATAGAATTATTATAACATACCCGGGGAAATTCTAATTATCGCATTGAATTATATTATCAAGATTTATATATTTGTACATTGTATTGTAATTTATGTTTCTCCAAGTGAATTATAAATATTTCAATACAAAGAGAAGCAGAGAAATCAATATATTACAGCAGAAGAGTAGAGGGCCGATGTGCGTGCATGAAATTCCGGGAGGCGCATAAAATTGTATAGCATCTGTTTGTTCGTTCAGATGCTAAAGTAAAATTATCTATCACTAACTGTAATAAACAATAGTCCATTTTATAGATAAAAACATCCATAGTAAAAGTTATACGTAGTAATGATTATTCAGTAAACTAACAACAAGGCATCGTAGTGTGAGGGATTTCTTTACATCTTCCGGATTATTATATCAGTGTTATTAGATTGCCGTCAAGTATATGTTCCACTCGAATACACCTTTTTTGAAGTGCCATTATTACACTTGGAGCAAAATGTACATTTTTCGGATTATTTTTGTTTACTTATTTTAAAGTAGCAGTTAATATTACAGTATGCTAGAGTAAAGTGTAACCCAAAATAGGATAAATATAAGGATTTAAGCTGAATGTTCGAACATGGAGTTAAAATCAAGTGCTGAATAAGAAAGTACACGCAGTAATGTATGAAGTAGTGTACAAACTGTAAAGTACTCACAATGCACAGTGCATTCATAAACTAGCTATTGATGTCAAAGAGATCCTCAGTTTTTCTCCGGCTGAAAAGGCCTGAATAACGGACTAACGGTACGACAGTACAAATAGCCATGGAAGCTACTCTTGTTCTTCTGTTTTAGGCTACAATGTTGTATACTATGTGGTATTTCGGCACTGAATGTCATAGAAATTCATACTTTTAAAAGGGCATAATGATACTATCGACTCCTTACATACAGTACAGTACTGATTACTGTTCTTCTCTCTCGTACAGTACATCTTACAAATCAGAAAAATTAGTAAAGTGCGTACTTACGTGATACCGTCGACTGAACTGTTATCACAAAGATTGAATAGAAAATATCATTCATTCTAGCTACTGAGCATTCAATTTATCGTTAGACTAGTCATCGTAAATTATTGCCTCCTTTCAATGATTTACGAACTATCGCCAAAATTATATTTTATTCAACGTTCTTGTTCGTCATTCTTTCCTTGAACGAAGTCAACGTCCAGGAAATACTGTACTAGTACACTGTACAGTATGGTATTGCGTACAGCAAAGTGCTACAGTGCATGCTATCTATAATGAAGGCCCAAGGGAACAATCATTTGTACTGGATTCAACTATCAGAAATAAAAGCGATGCTCGAAAAAAACGAATGTGCAGTATGCTTCAGCGTTTTCCCCCCTTCATGTTTTACTTGTATCTGGTGTTTCGTACATCTTATATTAGAAAAGGATTTTACAAAGTTTAGTAGCTAGTCCAGTACAGTAGTATTAATAATTAATTGATTATTATTTCTGAACTTTTTTGGACTGCAGCGGTAGTACTGTATTGCACAATGCACAGTTGTACTGTACTAGTGTAGCAGAAGTTCCCGATCTGGTACTGTACTGTACTGTACAAGAGCAAAAAAAGTCTTTTTTTAAACTTGACTGTAAAATATCGATCGTGGCCCATACTCTGACAGTACAGTACTGTACGGTATTGTCGTTTAAACCATACCTTACTGTACGACTGTAGTGTACAGTAAGGTACATTACAATAAACTAATAATAATAATAATAATAATAAAAAATTCTTACAAAAATTTTCTCCCTTTTGATGCAGGCAAAAGGGTGAATTTAGCCACTACGGTAGGACTACAATCAGAGAATTTCACACACATAACGAGACTGTACTTAGACATTAAAGTATTTGACGTCAAACTATATTTCCAGTATGTGTGAACTCGAGTTAACTAGAATTTTTTCTTTTATCCATACGAAGTTAACTGTAAATAAATGCCTGAAATATCTTTTAAATTAACAATGGGTATTACCATGGTATTACGTGTACAGTACTGTATGATATCTGTATTTCAGAGTTATCAGTTATCTTGAGGTTTACGAAAGGAGCTGAAGTTCAAAGTACGCATAGACGACGAACCGAACTTTGCCCAAAATACAGTACAGCACAAAGGATCCATTCGATTCTTGATCTAACACACAAAGTTCCTAAAACTTTAGGTCCTACGGCGGATCATATGTAATATATCGCTAGCACGATAGTACTGCTATTGCTGTAGCGCTTTATTATTTATTTATTTTTGATATAGTACAGTCATGGGCCACTTTCACGGCACAATCAACTCCAGTGCAGTATTATTATAACGGAGTTGCAAACGAGTACTGTTTTACGTAGTGTATGTCGCTTGGGGGTACGCCGAATTTCAGCTATGACTTTCACCCTGAGTGTATGGCACGATGTGGATTTCCTAGGACTACTGCTCACATTACTGAACCGTACATCCAGTCGATAGACTCTAGTTAGGGATTAGTTATCAACAGTTTCAAGTAGTTCCCAATACAATACTGCAACCATAAATTAAAATATTTTGTAAACTAAACTTCGGCCTAGCAGATTAAGAAAAGAGAATGGTTAACATTACAGTAGAGTAGGTCTTCATTTTTTCTCTGTTATGGAGTGATATCTATTTACAATAAACTATCGCACACATACTAAATACGTATAGCATCTTCCAAGTTCAGGCATTTAGAGTTACAAGCAATATCTTCGAATTTCATTTTAACCCAAGCTGTTGTTTCTCCATACTTCAACCTAAACTTTAAATCTTTCTTTACAGTGCTCAGCGGATATAGCATCATGATAGCACATACGTACGAGTACAAAGACTGCTCTTTACGTGCTGTATAACTTCTAACTAGTACGGCATAATGCAATTTTTTGGATACTATACGATTGCTATTGAGATCAGCTCAGTCATGATTCAATTCCTTACTGTGATGTACTAAAAGTTAATTACTTTAAGTTAAGTTCAATGATATCCTGTCAGTGAAATCGATATCTCATCATGGTCCATTTTCAGCAGTTTCTAGCCTGCACATCTACACAAGTGCTGTACAGTACTGTACGGTATACGCTGGTATATGTTTATAGAGGATACTGATGCTATCATAAGCATGGATATATTTGTGTCTAAAATCTCACCTTTTCATTTAATAATTCACAAGCCATGTCCAGTAATTTAACGTATTGGATTCCATCCAATACTTTCTTTTGACGGATAAAGCCAAAATGGAACAATACTGTTGTAAGCCCATACTCTTCTTCATTCTTGTTAGCCATTTTTAATTTAGATTAAAAATGACGCTAGCCTGTCCAGCGTTCCCTATCGATTTTAAACGATATACTTTTACTCTCTTCAACGGCGTATTTCTTATAGTTTTTTGAATGTACTGCGTTTAGTAGACAGTTCCAATACTACTTGTTCGAAAAATGATTCATGAATCTGTCCGTTAGCTGCATTAGTTCAATGGTTATTGGATGTACCTATAGTGTAGCGACTACTCTATTGTAAAGTCTGCCGCATACTAATTCGTCTAAAGACCGGTGTGGTTAATGAGTTTCACTTTCTTCTGATGATCAAATACCCAGTCTTGCCTAGTTATCAGTTGACTGTGCGTACTGTACACAGTACAGCACTTCCACCAAGGCTGGAGAGTTCTCTACAGTAGGAAACAGTACACGCTACAGTACACTACAGTAGCTTACAATAATTGATTTAACAGAGCTGTACAGTACTGTATTGCACACTAAACGTTCTTTCTTTCTCTACTGTACACAAAATAAAAGCGAAAGATGTACAGTACTGTACTGTACAGTGTACAGTATACTGTACTGTAGACGGCACATACAGTACCCTACCACTGTAGTACTGTACTCTGAGTATTCTCGACTTGGACTACTAGGATACTCAATACCCCCGCAGCTTCGACTATTTAGTAGTCAACAGTACCGTACTTACTCCCGTAGGCTATAACCAAGTTCTACAGTTACAGCTTGTGTGCTTTCCGAATACGATATACTGTACTGTACTGTACTGTAAAATACATTTCATCGCTATTATATCATATCCCGTGATATGACTAAATAAACCGTCAGCAAAGCGACGGGAGTTTGCACTAGTCTTGTTGAAATACGCACCGATGAGAAGTATTCAATTCATGAATCGCTTCGACTTTAGACTAGTATGCAATAGCGAAACTAGTGAATTGTTTCAAATCAAACTAGAGTACAGTACACTATGTACTGTACTACATTTTAAATTATACACAATAGCTTACCCTTTGTTAGTTTCACTTCTTTCTTCAATTGTACTAACCTATCATTTAATTAACTGGATTTTGTTCCAATTTTCACTTGCATCTTTCCTTTCACTAGAAATACACTGACATTTCTCTAACCTGTCACTTAGTAGCGTACTGTTGTTCTCAAATTTCAGGCAGATCTGGGGTTTCCGCAAAATAATAGTTTGAAATATGGCAGTTTACACAAAAGTACACTGCCATTCTCAGTAACGTTTTAAGCGACTTTTACTTTCAGTACGGTACTGTACACTGTACAGTACAGTACTGTACACAGGAAGAGCATAATAGGGAAATGCCGTAAATAAATACAGTAAATAAATAAATAAATAAATGGAGCACTGTACACTGTACACTGTACAGTACAGTACTGTACATACTCTACACTTGCAGTGTATAGCATCGGAATCAGATGACCCCATTCATAGACATGGTACAGTACGCTGATGACGCGTCACGAAACATCAAGCTCTACTGTACGTACAGTATATAGTATTGTAAATACTGTACAGTATAATAATAGAGCTTATTAAGCAGAACCATACAGTACACAGACGGAATGGTTTTTCTTTCTTGGATATTGTACAACACAACATATGGCACAATAATGACTATTATTTAAACCCGATACCATATAGAAATTTCAAAAATTTTTAGAACTTTAATATCGAACCTAGGAGCGCTATTCTAGTAATAATTGATACTAACGACACGCTATTCCCCACTGGAATTCAAAATACGTACGTACTGTAGGCTTTAGCAGGGACTTTTCGATTTTTAACTTAGCTTTAGTGAAGGAATTGAAGTTGCATACTACCACATTATATATAGTACATCGCAGATTCACCGCAACGATCAAAATGAGAGACCTTATAAGCATACATACAGTATTTTGTTGAGTAAAAATGAAAAGGTTGGTTTGTGATATACGATATAATATACTGTACGTATGTAAAATAGGGTTGGGACTACTTTGAAGTATAGTAGGCAGCTACTATCGATCATTTTTATCGAATATACAGTACTGTACAGTACTGTACATACGTACGTACACGTATAGTGCATCAAACTACTGTACATTTGTTCTTTCAGCCAAGACACCGAGTCAATGCGCTTGTTGTACGGTACAGTAAGCCATTACAATACGTATTTACAATCTATAGTTAACAGATGAAAACAATCATTGTAAAATTATAATTCATTATTCTGAAGCGTAACTGCTATAAATTTATGGAAATCATTACCTTTCAGTAAAGATAGACTCTAGAAGAGTCCAAAATACAAGTTCAATTGTCTCTAGATAATAATATAGTATCAAATGCTCTGTCTAATTTATTAGATTACCGTTACTGTACACGAAGTCACGAACTGCTTGACTTTGGCTTATCGTTGATTTTATTTGATGTGCATAACATTCACAACACAACATCAACTCTTAGTACTGAAGGAATGATCCTTTACTATCTTAAAATGATTGCTCAAAAACCCCAAGCAAAATAAATAGACTCAACTCCAAAACAATTTTCGATAACCTGTATGATTGATGTAATGTGTGAACATTTATAGGCACCAAATGTACATTATTAATAAAGATTTGACACTGATATATTTAGCTGGATTACAAGATCGCTCCTATACCTATAGTAAATCAGTGTGAACCCTGCCTATATTGGCTTCAAGATAAAGTCTTAATCAATTAAAAAGTAGAAATTGTTGCCAGAATCCAATAGTAATAGCTTATTTAACCAAAGCTTAATTGTACTCGTATATTATTCCGCAAATTTCATTCCTTTTCTTCATTTAACTGGTCCGAGCTATAACTGCATTTACGCTGTTCTGATCTTGTAAATAGTTAAGGATAGTTCATAACTTGTATGATGTTAGTTCGGCTCAATGCTATTGCGTAATCCATAGCAGTTTTACCAAAGATATCCTTCGCCTTTTTAAAACGAAAGTAGACAAAAATGATGGTAATAAAGCCAGCGATCACGAGAACCAAAGTACATTCTTAATAGTAAAGAAGTGATTGAATACTAATTTTAGGCTGACCTGTAGATCCACTCCTATCTCCATTAAATATTTAACAACTTCAATTCGGTTACAGCATACAGCCTACAGTTAGAAATCTACACATGAGACTTAATAATAAAAGTAAGTATACTGTTTTCCATTAATGTTAAAAGGATCAGAAGTCAGTCTAATTTCATACAATTTGGCGAGCATGATTCAAATTACAAGCATTAATCCAATCAATCTAAGAAGTGACATACTGTGTGCAAAGGAGTTCTAAAATCAGAACCCTTCAAGTTTAAATCGACTCCAGCTTCTTCCCACAATTTTAGTGACTTGACGTTATTCTCTTCGATAAGGCTATATTCAAACAATAGAATAGATGCAATGAATACAGTAAATATAGTTTCTTCCAAAGGACCATCAATTGTTTGCAGTTAAATTTTATAAAAATACAAAATAATTCTGATATCGATCGAGTAGATCATTATGTATAACTTATACGCCGATAAATTTTAAAATGTGGTGATACAGTAGACAATATTATTAACTCTAACCAATATTACAATTAAATTCTCGTGTATACACTTAATATTTAAGCCGAAACCTACTTATTTAGGTAAAAAGTTATTTCTTCTCCGCCGATATGCAGATGAGCTCCACTAATCTTAAGAATTTTTACAACCTCTGCTTGGCTAAGTTAGATTAGAAAATATTTTAAATTTTAAGCCTCAGCAATATCTTAAACAGTTGTCGAAATTATAAAACGCATACTATGTACGAAATATTGCAATTAACTAAATATATATATATATATGTAAATATCCTTGAATTATACAGCATCACGAGGTAACGTAATAAACCTAATTAAAGTAAAATAAACAAAATTAAATAGAATTTACTGCACCTATTCAATAAAGCATCGATATAAGGCGTTCTGTGTAATCGATCCCTTGAAAATACAGAAGCTCCTTTTTCGAGCAGAAATCTAACAGCTTCGACATGTCCTTCATAAGATGCTAAATGTAGCGGGGTACGCCCATCGTAATCACAACTGTTTACATTAGCACCCTTGATATTAAAATATAATGTACTATGTTATTACGGACATATATTTCGCACCAAAATGATGAACATAGCCTTGATAGCCGAAGCGATATTATCTATATAATTTATATATAGCAGAACTTTATTTAGCCCCGCAATAGTTATAATAAAAGTGTGCAATTGTGTTGTACGCTCATTATTACTGCATGGGTGAACGAGTACCTGTTCTGTTAACGTTTTAAGAGAGGAGACATTACCAACTGCGGCTGCAGAACATAGTAATACCGGAAATAACATTGACTGAATGGTATCGATTTCTTTTATAGATGTTGCTTTCAAAGCTTGTGCGACGCTGTTAATAAATTCACTTTCTTTCCAAGACAGACGCACTGTTAATTCTCCGCGTAAATTCTCTTTGAGCATCTAGTAAAACGCATATCTAAAATTATTTATGAAGTTATTGATATCCTATACTTGTTGTAAAAGCTTTTTGAAAACTTAGAATGTACGCGACGTTTCGTTGCTAGGTCAAGATCATCTCTTCCTAGTAAATAGCTCATTTTTGTTAGTGCAGCCTCAGGTGTCATGTCAGCGCCAGGAATTATTCCAACATTAGTCAAGATCTATCATCGCATGAAAAATTTCAGCTTTTAAGAAATAACCTTCCTTTACGATAGAGTACACCATATACGATTTTCGTCAATACTGTAGTACTTAAGTCACAAATATATGCCATACCTTCCCTACCATGTATGAATCATCGACAAACCCTCTGCAACATTGACTGATATTCAGAATAAGCACACCACGATCGCATGCCTTTCGAAATTCATTGATTATGTTGGGGAATCTACTAGGAGCATTTCCAGATCCATAAGAAAGCAATATAACGCCTTCCATCGGTGGTAATAGAAACGTCCGTATCTACAGCGTAAGGAGAAATGTTTCTTACAGGCATTTAAGGAAGTTTAATTTTCATATTAATTTCTCATATATGGGGCTGTACATGATACAGCTACAGCTTACAGTTTCTGCAGTAATACCAGGAAATAATCTCAGAATACCAACGTTTGAGCTCATACTTGTGTAGATATGGAATTTCTGTAATTTTCCACTACGAAAAATAGAACTCCATTGAACTATAAAAAGAGTTATTAACAATAAAAACTTAAAAGTGACAGCAAAGCATTTTTTGATTCGCAAACAAAGATCGTAGATATGTGTACATATTCAACTTTTAAATTAATATTTTTCTGAATTATAATGTATCTATCTATGTAGCCTACTAGGAAGTTGTAAAGTTATGTCATGCATAATTTCAAAGCTATCAAGCGAATTTTACCTTCTATATCTATTCCCACATTGGCTAAAGGCGCAAAATTTGGTGATTGAAAAGCATTAAATTCGCGGTTATTATCTTTAATAACGCGATTACCACGATATAGTTTATGATCAAAGTATAACGTAACTTCTGGTATAACATAATGACCAGCTATTATCAATGCCCCTAATAAGTTCTCCCTTCCGTCACTTCGCTGCTCGTATATCGGGACTTGGGCTCCAGTTAAAATGATTGATTTTCCTAAATCTTCCAACATAAATGAAAGTGCTGAAGACGTATAAGCCATAGTGTCAGTTCCATGAAGAATAACAAAACCATCAAATATTTCGTAATATTTTCTTATGTCCATTGCGATCTTTGCCCAAACATCCATAGACATATCGGATGAATCCATCAAAGGTTCGTACTCCATAACACAATAAATAACTCGACAACCATAAATTGAGACTCTTAAAAGGGATATAGCATTATGTCAAAAACTCATAAATAGCTAAAATTTACGCGATATTCTAACATTAGGAAAACATTAACACTCAACAGTACTATTACATCCTCCAACTATTAAGTTTTAGATTTATTACGGTTATTTGGCAAGTTTTATATAACGACTTTATAATTCCACCACCAATGTATTTTACATATAAGATTATTCAATAACATTGATATATAATATATTTGGAAAAAAGTATTCAGTTATCTTACGGACAAATGAGAGATTCCAAGTTGTCCGGAGGAGAGAACAACTCTTGATCATAGTTAGGATCGTGTAACATGGGCAAGGACTTTAATGAGTTTGCTAAGTAATTAGGATAAGGTTCATAGCCTAATTGGGTAGACGATAAGATCACATTAAAGCTTTAACTTATTAATTCGCCTAAATTGCTGTCAGTGGTAAATTATTCTAAGCTATACATGAAATTTTAAGCAAAGGCTAAGAGATCTTCTACTGTATATTATATTACAAGCCTCACCAATTAGTACGAAGCTACTAATTAATATATATATAAATATAATTATAAAATCAATGCTAATTTTAAAAAACAATAATAACTCTAAATTCTGATAGTACGAGTATATGAATCGTTTCCGAATGTCACATATTAACTTGCCACGCTTCGAAGTAGATAAGCGTTGTAATTTACGTTAAATTTAGAATCTTCAAGATTTAGCATCAAATACATACATTATAATAGACTTAAACAATTACATCAACAAACCTCTCTCTGTTTTTTTCATACCAATCGTACCGCCGGTATAGAGTATCAAGACTTTTGATTCTGCCTGCTCAGACAGACTTGATGAATTGTGATGCGCATATAATCTACTCATTCTACGATATAAAAATAAGATTTAAAATTTAATTACGTAATTTTCCCTAAAATTAATATGTATAAAATAGGGGTGATGATTAGGTTTCATATAACAGTATATCATACTGTACAGTACATAGGATATCAATACAGTACTGTAGCATTGAAACAGTATACGACATGCGAGTATTCTCAAATAAAATTGCATCTACAACATAAAAATGTACGTTTTTAGTGCTTCCATTTACTACATCAGACTGTAGTTTTATGTGCTCATCTATATTGTGGACCTAAATAAAAATTTCATTCTTCCTAAGATTTTTACTACAGCAGCCAGCAATTGGTTGCTGCTGAAATTGAATATGTCCCTTTAGCCAATTACTAGATTATTTTTCCAAAAGCAGCATGACAGCCAGAGAATATTGATGTCTCTAAACTCAGGGACCTAATGTAGTACTAGATTTTTACGTAAATCAATTGGTAGTGGTAGCTAGCTATCCATACAATGTGAACATTAGATAAAATAACTAGCAGCTAGAGACACGGCACAATGCCACAATTTAATTTGTTCAACTAGCGTAGCCTGAGTATAGTTACAGGTACTATATAATTGTTCAATTATCTTGCGGTATAAATGAATATCTCATTGAGCAAGAGCTCATTTTACGAACATACGATATTAAGAATACAATTATTGTACAATGTACATATCAAAGAAAAGTTTAGTACAGTATCATTCATTTAGCAAGTCAAACTATATTATCAAAATGATATCCGGTATAGTGTACACTGTACAGTGCAGTCTTTCGACGTCACAAAACAATCAGAATGTAAACTACTGTATATTAAATTAGTATCCTATTACAATAATTACTACTGTACTGTATATAATAATAATAATAATAATAATAATAATAATAATAATTATTAATTAATTATTATCAAATAAGTTCTATAATCAAAATATAGTACTGTACACTCAGTGTACAGTACAGTCCAGGTGTGATAAGTTCGAACTTGTGGATAGGAATTTGCCCGTCAGTACGTAAGCCATCCACATTTTTTTAGAATCGTTACTTAAATGACTCCATTAATATTGTAACAAGAGCTGGCTGTTTTAAAATGTACGGTGAGCAGTGTACACTGTACAGTACTTTAGTTATCAGTCATTAGGTGCCATCAAAAACTAAAAAGCCGTATCGGTATACTGTACTGTACACTGTACAGTAGCATCTTTTGTAATCTAATGTAATCTGACAGGAGTGCAGCTTTTAAAATTGTGTGGACTGCTTGTAACCTCTAAATCATGCAAGTCTCCAACTGGAAGCTATGTACTCTTTCTTAATTGTCAACTACACTTGCTTCGTTGCTGTATATAGTTGATCAATCTAAGAGCAAAGTCTGATTAGTTAACTATTTTCACATATCGGAAATATCATAGAACATGTGCTTCAGTGTTCTACCGATGGATCGCATACTATGCATTACAATGTATGAGTAATACAGGATAGAAAAAAAGTAATCGCAATTTAGCGAAATCATTTCGTCAAATTTCATTACTAAAGTTGAAATAAAATAACGTACATACAGTATACAGTACACATTTTATCGTACTGTATGTGTAACAGAGAGACCTGTGCACAGTGTGCAGCTGGATTCCAACCGTATCCACATAGTACAGCATACGCATACACTTATACAGTATAACAATAGCTTGTGCAGTAATGCATTAAATAACCTACCTGTTATTTTTATATTTTCAAGAACGGCCTATTCGTATAATTGATTAGTGAATGAATCGTTGCTTGTTAGTATCAACTATTATGTATTAATTAATGTTAAATTAAGCTGAAACGCTATCCAAGGTTTTCCTCTTAGAGAAGTCCCTTTCGATATCAGTGTTGGGAACTTGGTCAACGATATATTACGGCAGCGTGCCTCTGTCGTTTGAGCCTTTTACGTCCCTGCCCAAGTACAGTACAGTACGTACAGTAGAGTGTACAAAATTCTGACGATTTATTTTTTTTTTGTCCACCGCCCATCCCCCCAAAAACAAATATGTGACACTGTACTGGACGTATTTTGTTCGTCTAGTCTAATATACAGTACTGCAGTAGAGACCCTTAGTTCGAGTCTCTACTGTACTGTACTATGTACATGTGTCTGTACTGTACACGTAGGCATCACGGAGTCCGTCACGGACTACAGACATGGTAGTTTACTGTACAGTATACAGTACAGTACCGCGGTCCGTGGAGTGGGCCTTGTCAGTCACCGAACCTACAGTACAGTACAGTACTGTACACTGTACAAAAAACTTTGGAAGGCTATTGAGTCCTGTACAGTAGTCAGTGTACAGTACTGTACAGTACAGTACCTTACAGTACTCTGTACGATATCCAAAAGAAATTACACTGTACAGTGTACAGTGTACACTGTATGGTCTACTGTACTGTACAGTACAGTACCGTACAGTAGTGCTTGTCTGGCTTTACGGTACTGAACTGTACAGTACTGTACTGTACTGTACAGTACTGTATGAAGCTACTACAGTATCTTCTGTACAATACAGTGTACTGTAGCCCAGGATTTCGTAAAGAATGTAGTGGCAATAGTTCCATTCCAGGCCTCTGGACATCGGGACATCTCCACTGTTTAACGGTATCTATGCAACCATCCATGCATAGGCATATACAAACACGATACTACTTTTTACATGGCAAGTCGAGTACAGTGGCACACTCGTACATATTAGAAGTATGTATAGTACTATACAGTACGTTTCTCCCATTTGCTTTGCCATAGTTGCGGCCTATTTTATAGTGTTATGACTAGTTAGTGATATTCATATAGAAAAATTGATGCTTCAATATATCACTACATCATAACATTATTATAATTATTAGCACTGCCAATCTTGTATACAAGTACGCTTGTTATATACGTAAATATATCAAAGTTCACATTCAGACCTCAAGCAATATCACGTAAATTCAGTATAAAAAAGTCCATTTATGGTTTGTTCTCTTGAACATTCTAGGAATTAAATCATTCAGTTCAGCTGCAGTAACTCCTGTAGAGATTTGGCAGTCAGGGATAGAACGCAACTAGATGAAGTAGTCAGATCGATACGAATTGGTAAAGTATCAGCCAGTAATTGCAAACTGAAAAGTGTACTCAATTAATGCTAACTACTACTCCTTAGATACATGACCATATAATCAAGGATTATCAATTAAGTAGAACTTCAGGGTTAAAATACTGATAATTTATTCAAACCTATAAATAACTGTCGTAGTGCGGTACTGGTTTTACGATATAGCTATAAACGGAAAGGGAATCAAGAATGAGCAAGACTACCCCAAAGGCGAAAGAAGGAAAGGTAAGTCGATAACATTGTTGTAATATCGGGTACAAGTACATTTCATGCAATACTGTCCGACATACAAGAATAGCCTTTTTAAAAAACTTTTAAATATCAAAGATTTCACAAAGAATCTTAATTTTTGTTCACTTTATGAAATAAGAAATTAAATGTTTAAATTTTCATAACAGAAAGAAAGCATATTAACGGAAAACGTTCGATGGACTTGGAAAGATGGAAATTTGGAAAGTGTCAGGTAGTCAATTCGTGACCTTAAGCCGGTCGTACAACTATACTTGTGCAAGAAAAATCTAGCTTATTGTTATTAAGAAATAATCATCTCATTAAAGTACTAGCAAAATTAAAATAAGGTATTATTCAGAATTTCGACTATGTAGCTTAAAGCTACACGTAAATCTATACTTTATTGCAGTCTTAACCCTAGTGTTGATAAGAATCAACAAAATATTGGACATCGTGTCAAGAAGAACAAACAGGGCGCAGCAATAAGTTATGTAACTAATGGAAAAAAGAAACAAAAGTATGGTTGAAATTCTTATTTTATTTAAAGCATAGTAATAAGCTCTTGCAACATCAAATATTTATCGATAACGGCATGTATTAGCTCTGATCTACTTCTACCACTTTGAATTGTCACAGTTTTAATTTAGTAGCCAACTCACAAACAGCAAAACAACTCCATAAAATCGATAAAGTGAAGTACACGTTTCAAAATGCAAGTACATCACCTCGACCAAGACGAGCAAATGACACTAGTAAAGGCACCGTCGTCACTTTAGCAGATGTTAAGAGTAAGCACTGAATTCACAATTAAATGATTGCGAGAAATTTTATCGTATTATCGCAATTTTAAAATACACACCAGTTATATTTATCGAAATATAATTTTATAATATAAAATATGAAGGAGCCGCTCTTGATGCAGTATTAGATGAAACAGGAGCAGTTAATGAGACGTTTCAGAGATGTATCGAGTAAGTGAAACTACTAATTTCTTTTCGCCAAATATTATTATATGTACGTTTCAACCAGTGATCTAAGACATTATTTCTACTATATTGTCGTACCAATGCAGTACTCTGCAACTTGATACCTTCCTTATGGCAGTATTACATTATTTTGCCGCCTTCATCGAAAAAACTGAGGAAGATCGAAAGCCAACCATTATGGAAAAGTATGCCACACATCATAAATAAATATCCTACCTCAGTATATTGTTGTAATAAATTGTTATTAGAAATCGCTATTATAATATTAGACAGCTGAAATAACTTATCACTATAGTCCATATTTAATAAAAATTATTGATACTATTACTCTGACATTAAATGTAGCCCATGGCAAAGAGAAGCAAATTTAAGGAATACATGTAGCACGCTAAGGAAATTAAAATTCGCATCCAAAAAACTCGGTCAAGCATATTGTGTACTAGTTATGGGCCTAGGCTTAGAAGAACAACATCATATGCAGGGTGGAAAGTAAGCAGTGATTACACTGCATGATTAGATACTAGTTTATTATTAGTAACTGGCGTGATTTATTAAAGTATATACAATTTTAAAATACCTTTTTATAGATCTCGTGTTTCGGCCATCTTTACCGATCGCGATGCCTTCGAAGTATGCATATAACCTAGCAATCCCATGATTTTCATGCTTTATTTATTAGACAGCATGAATAATCTATCAGTAATATTTATCAAATATAAATCTTCACTTTATCAAATTATACATAGAATTTGTACGCATTTTCGACATGTGTTGTGAATATCGCCTTTAGAAGACAATATTTTAATGAAGTTACCAAAGAAATGGGACGGTAAGCCTATATTGCGAACAGTAGTTACACACAACAATAACATTTTGTGGCCACTATAACTTACATAAACAAAAGTATAGAAGAAAACTCAGTTTTACATTTAAGATCAGCTCAGGATAAGATAGTTAATTTAGCTTTTAGCTAATAAAGCTGACGAACAGTTGGTTAAATGAGTAGCATCCTGCTAGCAAGTTTAAGGTTAACTAGTTCGAGAAATATCTTCATAACTCATCAACATTATAGAAGGAATACCAGTTGTTAGCTAGACAAGAAAGCTAATATACTAAACATACAGAGTAATACAGCTTCATATCTTATTGTAGAATTTCATTTAACCACTAATTTACGAGAGTAAAGGATATGAAATTAACAAGCAGTAACAAAATCTACTAGTATACAAGTACTTATTTTACGCTCCTCTAAATTTTTCCATTCATCACACTAAAGGAGACTTATTAATTTATATTTTTTAGGTTGTTTAGATCGGAGATGTATAATATAGCATTGCATAAAGAAGATGATGGTAATTACTATTTCATATGTTTTTTTTTGGTATTAACTTATCATAAAAGCTTATAATGTTAACGTACAATTCTGCAATAGCTATATCCACAATAAAATGTGAGAATTCTGTAGAAATGAAAGCGATAAGATTATTTTAATTTACTGTACTTTTTATTAATCTTAGTGGGTGATGACAGAGATCCACACGAATCTGAAATTAAAAGATATGTTGATGTTAAGGTGAAGGAATTACGCGCTAAAAAAAAAGAATTTGCTGGCGGTTACATGCGCCAAACTGTGTAAGTAAATTTTTGAATCTAATCATAAAACTTAAGATGGCAGATAAACTGTTAAAACGTGATGACATAAATCATTATATCAACAAATTACCGGTAACAAATTCAAGAAATTCGAAAGTGGGTCATAAAAAGAGCAAGCCTAGCGCTATAACGAAATCTCAAACGTAAGTATTTCTTGATTTCCTCACTGCATGCACAAAAATAGCTGTATTAAATTTCTTTAAATTAAGTATAGCAATTCAATTAACCTAGAAGGGTTTAATCCAGCGATGGTACGAACTTTAATAGTCTGACCATTATATGTTAGTATAATAATATCGTGATAATTTATTCGAATAATATTTAATACCAACAGCAAAGATGCGATTGATGCATTGGTTGTAGCCGTTCAAGACTTTAATCTCACCAATATCGACGAAAATAAAGAAGGTAGAAAAATTGATCGCGATGACCAAGACGATAATAGTAAAAGTAAAACAAAAGATTCTATAGAAGAAAAAAGGAATTCAATAACTCCTAAACCTCGTCCTGTCAGGCATTTACCGTAAGCTTTCAATATCTTAATGATATTCAAAATAATTGTTTTAAATAATTGCATATTGTTTAGATAATTTAACGAAAGTTATAAATGGATAAATTAAGTTTTGTAAAATTCTTTCAACACTTGCTTACATGTTGTTAAGTTTTATATAATTTAAACGTTTAACTTGTCTTCGAATACAACAGCAAGAGACCACCAATTAACTCTCTAATCAAGTAAGTTGAATTTTCTAGGCTATTCAATAGTTGATATTTTACTTTATTAAAACGTATCTGGTGTAACAGGTATATTATAGTTATCATAACTAATTTTAACATTAAAAATTTTACGCTCCTATAACAAAATCACCAAGCGCTCGATCACCTGCTGTTGTTGCCCTATTGCCTTCCACTTCGGAGCAATCTCCCCACTTGATGAGTCGTGCAAAACCTTATAAATTAGAGTACATAAATTTATGATAATTTATTATATTCTATGTTATTTGGAATTAAGATTAACTTATCATATCTCAAACAATAGGGACTTTAAGGTAACATCAAACAATCTTGGCACAGAAGAAGACGTTAGTGCAGATGAATTAGCACAACTGGAAAGCAACAAGTAATAGAACTGCGTTATTTTATTTAGTTTAAACTATTGAATTATGAAAGCGACTTTAGTATCTCACACGTAATGAATTAATCATTCGAATCTTAATCATGTGCGTGTAATAGCGTTGGCATTATTGGAGAACCGATTGAAAAATTTAACAAAACAAATTTAATGCCGTTCGTTGATGATGGAGACGATTCTGAAGGACAGCAATCACATCATGGGTAAATAAAATCACTGATAACATAAATTTTCAACAATTAATATTCTTAAAATAAGAAATCGCTTACTAATCCTAATTTAAATATGAATATTATAATATAAAATCCAGAACTTCTTATCAAAATGGCAAGAACACTCAAGATAATGCTTCCGATTCTAAATTATCTTCCGGTCAGTTAACGCCTAATAACGAGTTAAAAAATAATGATGTTAGCAATAATGACGATGACGAACAAAGAGAAGAATTAAAAACTTAACCGTACAAGCTTCTCTTAATCTGTCATAAGTGATATATATCCTTCAATCAAATCATACTAAAGCAATCAAAAAATTTTTATTGCATTAAGTAACACTTAGCGTCTTGTACAATATAAAATTTTTATCGTACTTGTAATTGCATTGAGGGAGATATTTTCTAAGTTGTCAAAAGGATCAACTTTACTCTGTGACTCATCAATGATGTAAATAAATATTTAGGCTAATTCTGCACAGCTTTATAAAGAACTATGAACGAAGGAATTATATTTTGATCCAATTAATAATTTAAATGTGCCAATTTTTAATTATAATTATCAATTACCGGCACCATTTAAGTAAATTTTATATAATTTAAGCATACTAAGCCATAAAACTATAATATAATTAAAATCTCATACATCGCAATCGTTACGATTTGATAAAGCTCTAATGTACTGTATGTACAAGTATGTATAACTTTTGTTAGATACAATATTCAAGAAAAGCTTCTTCGAATTTCCATATATTACCAACATATTGTAATAATTATGCATAATGCAAATAAAAACCACAAAGCTAGGTTACAAGAGAGTAATTGTTACTTTTTTCGGGTATTATTAGCCTCTTAAATTTAGTGTAATGTAGTTTTAGGGGCCATTTAGCGACGTTAAAGAAGCCTAAACTAGTAATTATTGCATGTTTACTTATTTAAAGCCCACATAATAATGATAAAAATATTCTAGAATAAATCACTAATTAGGAGTGCCGTTACGATGTGAACACCTGCACCAAAAATAACAGATTAGATTGAAAAATCTAACGTATGATAGCGTGAAGCTCTAGTATATTTCATACAAAACCATCACATCAACGAAGCTGTGCAAAAGATGAACGGTCCCATATCTCGAATATTCTATTGCAGGCTTTGGATAATTCGTCTTAGGACTTAAGCGTGTAATTTTCAGATTTTAAAGCTGGATCATTGAGTGACTACCGGTAATTACAGAGTTAATTACTGATTCTTATTTAACCATTTCGAGACATTACCTACAATTACAGACATCCCACATTTTATTATTTGGGCTGTCATGAATTTTATTGTGTACTCCATAGAGATAAAATTATACGTGGTATACCGGTAAGGCTAAATCAAAATAGATCAAATATCTGTTTTAAATTCTAAAGAGCAAAATTCGTACCATTACAGACTATACTAACTTATAAAATTCTGAAGTCAATGGCAAATTTTATTCATGATCTAGGATAGTCTATGGTGCATTATAACGTACTACTCATGGAGGCATCATATAAAATACACCTTTACGGTATATTGCCAAGCAAATAAGGACATAAACAATTAGATTATGTAATTAAAATTTGCTATGAGAAAGCTAAAAACGACAACATCATTATATGCATTTATACGTGTCTACATATAAAAGTAGTTCTAATAAAAAAATTGCATGTTTACGAGAATCAAAATTTCTAAATCACCTACACCAAAAGGGCAATTAAGAGAATTAAAATGCTGAAGTATATTTCATATTTACCAAAGCAGGGTGTATCTGATTTGAGAGTTTATAAAGTGTGCTATCTAATAAGACAGTATGAATTCCGTTTTACGAAAACAATTTCACAATGTCACCAAAAGACCATTGCAATTACTATAATTCTCAATATGAACTGATAATTCAGCACTGACAATAGTTGATACATCAAATATATAATCATCCGGGATTTTATACGCATGGGTAGATGATTTTCTCTTTGCTTCAGGAACATTTACAAGCTCGTTAACATGCTTTGGTACAAAGTACTATAAACACAGGTTACGACGATGCTAAACGGTACTTAATGGGGGTATCCAAACGATTCCCCCCTTCCAGAAGGTTATACAATTAATTAAAAAGGCTCATGAAACGGATATAAAGGACAATCTTTAGAACCTTTGGACATTAATTTTCCATCAACCTGTAAAAAGCATGTTAAATACGTGCATAAGTACATATTATTCTAAAATGTAGTAGGGACTTCATCATTTTACATGAAAAAATTTTTGTCGAAGACAAAAAGGGTTATTATAATTAACTAACTTGTGCATTACTGTACTTAAGATATACCTCGATCAGTGGAAGAGTCCAACTACACCAACAAAGTCTGCCTTTATTTTCATCCTTACTTAATTTATTTAAATTCTCAAAATCTTGTGATTGTAGTTGAAAATCGAATATCTGAAACGTAAAACGCAATATGCCAACGTTAGTAGGAAATAAGCAAACAGTTTGGGCATTAGATTATAAAAATTAAGGTCCTTTCAACTAAGCATAGCAGATTTGTAATACTAACGCGACAGAACTGATAGCCCACATATTCAAATATAGTATAAACCGACATAACCGTACTCATAAAGCTAAGAATTAAAATTCATGTAACGCATAGTCCACTATTACATTATCATTGCAATTAACAATAAATAATTCTAATCAATAGGACTGTAGGATTCAAAAGTAGGATAGGCGATAAATACCTGCAAATTATCCGTTATTCTGGAAGGGGTTACACTTTTAGGTATTGCAACTACCCCGCGTTGTGCTTGGTATTTGAGTAAAATTTGTGCTGGTGATTTCTTATATTTATTAGCTAATTCTTTCACAATGGGATCATCTAAGACGCCTACTTCATTAGGCTTGGCCCATGGTCTATCACTAGACCCAAGAGGCGCATAAGCTGTCATCACAATATCTCTCTGCTGGCAATATTCCAATAACTTTTGTTGGTTATGATAAACATGGGATTCGACTTGATTGACAACAGGTGCAATAGTGCAATTATCTAAAATATCGCTTAACTGCTTACTATTGAAATTAGATACGCCAATAGCTTTTACTAGTCCAGCTTGAACTAATTCTTCCATACCTTGCCAAGTCTCAAGGTAATGGATATCTGCATACTGCACGCTACCATCATCATTACGTGGTACAGTAACACCGGACTCAGGCTTGCGAAAAGCCGAAGGAAAGTGGATCAAGTATAAATCCAGATAGTCCAATTGTAAATCCGATAAGGTTTTTTCTACAGCTGGTCTTACATCAGATTTAGCATGCATAGTATTCCATAATTTACTTGTTATAAATAAGTCCTGCCTATCAACAACACCAAGGTTCATTTTTTCCTTCAAAGCGTTGCCAATTTCCACTTCGTTACCATATACAGGAGCGCAGTCGAAGTGCTTGTAACCTACATCAATAGCAGTTTTGACAGCATTAGCAGTTTTATTCTGACTAGACTTCCAAGTACCTAGGCCAATCAATGGCATGTAGGCTCCATTTTTTAATTTTATGGTAGGTGATAACATCATTTCTGGCCAACGTCGTATAAAAAATTCAAAGTTACTATCAGTTATTATTATTCTGTCTTCTCACTCTACTGATGATTGCACTTGTTGAGGTATGTCAAAGTAAAGTAAAAAGACCTTATTAAAAGTGGGTTTTACTTCGGGTGAGAAAATTCTGAGTTTAGCGTTCAGTGTGATACCGTACCGTCTGTACGTACTGTACATCGGTATACTGGATGTACACTATTGTATACTCAAATACTGAGAGGTTTTACGGAACAAGCTTCATACAGACAGAAAGGAGTGGACAAGAAACTCTACTCGGACGCTCGGACATTCGGCCTCATGCAGTATAATCTACTGCTCCAACCATAGAACACTTTTATTCGACTTACTAGCCAGTGTAAGCCCTGCTTAGCCGGGCATTTCTGCACAAAACGTATGAATTTATTACTCGGCAGAAAAATATCTAGATATATGACAGTTATATATATATATACAACCCACCTAGCTAAGCATTATCGCCCAAATTTTAAAGTAGCTTCACTCTCCGTTTGGCCGTGATTAAGCGGTTGCTCAATTCTAGACGTGGTAATCTTACGCTAAAGATGTCCTAAAATAATTCTACGCGAAAGGCATACAAGTAATCACCCTATAGCTAGGGCATAGTATTCCTATAGTAAAGACATACAGTAATAATCTTACAGTAAATGTATGCTAATGCTATAGTAAAGATATAGGAACCCTATAGGAACCCTATAGCAAAGATGCTATTGAAGCCTTACTTTGAACTCGATGTAAAAATATTAGCCTAATAAACAAGCTTTTGTTGACTTAGGTTATGATTTGATCTACTTTTATTATAAATCAAATTGTAAATCGATATTAGCAAATATACGCTTACATTGTACACGTACAATCACTTTAATGAGAGGAAGGTACTATTGATAAAGTTATTGCCGTTGCGATGTTGGATAACAGTCATCATGACTAATGCTCTTTTTGTGTATCAAATTTATTTCTAGATGGTTGACTATTCTTTACCGGAAGTCGAGACAAAATTTGAACGGTATTAAAATTTAACAGCTTCTCTTCTTGATACTTAACGTATCGTACATACGCGTATCATCTAGAGCTATATTGTACGACACGCGGGCACTTAATTTTATTCGTGGGTAATGCTAAGTTAGCTTTATTGGATGTTATCTTATTACATATCGAATGTACACGTACAAATTATACGAAAAGAGTCCAGATACTGACCGTGAGCAGAATATGATACTGTAGTGCTATAATAGTATGATCTAATTAATATATATGATAATAATGGCTGTGTGGTACAGTATTTACAGTTAAACAATTAATCTTTGCTATTATAATGTTGTTTTATGTAATTGAAAGTCATGTAAAAATTTAATTATGATTTAATGCAAACAGAGAATCGGGCATATAATGAAATTTTGGAGATTTACTAATGTCATTCGAGCTTCGATAATAATCGAATTAAGTATAAAATATAAATAATATGTGGTCGGTAGTAAATATAGGATATAACAATATGCGCATCAGCTAGCCCGCTAATCGAGTTTATCCTTAGAGCCTGAAATATCGTCCTCTTGTAAAGCTATGCGACGCGTATATTGCTATGCGTATTTTAAGTAGTTAATTAATGAACGTTTATATGAAAAGGTTGAAGTACTGTCACCATCTCCTCCGCGGAAGTCTGTAGGATATGCGCGTATATGTGTTTTATCTCCATTAGGGATTCGTAAATTATATTGTGTATGCCATAAAGGCGAAAGAGACACATTATACCTTCGTATTAAAGTAGGATAAGGTAGAAATATTTTATAGTACCTATAGAAATATACGGAGCGTATCTGTATTAGTTGTACGACAAACTGTTTGGACATAGTTAAAAGTTTTTGTATGATTATGGTAAGTTAAGCTAGGCTGTAAGTATGAAGACTGTACGCACAAATCATACTTTTGATATTCAATCTCCTCATTCAAACTCTACCATCTATCTACAATTAATTAAATGTATGACCCTATCGCTATTTATAAGCAGAAATCTTTTAAAATAGCAATCTAGAAATTTAAGGACGCATTGGCGTCATTCCATATTTAAGGCATCGTAACTTCCTTATACCTCGTAAACTTCTTTTAAAAATATCTAGATAAAACTGTCTCCATGCACAGCTAACACCATTACCATAAATATTATGTCGTAATCAATAATTTATTTACACATTTGCGTCAAAACATTGTAATTAAACATAATCAATTCTACTGATATTAAAAGCGAACTGCAGTATACTGTATATACAGTAAAGTACAGGGTAAGCGCCACCTCTTTTAGAAGAAACAGTCTAAAAATTTTAAGGGGACGCTTACCCGGTAATACTATTTTATCAATATTTACCCTTATCTATAGTTACGCAAATAATAATGCTTTGGCATCACTGATTCGTATATCTGTAGGCATTTATTGATAATCGTAACGTTCAATATTACTAAAGAAAATATCACAAAAACTATTATTTTGATACTGTACTCTTTCAATTAGCCAATATCAATAATATAATTATAACAGAAGTAAGAATAAAAAACGCAGATGAATTGTGATATTTAAATTAATGCAATAAACAATTTTATTCATGTTTCTATTGTTACATAGCGAATAATAATGAGTTCGCAATTAATCAGATACTATTGTCATCTACTTAGTAACAGTTGAGATCGATCCAAATTTATTTTGCGTAAACGGTAAGTATACTTGTTGACAACTATATACAATACGATATAGAGCCTACACAGTACATTTTATCCGTACCGAATTTTCTTTATCAAGGTAAGCAAGATTAAATGATCATTAAAAAAGTGTAAATCGTACAAAAATTATTTATACATCCATACTATAAAACTGCAATTAGAACTATATGCTACTGAATGACTACATCTTTTATTAACCATGATAAGTTTGCCATAAATTATCATTCAATAAATCCATTTTAATATATCACTCAAATCAATATAGTTAAGGAACCGTAATGGCAGTAAGCTGGTTTTGTTTCAGCGCTATTTTAAATAATTTTATTAGACACCAGAAAACGTTACCTAACACTATTGCCCCTGATGAAATTGAGATTATCTAACGGCTTATACTATGCTGACGGAGATATACAAAACTATGCATGTGCTTTGTATGCTGTATCGTCAAAGCTACATATGGTAGATGTGTTATCACGCTCTGCAAAATGCCAGTTATTCTAATAGGTAATTTATATTAATTATATGATTACATTAAGTAGATAACGTTCGTTCCTTAAATATATCAGTTTAATTTAAATACAAGAATTAAAATCTTCAGTGTGATTATATTGTATATCATAGAACCATTAAATAGTCGGTGCTTCTCTCTCAATATAACAAGTTCAAATTATTATTTATGAAACATGCTTTCTAGAGAATAACGCTAATGACAACAGTGTCGTTTACCTATATGAACTACTGCATGATTGGCACCACAGTTCATCATACGAGTATGTTATAAATGATATCTATATAAATTTTCCTATCTATCGATCTTAATGAGTTATCACTTGTATCTATCATAATAAGTGTCTACATTTATTGCACCAGTGAAGCTTGTTAGGACCTACATTACCCAACTTGATATTTTAAAATAGTACTGGAGCGGGTTCGCACACGCGTATTTAATAGAGAACCTCTGTTTGGTCATTCCAGGAATCAACAAACTTTACTGTATTAACCTATGATCTCCTTTCAAAACACACCACAATCAAGCATAGTATTTTGAAATTAGCATTTCAAATTGAATATTTTGACGTTATGGCTAGTATTAAAATTTTGAAGAAAGTTCAGGCATAGATTTATTATACGCATACGCTCCGTTGAAGATGTATATCTATATTTTACAAAGCTAGCGCTTTATCGATGTCACAATCACCCTGTAATTAACTGTAAGTTACTAAACTTAAAAGTTTAGATCGATACTACCGCACAGTATAGCTAGTCTGCAACAGATTAGGCAATTCCTACAACAGGAGTAGTTTTAAATTGTTTTTATTGAAAGTTAGGTTTTGACATCTAAGACTAGCTCAGCACCGAGTACAGTCAATTAAACAGCAACTGCAGCTACTGATATACTCTCGCTCGGTCATCGCTAGTGTATGTGCATACATACGAATAGCGTCCAAGCGCTATAGTGAGCTATACAGTAGTATACTCATACTACACTATCATAGCACCCGATGCTATACTATATATTAATTAACAAACTATATTGATTGTGTTTGTTTGCCTGCTTGTGAGGCAAACAATATTAGCAATTAATAAAGTTAAATTAATATGAAGCGTTAATTGCTTCGTAGGAGCTATTAGCTCCGTAAGATAACACAAAAAAGTGAATCAAATCATTGATGCTATACTAGAGTCTAGTAATTTAAAGGCACAAAATGTATCCATTTATATTCATTCTCCGCCCCTATCCCACTTCTCTTCCTTTATTATTATTATTATTATTTATGATTACTCTAATTATAATTAATTATAATATTGTTTCTCATATCTGTCAATTAAGATAATGGGGTGCTCATCATCTAAGCAAACAACAGTTACGAACGATGTGAATAAGCCACAACCACTACAAAATCAGGATCAAACTAACACTAAAATGGCTCCTACTGCTCAGGATTTGCAAACGATAAGGGAAACTTGGGCTTTAGTAGCTCCAGACTTGAAAAAACATGGTACAGTTTTATTCTTGAGGTACGTACAAGTATAGTATTTTAATATTTCAGATTTTTACGTAAATTACGAAAGCACAGCACATTGGCGTTCTCCTAGTCAAATTGATGATTATGCATCATAACCAGCTCATGACGATTTCAACTACAGTGATTTTCAACAAATCTTCTGTCGTTTCCGGAAATATTATACACAATTTCTTAATATTTATAACAGAAATACATCAAGATAACTATAATAGTGCCTGATTTAACCGTGCACTACGAATATATTCTATTATCAGTATACTTGCATGCAGTCCTCTGGTATAGTAGTTGTATATACCTCTAGTAAATTAACTTAATTGAACTATGACTTTACGATGATATATTTCAGTTTATATCATAGTGGTCAAGTTATCTAATGACATGAGCTCTTTATAAGCCTGGCAGTTATTTATGTAGCAGTATTCAAGGTATAAATTGCGATTACTTTAGGTCTAAGCCCTGATTTCTTGCCGTCTTATTTCATTGTTTGATCTCTATGCCAATCAGTAGACGGTGGATAAAATCTCAACACTCAAGAATAGTATAAATGTAATTTATGATATTTTTATAGCCTCCTGTAAGGGTTTTTACCTTGTGGCGTCACACGTATGACTAGAAAATTACCCATATCTTGAAAATAATCTATGGAAAAGTATTTGTTGATAATACAACGCTAACATTATATGAATATTTTAACTTACTAGTGCACATTTTAAGACTTATGCCTACACTGTACTGTATACTAAGGCCCTCACTTTATAGTATGCTGTATACCGTATATTACTGTGAGTGTACACCTTTTTTAGCAATACCTAATTTAGGTTACTATTAATAAGGCTGCTCAGTTGCTGCAAATTCGAATCGGACCGTAGGATAGCTAGCTGTAATTAGATATCTCTACACTATCTAGTAATTTAATCAATGAAGATAAGCCATTCCTGATACTATACCATATTGACTAGATAAATGTTTAGTACTTTGTAATCAAAATGATTGAACTGTATGATATGGAATAAGCGGCCAGAAAACAATAGAAAAAAATATTAATTGCTCTATCAAATATTTAAATTCCTTCTTAATTGTTATCCGCTGTATGCATTTTCTTATATTAATGAATCGTAAAACTGAACTTGCCGTATCCAATCTTATAAAACCATCTTTTGAACGAGTTCGGATAGATCAATTGATTAATTTCATAAAATGTGGTACTGTACGATACAAGCACTTCCCTAAAATCATAGGAATGTTTATTAACCATTAATAAACCCCTACAAATACTTTTCTAGCTTTTGTACGGGATTACAAATTAACATAGTACGCTAAATTCACAGTAAACTATAAATGTCAGGTGATTAAGCTGTTTTAACCCAAACTTACAAATCTAACCTTACATTACTGCACAATTACTACTGTTGATTTAAAGGTAAAGCTATTTTGAAAGTTATAAAACCATTCAAAAATTATATAGATGTATAGCATAGACACATTAGGCAGATAGATATTAATTTCAGAACTATTTTCATCTTCACTCAAATTATATATATTGCATATATATAGTTCAGGAGATACATAAATGTAACAAATGAAATAGTACCGTAGCTTCAAAGAGTAAGAGTCTGAAGATGGTAACTGTAACATCTACTTACAGAAATTTTTGTAAATTTTTAAGTATGATGATGATTTAAAAGCTATACAATGTGTATAATAAGATTGCACATTGATAAACGGCCAGCCTTAGTGCTAATGTCCTTTGTCCAGTTGTTGCTTAGATAATAAGATTTAGACAGAATCTAAAGAATAGCCGTAACACATATACTGTATATGAATCTGATATTACAGGTGTATTCTAATTAATGATTATATATAATTAGTCGTATGATTATCACGTTTCCAACCTTTCGCTCTATGTAAGGTCTTTAATTGAGGCTAATGCAATATTTGCTGCTATTAATTTAATTTTATACATAGTAGGCTGTACTTAGGTGTTAACATTTGTAATAATATCTTCTTTAAGTAGCGTAAAGTATTTTAAGGTAGACGATGATAGAAGGTATAAAGGATTTTATTGAGATACAAGTTATAGGCTAACAATGATATGGTTGTTATAGATAAGGTATTTGAGATAGCAGGAACGTAGGAACTAACTAACGAGTTAGCTTACAAGGGTATTTATAGGCTTTAGATGAGATTGAGATAATGTCTTTATATGTATAGCATGTCGTCTATATGTCGCCATGATGCCGTACATTATGAATGTAATGCAATACAGTACTTAAATGGTATATGATAAGTATTCGTATATTAGGATATTACTATACTAGACATCTTCTATATAAGATCATAATGTTACAACATTCACCATCCAGTTTACAAATCATGATATTCTGCTCCTGAAAATGTTTCGTAGCTTGCTCAACTTCTTCACCTAGATTACAGTACTTCTCTCTCAATAGTTATTATTTGAACAATAATTACGCTACGTAAAGTTAGATAGCTTTGTGAATTTTATTATGGCTGTTTTAGCTGTACTATAGAATATGTCACATCCTGAGCTCTACTCTGTTAACCCGGTTGCTATTTCCGCCTCACCTGGGCCCTAACGAGAAATGTTTAACAGTATTTCATCGTATTTATATCATTATTAGTATAGTATCACTCAAATATTATCTTTATCTCCAAATCGAAAAGTTACACGATTAGGTAATAAAACTAGATGAGGGTAAAATTTAAGCGAGCAATATTGTACACTATCGTTTCTTTAATAAAGTACGTAATAATTATCCAATAATCAAAACAAATTCTTACCAATAACTATGCTACGCAGTTTACAGATAGAATTCAATATAGCTACATATGGTATAATAAATTACGACCATCACTTGCCCTATTTACATGTTATGTACGATAAGGCCATCATCTAATAATATCTGTTTTTCTTGGTATCGTCACTAGGCTTTTTGAACAACATCCCGATGTTCAACGTTTATTTGAAAAGATAAAAGACGTACCTCATGACCAACTAGCAACCAATGAAAATTTTGTATTTCATACAACACGCGTTATGGAAACTATTGATCACGCAGTTAAGGGTATCGATAATCTTCCAGCTTTGACAGTATTACTGAAGCAGTTAGGATCATCTCATGCTCAATACAACGTGAAGAAAGAATACTTTAAGGTAATCATAATATGTAGTAATTTCTATCTAATATAGGAAACGTAAATTACTGTTCTAGACTTAAAAATTTGGTTATATAGATTGGATTGAGAATTTCAGAATTTTAGATATGCGTTTTGTATTGATCATCTAGTATTAGTATATATACAACAGAATAAATGGAATAATTTTATGTTATCGTTTGACGAAAGGCGGTATTCTCAGAATATAGTAGAGCCTACTGTTATGTATGTAGCATTAATACAATTGTGAAGTCGTTACCATCGAGCTTACGAGCCCGAATGTATCGGTCTTCACTACGGTAGGTGCCGCTGTAGATCACATGAATACTTTATTTAAAGGTGAAGGAGGAATAACAGGTTCCTACAAATTTATACATCTCCGGTTATAACTTATAAGCATTCGCGAGAATTAACAACTAAATCTCACCTACTTTACAATACTGAAGATGCATATACATTTTATACAGTACAGTATATAACGCAAATGCAGGGGCTTCTAAGAAAATCCGAAACGTGCAAAGTTCCTTCAGTACAAGAAATATATCTATGGATAAGATAGTAACCTAATACCGTATCTACATTACACTACATACAAATAAGGGAATGGGAGTATTATAGAAAATGCTGTAGCGATTACGATACTACAAAAACATTTTGCGCGAGTGAAAAAGAAGTAGCCATGAATTAACTGATAGCTGACAAGTATCGGGTACTTTATTGTATGAACGCATATTTAGTTTAACAAATACTTAAGGTAAATATCATCATGACGGTAAGATGATCATTTGCTAGCTATTTCTGACTAACTAATCACGACGCTATTATATAAATACAATGAAGAATATTTAATGTAAAATCGGATATGAGTCTTGTGATAAAGTGATCTTCAAAACAATAATTCAAGAACTACAGTTTCTCGCAAATTTCACTTTATTACTGAAGTTAGGTTCGTCCAACTACCAAGGACTATCTGACTATCTGACAATCTACTTATTACAGCAAAATTCACGATTTATATACGATTAGTTACAGAATGCTTTTACTGTAACAAATCTTATCTTGCCCATACAAGTCTAGACCATGATCAATAATAAATAATATTCTTAGCCAAATCATCTCTAAAACTCTCTTATAAAATCATCATGTACGTTTTTTAAATATCCATGTTGTGCGTAACATTTGATTAACAGATGGGTAAACGTGCACTTTTTTACTACGCTGAAATTATATTATCTAAAGATAATTATCAACTAGCAGTACATTTTTGTTGAATTATTAATGCAAGTAAAATTTACGATTGATTGCATTTTTGAAATAGCCGGTTGGTGATGCGTTGCTACACACATTAGAACAAGGTTTGGGCGAGAGATTTACGCCAGAAATTAAGACATCTTGGGCGAGACTATACGGAGTGATTATTGATAATATGTCTGAAGGATTGGATGCAAGTCCAAGTCAATAAACAGCAAATTTTTCAAGATAGCAATTAAAATTATTAAAATAAATATTAATTAATAGGGTTTACTTTTAATTTATGGTAATTATAATTAATTGGTCTAATCCATAACCTCCACTATGGAAAGAAGAAAATGACTAAGAGTACTTATTTGTAAAGAGCAAGCAATAGCATTTAAGATATTGAATTAACCGTTTCCTTTCTTTCATTTTTACGTATTGTCGAAAGTGTAGCATGTTATATTATAAGCTATAAGTGCTGCCTAACTGAATGAGTACCCTTAAATCATCCATCAATTGTATTCCTGAGGGTCCAACAATTAATGGCTTGAATATTAGTATTCTAGTTCTCATCAGAAAATAGCGTTAATTTGTAACCTAACTTTGAATAAAGATTAAGTAGAATTTTATCACGTTTATTTTCTTCTTAATTAAAAGAGTTAATTATGGTGTGCCAGGTTAATAAAATGAAATTATAAAATTGGAACATCTTCCGTCTATGCTCGATGAACCTGATGGTTTAGTTATAGAATATTGCATTATCTTCAATAATAATTTTGATCTTTCACTGATGAAGTGATGGTCGATAACTGACTGTCAGAATCTAGTTGCTATATGTGTATTAGATCACCCGAGTACGATTTGCAATTTAAAAAGAGGACCCTTACTTTTACATTGTACTCGTATCTTGGCAAGTCGTAATTATTACAACATTTTATTTCAGTCGCTTTCTTTTGGTAACCGTATATGTGTAGCTAACTATAGAGATATGAGTAAAAGAAGGTTCTCGTTGTACTTTAAACTCGTATTAAAACATTTTCAAATGAAAGACTTAGTAAACAGCCTTTGCATGTCTCACTGCATAAAAATTTACAATACGGACCTTCCTAGTTCTACGTATATGGAACTGGTAATAACTCTTCATATAAATATGGCATATCACGTGCCATTTATCAGTGATAAGAATAAAAAGCGTAACTCCTTCATTAACTGATAGAAGCTGTTAAGGAAACACAGGGTTGTCGATTATTTTATTTCGCATTACTGCAGACTGCATAATAATTAATTAAACACTGTCGCAATTTCTCTGTATATTACCCATCTAGCACCAAGTCTTGGAGTAATTCTACTTGCTACAGTACCTGCTACTACTTACTTATACTGTACAGTACCTTAAAACCAGATCGTACATGAGATACTTATACTGTAATCGTTCTCTTTTGTGTTAATGATATCAATCCGTTAGATTGCAATGTTTATTTATGTAATTTCAACTTCTTATCCTAGAAATTATGTTAGAGACATCCGTATAAAATATTTAACATGCGCATAGCTGTAATGTGCAGTGAACGGTAACTATCACTCGAAGGTAGTATTATACCAAATTAATGTTGCATATTCATTTTATAGTGTAGGATGCAAGTAAGGCTACGTACACTAAATCTATACTTCAAATCAGTATAGTATCTTTATAAAATTTGGAAAACCGGGCAGAGTGTTACTGCAATACCAATATCTACAACTACAGTATGCAGTACCGTGCATTAATAAGTAGTAAGTAAATTTACAGCAACTGCCTCTTTATCGTTATACATCGTGTGGGTGCAACAATTTAAATACATTATATTTTACATATATAATCTAAACTGCTATCTGATACGAGTATACTATGTATACATAAGCACTACACCAGCCCTGCAGCCCATTAAAGGATGAACTGTATCAATGCAGCATTTTTGAAACTTTTAAAACATAACAGCAACCTTAGCGGTAGATATCTAGATAATCCGATAGAGGAGCTTCAATAGTGCGCACCATTAGCCTAAAAAAAAATGATTAATTCCCATGTAATATCTAACTCCATCCATGCAGCATTGAGCAGCGTACCACTGTATATAAGCAAGTATAGCGCAGTAGTAACAGGCTGTCATAACGGTATTTAAACCATTTAATTATAATTATGCACAATTTCTTATGGGAGATATTGTAAGTATCATCGCATTATAATTTAATGCACCAAAACCAGATACGGTAAACAGATGAAATACCATTAAATTGATATAGATAAGTCACTTGCCCACACGGCCATTGTATGCTTAATTACGTTGTGGCTAAAATTACTAACAATTAACTAAGAAGCCAGACGATCTCCCTTTCCAGAATCTAAAAATAACGGATATAACATCAAAAATCGATATAGGACACCATAACTAGACGTATCTAGTCTACTGATGTGTAAATAAGCAGTTGATATTTACAGATTTATAAAAACATTTCTACGTAACAAAAAAAATTCGAAAATCGCGCAGCAATATTTCAAAAGTTGTATACTATAACTGTAATCATTTATTGTACTTTAACTGTAATAAGTCTCCAATATTGCTGATTTTCTCCAACGCCTACATGATACAAAAATATCAATACAACAGTGTTAGACACCAGAAATTTATTTTACTAAAATTTGAAATTAAATATATTACATCGTCCAACATTTCTTTAGTATGAGCAGCTGACAGACAAAATCGAACTCTCCCCGAATTTAATGGGGTCGCTGGATAGCCAACTACAACAACAGCAAGATTTTCTTGAAGACATCGACGACTAAGCTCAGCTATCTTTCCCGGCATAAATAAAAGCAATGGAACTACTGGAGAAGAATTATTTCCAAAAACCATAAAGCCCATCTCCCTTAGGCGCTTCCTAAAATAGCTTTTTAGATAAGACAGTAGATAGAATACTCATTAATTAATCGTGATATAACAATAATGCAACATGTTTGACAGAATGCACCAACGCATGTTGATAAGTAATGTAATGCAGTAAAAATAAAGTACCGGCAATTCCAAGCTAATCTTCTCAATCTGTTTTTTCCTAAAATTAATCATAGTTTAATACAATACTCGTGAATACGAATACTACTTTATTACAATTATCTAACAATTCAACTATAATTCATTCCAAAAAGTAAATCTTTTTGATACCATCTGAAGTTCCATCTTTATTCATAATAATAGAAAGAGCAGACAAGGTCTGCCGTGCTATTGGAGCAGACATAGTTGCCGAATAGGCAGAAGAATGAGAGTTGGCACGCAAATGGTCAATGACATCCTGAAAAGAAAATTAATTAAAGCTACCCTATTGACATCCATATCTCACAAAATGACTAGATTTAGCGTGTATTACTTTAGATGATGCAATATATCCTCCACATGCACCAAAGCTCTTAGTAAAGGTTCCCATTAAGATATCCACGTCATTTGGATCTACACTACAATGTTCGCATACTCCCCGACCAGTACGTCCTAGCGCACCAATACTATGTGCTTCGTCAATAAAAAGATAAGCGCCATACTTTTTTTTTAAGCGAATCACCTCAGGCAGCTTGATTATAGACCCTTCCATACTAAAGTAAAAGCACTTAGTTACGATCACGATGAATATATCGCAAATATACATTTATTGGTGAACCCAAAACTCTTTTAGATTTAAAAAATTTAAGACTTTAAGACTTTATTCACCTATAAATTCCTTCAACAATAATTAATAATTTTTTCCAAGGTCGATGGGTTCTTGGTTGTCCACTGATGACGGCTTGACGTAAAATCTTTTCTAGGTTTTCCATATCATTATGACGATATACGCTAACTTTAGCACCAGATAAGCGAGCGCCAGTTACAATTGAAGCGTGATTTAATTCGTCACTTATAATCATGCATCCCTTGCCAACTAATGCGGGAATACAAGTAGAGTTAACAGCAAAACCCATACCAAAAGCTAGTGCTGCTTCCTTTCCAACAAATTCAGCCATTCTTTCCTCAAGCTGCTTGTGAACGTCCAAAATGCCTAAAGTATAGAAATAAATATTTTACAATTAATATATAATATCTATTACATCCGTAAGTTATTCGATTTACGAAAATGTTAGTAGTAAAGCAACAGTATTTTAAGATCATGTAGTTTGACACATAGTAGCTTTAGATAGATAAGATTATCACTTAAGCTATAACTAGTCCGTGTAGATTATAATTATCCTTTACCAAAGTCGAGGCGTGATGCACAAGTAGATAGGCCATATTTTTCAATGGCTGTTTCAACTGCATCTGTACATGGTCCACTTTTTTCGGCGAACCCAAGATAGTTATAAGAACTAAGATTTAAGCAACGCTTTGTCCGCCCAGTATACCTAATAGTGATTATAATTAGATTGTTGAGCCTATTATTATATTAGCACTGACTTATCAGTGTCGTAATAACACGAGAAAAAGACAACTGTAAATTCGATTAATTATTACGATAGTAACTAATATGACTAATATGAAATCGACTAAAATCTGCAGAACTGGTTTAAAAGAAAGAGTTAATCACTAGTCTCCACGGAGATATCTGTTTATGGATTCTAATTTTGATTTACTTACTGAAATGTCCAATTATTATCAGTGGAATATCTTTCTAAAACATCAAACTCGGCACCTGGAACGCTAGCAATTGGTCGATTCCAACAATCTCGGATACGCATATAAATAAATCGGGTAAACAGAGCTTCAAAGTTAGAGTATAGAGGCACAAAATCCTATATTCCCGGGATCATAAATAGTAAATCAAAACGTCAATCACGTCTAATAATTAATCCAATATATTTAATGTTACAAATTACTTGCTTTTATCAGTTATCTATCGTAGTTTTTACTGTATTTCAATTGCGGAATATAAGTACTGTAATGTACACAACGAAGGTTTCTTATGCAATGGTCGAAATTGGTAAGGAAGTAGGAGTGAATTACAGTAGGGTGCCAAAGCAAGTAACATACCGAGATAGTACATGATACATTTTTAGACAATACAATGTTGTGTCTACTGTATATATCATAACAACATCGAGTACATCTATTAACGGCATGGCTGAATGCATACTATCTATTTAAAAAGTTTACTACGAACAGTACTACAAATGCAATAATAAATACAGTACACCAAATATTGTAAATTTGCTTAGTTATGTTTTTATACGTTGAGGAAAATCGAATATATCGGTATTGCTGTACAGTACAGTACTATATTCCACTGTAGAGTTTAATAATTACGAGTATAATTACACTTGTTACGATTAATTTAGATTAAAGTGTGTGTAAAGACTAAATTACTGTCAACGCCTATCTCTTTGTTGTAGAAAAATCGCAAAGGCCTATAAGCTTTATACGTATATCTGTGGTTGCATCCTATTATGAGTATGTTTCAGTAACGTATTGTCTTGGTAGGAATTACAAACTTCATTTAAAATGGGCCAAGAATTAAAAGTGACTTTAGTGAAATATCTCTAGGTACTCGTCCAAGCTAAATCTCCTACACATACAGTATATCTATTTTTTTTTTTGATATCATACTCTCTTATGAGCTGTTTGGCTGCTATATTTAACCTAGTCTAACGTTTCATTTTCATTTGTGACATAGGATGTGATAAATTGACTGTACTGTACAATCAACAATATTGCAATTCAGTGTACAACTTTATTGAAATATTATTCCAAATGTCCAGAGCTACTGTGCTACGGTAATAAGCAACTACTGTAGCTATCATGAAAGTACTACAACTCTCTATCTTGTAATACTGTACATTTACATATGACTGATAGATATCCAAGTTCAAGAATCCTATCGAAAGCATATTATACTGACCTCCATCTTGGATCTGCGTAGATTGCTACCAAAAGTCAAGATTCCATACCTGACTAAGATATCTTTTAAGTATGCAAGCATTATCAGCAGCGTATAGCTGACGTAAGTACTTATCGATACATGTAATGGCGGCTCTTCAAATTCTTCTTGTGCCTCGTATGAATAATCAAATTCTTCTTCATCATTACTTATCTCGTCAATTTTACCAGTATTTCCATTTTGATTGTCTAGATGCTCATCGTTCTCTTCGGAATTGTTATAACGCTTCTTATATGACGATCTTGTCACTCTCTTTGTCGCAAGCGTAGCACTAGCCGTCATGATCGGAAGTCACCTGATGACTATTGTAGGGAGTTACCACTTGCAATATACAAGCATGAAAACGTTGGCTTTTGCTCTTTCAAATAGTTAAGCAATAGTAATGTGTTCTCTACTATACCAAAAACGACGTCGTTACTAAAATACGAAAGTCTTTACACTTCAAAAACTGCGTTGAAATTAAATTAACCGTCAATTGGGCTAGGTGCGGCTAACGAGCAGAGCGAGATTTGCCAAAAGCAACAGTTACTGGGTTGCGTTTTAAAATGATTAAAATCGATCAATACACAACAGTACAGTACAGTACAGTACAATACAGCACCTTATTTGCATGGTCATATGCTTAATCACGAGCTTACAATCATTGTGAAGCCACAGAAAAAGCTTTGTCCAGTGATCACTAAGGAAATGGTCAAGTACTGTACAGTTCTGGGAGTCTGTATTGTATTTTCGGACATCACCTGATAACGGCGATGACGGCCATCATTCGATTTTACAGTACGATGCCGGTGGGTGGCGCACCTGCGCACTCAGTGCAGCGTACAAACTACCATACTGTACAGTGTACAGTACAGTACTACAGTATACTGTACTGTACTGTACTGTACACTACTGTAGTTTTCAGGCTGCTATGATACTGTACTGTACAGTACTGTAGCCTCGGAGTAAATGGGATCCATATGATCAACATCTGTAGTGTACAGCACGAGTCCTCTCTTTTCAGACAAGTCAGTGAATAAAAATATCTTTGGTTTTAGACCTGATTCTTTGAAATTTTATACGTGTAGATAGACGAAGACTTCATGAATATGTTTGTGCAGTTTATTTTCTGCAAATAAATGTTGTTAACCGCTTATTTTGGCGATTGATGGTGTACCGTTATTCTTCTAAAATTCGCTATTATACTGTACGCCATATTGCAACCGCCGAAATTTTTTTACGTCCTGTATGATGCGACAAAAACAAATCGTAGTCGTATAGGCGGCATAGGCGGTATAATGCTGTCTGCTCCAACTTGATTAGATAAACTTTAACTTTGAATATGTAAATTCCGCTGTTGTCATCATATTATCACGTAGGCTATGCAGATGTATGTACAGTACTGCATGTTGTAATCCGTGTTTAGCGGTTGAATAGTAAATGTACGTACAATGTCTACTTGGACACTGGTACCTTTCTTTGGAAGGAAAAACTCCCAGGCTTCCTTTCTGTTTACGACATAAATCAGAATCACTTTAATAACTTTCTCATTCTACAAACTAAAGTACTGTACATCACTTGGATAGTGTACAGTACAGTACAGCAGTACGGGTATCTAATAAGTACAGTACAGTACTGTATGTAATAAGGACTTCAGAAAAAAAGGTGGAGCACTTGCATAAGTAAACAAACAAATAAATGCAGAAATTGTAGCATAATCACACCATCCATCACATGATCAGATCAGGATCGAAACGCCAGTCCAAGTAGAAGCTTATTTACGTCACATCAAGGTTGTACGAAAGTTTTCAAATCACAGGATGCTTAAAAGTAAAAGTAACAAGGCCAATACGCTTGCTATACCATTTATGTTATAGACGAAGACCTTCTACTTACTGTACTACTCGGTCAACAAGAACGTGTGTAGTACGGTCTGTTAGGCCTGAAAGCCTATTCACTATGCAGCTAAATTAAAGTGTATTACTAACTGTTTACGTGTATGCCCGTTCACAAATGAACGGAATGCCAAAAAAAAAAACAGCAAGAAAGATCTTCGCTGGAAGCAACCACTCCTTTCTGACTTACGATTAATCATCTACGCACGTCGAATGTATACGGTACAGTACGGTATGTACTATGCAGTTCACCTCTTGGATAAGCGACGTATTCCTTGCTACTGAACTCTATCTACCAATGTGTCTACATATTTGAATACCCAAATAAATGTTTGCCTTGATAACCTGTATTGCATTATTCGCATGTAATGAAGGAAAGCCAGTTGATTAGTTTATAGCAGTAGCTGCTCCAAATCATATTAGCAATTATATAATATAAAGGTACACATTTACGACATAGTCTTACTGTACAATGTACATGTCGTTTTGTGAATTGACCGATAAGAAGTTTTATTCGAGCTACAGTACACGAATTTTTAGTATGAAATTCATTCATTTCCTTATAACGAGAAATCAAAGTCTTCAAAGTTGAAAGTCAACTCGTATAATAATGATAAGAAAAATTTTTTAATTTCATTCTTGAGTCAGTAGGCAGTTTTTTAAGCAAAATGTGGATAATTTATTTTCTATACGTACATGTATGATGTATCTTAAAATTGAAGTTAGCTAATGGGTCTATAGACCTGATTCAAATTCCTGAGCGTCTTTTTCAGTGTTTTCCAATCACTGTGATTGTAATTAACTCGAGAATACGCATAGAGTAGAGGTGTGTACTGCATCAATACGTACAATATAATGCACAATAATCTGATTATCTTGTATTAGTCATTAGACGTCTACGCGTAGTGTTCGTAAAACAGTAGGTAGCGATAGCGATATGTGCGGCCAGACTTTGAATTTCATTGCAAGACTTCAAAGCTACAGTAAGTGTACTCAACTAACTAGGGCTCATAAAGTATTGCAAAAGTATCATGGCAGTACATCGTGGAAGAAAGAGAGTTCTTGGGTGTTGAAATATATATTCTGAGACGTTTTAGGTGTTGTCTGTCGGTTGAATTTTACAGATCATGTACTTACTATGTACATGTACAGTACAGTAGTTGCAAATCTGTCTTCTAACATCTACAGTACACATACTGTACACGGTACAGTACAAAACACCCTGAATCTCTTGACACCACCAGGACTCCATCCATACTGTGCACTGAGTGTACAGTGTACAGTGTACAGTACACCAGACCTGTACAGTACAGGACTTCTTTTAGCAGAACAAGTTACACTGTACTGTAGGACTGTCACTACTGCGACTGCTCAAACTGGCCTCTACAGTATTCAGTGTTGTACTGTACTGTATGGTATGTACTGTACACTGTATGGTACGGTACTGTACACTATTATCGCTAGGCTTGGACGTACTGTACAGTACTGTACTAGACGTACTGTATATTGCCATGGTTATTGGTTATAGGGAGCCTACATGCTGGTAGAAGTTCATTGTTATCCTCGGTTGTAACGATCACAATTAAGGTTGCTCCTGCAGTATCTAACTTTAACACATTGGATGAAAATGGAGAAAACAGACACTCGTGGAACTGCCAAGGAAAAGACTGAACCTGGTTATGTCCGTAAATATCTACCTGTTATCTGCTTTCTTCTGGTTTGTTTATTAACCTGTTCGACAAGACTTTATAAGTTAGATGAACCGCAACATGTCTGGTAAGATAAATGGCATCTATGTATAAATTCAATGACAAAAAATTGGATACGATATAAGAGTACATCTCTCCATAATCCTGGAACAGACTTGATTGCTCTTTGAAATTTTAAAGTTATCGGTCCGGTACATAGAAATAACTAATCCTACGCACCATCTCTTTTATGCTATTCCCAAAAGTGCCAATGAAACTATTCCACATAGTGGTAGATATACTCGTAAAATATTCTATGAGATTGACTGATCATGACAAATTTTAAATTGTGCTATTCTGCGCAGTCCAGTGGATTCCTTGTCAAACTTTTATAGTTATTTTAGAGATCACTACTGATCAGATTTCAAAATTGATTACTAGACAGTTATAGGCCACCCATCTTATAAATAAATACCATATTTCGTAGGATACAACAGTATCAAGATCAGTTATCATGGATACCATGTAGCCAACTAAGTGCAAATTGTAACTAGGATACAGTAAGGAAAAATCATGGCCAAATTTTTTTCACTTTCACAATTACAAGCTATTAGAAAAAGACTACTGCTTGTCGTAATATTCTACTTTCATATAATAGCATTCACAGTCAGAAAGGATTGCCGCTAAATTAATGATCGTAGACCAATCTATGATGCTGTATCAGTTTAATTCATGTATTTTAGTAGATAAAACGTGCCTAATGCCAATCTCTTGAAGCTTGTACTGACTGAAGAGAAGAAATTCAGTTGTTATAGACAGATTAAACAGTAGCAACACCTATTTTAGGGAATAAGTTTGCTTACGAATACAACTCATGATTGAAGTTGTTTTACAAGTCATACAATACATCTCAGACTGACATAATATTATGTTAGTACTATGGTCTTTGATGAGCGTCAAAAGGGAATATCATTGCTGTTAGACCTGATTCAGCCTAAACTTCTTGAAAGTATCAAATAAAAACATCTCTAAGTGAATGTAACTAATCTTACAATAAAGGCACTATACCGTTATTGTCATCACACTGCAGACTGATTCAACATCAGAAGATCTTTAAACATCTGTGATATGATGAATTCAATAAAATAATTATTCACATTAATTAAATTGTATGCACAAGCTGTTATACATGTAAATGCTCTACACACACTTCTTATTGTGGATAATTTTTAGTAATTAAAATTAATTAACCCGTAAAGCATATTATAAGGCTAAAATATGTAATTGGTAAATTGACGATTTGTCATACTACTGTATGATACCTGACTTAACGTCTATGAGTACACGGTACACGTATGCGAATATACACTAATTGCACTGTATAGTCGTTATAGCAATATAAATTTGAAGTTATTACAATGTATCCAACGTTTATAAAACTTTGTAGTTGTAAATTACTAACTTTCTTAAATGTTTACCCCACACGAAATTCTATCAACACAACGATTGCTTATCAATTATTACTACTTTCTTATATTCCTTTCAAAGTTTATTAATTCATTCTACTTAATGAATAATTCACAGTTGGGACGAAGCCCATTTTGGTAAGCACGGTAGTTGGTATATTAATCGAACGTTCTTTTTCGACGTTCATCCACCTCTCGGCAAGGTAACCTAGTACGAATATTAAATAGTAAAAGATTTTACAAGATTAATTAAATTTCTTGAGAATGTATTGTATATTTTGTTTATCATTTCAGATGATATCATTGAATGATAGACTTTGTTAGGTATACTCTAAATACTTTCTACTTGAATTGTATTTAGATGTCGATAGGCCTAATTGGTTACTTAACAGGCTATAACGGAACCTTCGCCTTTGATAAGCCTGGAGACAAGTTTAATGGACACCTTGTCATGGGTATGAGATATGTAAGTATTAAATTAAATCATCTTACATATTCAATCATACATAGTTTCGGCTCGATGAAAAGTAAAAAATTTTAATTATTAGCTCTTTAAATAATAAATAACCATTTACTATTCGAATTAGTTCTGTGCAATTTTAGGATGTTTCTTTGTTGCTTTCGTTTACCTTATTACCTGGGAATTAAGTCAATCAGTCGAAGCTTCATGCCTTGCATCTCTATTTGCTATATTCGGTAATAACGTTGATATTGCTAAACATTTACAATATCTATTATAGTATTAATTAATAATTTCAAAAATCTAGAAGTAAAATGCCCTTCTAAGTTATCATCATAACATACGTGCAATTTAAATGTTCAAATTTAATTCTCTATTATGATAATTCCAACAGATCATGGTACTATTACACTATCACGTTATATCTTACTGGATCCGATTTTATTATTCTATATCATGTCGTCAACCTATTTCGGTATCAAATTTTTAAACACTAAAAATCGGTAAAAGAAAACACTTTCATATCATTTTGTATAAATTCTGCATTTCATGGATCGTGTAGATTGATATGCGATCAGTAATTGTTGCTATAAATTACTATAGTCCTTATTCATTGTCATGGTGGTTATGGCTATCTTTAACCGGCGTTTCGTTAGGATGTGCAATTAGGTTAGAAACTTTCGTTGTGGAACATGCATATAAATGAATTTCCGTAATGTAATAAAAAATTAATTATTTTTTATTATACAGCGTAAAATTTGTTGGCCTATTTGTTATCCTGTTTACCGGTTATTCAACAGTAATGGATTTATGGAGATTATTCGGAGATTTAAATCTGTCAATGGTACACTTTATTGCTATCGCTATCAATATCGATCGATTTGTAAATATACTATCAACAGTTGTAAAAGTTACTGTTATTTAATTTTACTGGCTTGTTTATCGATGCTGTTCAATAACAGGTTGACCTGATTAAACACTTTTTGGCCAGAGCAGTGTGCTTAATCCTGATTCCCTTATTGGTATATTCCTTGTTATTTGTAATTCATTTAAAAGTACTTCACAAAAGGTAATATTAGCTAATCATTTATTTGGGTGATAATACGAAAAAATTACACCTTTCTTCGGATATTTAGAAATAACTGTGTGATTGTAGTACTTTGTCATTGATGAACGTGTGAAATGAGCTAGATTTCTGAAAGTAGTAATATATTTTATCACCTTTCCGATTTATCCATCTGTGTAGTGGCAAAGGTGATGGATTTTACAGCTCCTCATTTCAAGCCACTTTGAAAGGAAACGACCTTTACGACGTCAAACTGCCCACATGTAATTTTTACTCTAATAATTAAGCGCTCCCCATTCTATTAAAATATTTCAGAAATGGTTTTAATACAAAATATTAACAGCAATAGAAAAACATCCATAATAATTATTTTTAATAATTCATTAATTTCTATAATGATAGATGTTGCGTATGGCTCAGTAGTTACAATAAGAAATTACCGAAGTGGAGGAGCTTTATTGCATTCACACCCACACTTATATCCACCCACAGTTGCCAAAATGCAGCAACAACAGGTTTATTCTTACGTACCGATATATCATACGCATGTATAATATTTGCTTAGTTTTTATGTAAAACTACGTGCTTACTCCAATTATATATAATAGGTTACTACATATTCTCACAAAGACGAAAATAACCTTTTTATGATTAAGAAACATAACGCCAGTTATAGTAAGTTTATGCTATACGAAACTATAATTTGTATAATAAATTTGAGATCTTATACTTACAAGATATTAATTACTGTTGATACAATAGGCGATCAACAATCGTTAGAGTACGTTAAAAATGGCGACATTATCAGATTAGAACATGTTCAGTAAGTACGGTATCTAACGTTATTAAATATTGCTGTCGATGCTATTGTTTTACTAATTTGACAGCTTGATAGTATGAAGATATAGAGGTAACAAGGTCTTTATATTATAAATTTTTATCGTTATTGTAGAACTAAACGTAACCTGCACAGTCATCTAGAGAGAGCTCCAGTTACTAAAAGACACTATCAAGTAACTTGCTATGGAAATGTAAGTAACCGTTACTAATAATATATGAGTGACAGTAATATATCATCCTAAATTCTATTTACTATTGGATCGTCTTATTTAGAATGGAACAGGAGATGATAATGACTACTGGGTGATACACGCGACTAATGCCGAAATTGGGAGTAAAATTTCTATCGTGAAATCTATTCTTCGCTTTGTACATTACAATGTCAAGTGTGCTTTGCATTCGCACGAAAAACAACTACCGAAATGGTCAACATAAATCCTTTTGTTTATAACAGACAATTATTTTTAAATTATAATTAAGAATCATGAAATACTACTATATAGCAGTGATATCAGTCTTTTATAATTTTCTTCGTAAAAATAGTCTTACAATATATCATGTCCTAAAGTATGATATCTTATCCATTTCAGGGGTTGGGAACAAATGGAGGTTACGTGTAACCCAAAAATTAAGCATAAAAACAACCTTTGGAATATTGAAGGCCACCAGAATCCTCGATGTAAGAAATTATACAGCGAATTAATGCATGCAGTTGCACTAACTAACTCAATGCATTATTTTTAATTACGCTATAAGTATCGGTTGATGACTCAGATGTACACAAGGCTTCCACTTATCAAAAGTTTTTGGAGTCTCATTTTGTTATGCTACAGGTAACGATGTACTTGAAAGTAATAATAGAAATACACATGCATGAATAAGATTATAAAATACTTTAATTACAATTTATACAGAGAAGTAAAATATAAATTATTGTCTTTCTAGGGAAATTCTAATCTCAAACCTAAAGAAGGAGAATATACCTCACAACCTTGGCATTGGCCAATCACATATAAGGTATCCTTAATCTACGATTATCCTTGATTGTATTGTCTGCATTAATTAATTATTCCTCCTTATTTCAAAATTTAATGCAGGGTCAGCACTTTTCCGGAGGTGATTTTAGAATATACTTACTTGGTAACCCAGTAAGTAATTACCGCTTTAAACGTTATTTGCTTAGCAGCTATTTTTAGGACTAGCTGTGAAGCTCCATTATATACGACTCGTATTCTATATCCGCTAACGTTAATACAATTTGGTACTACATACTTATTAGGTACTTTGGTGGACAAACCTAATAGTGCTGATAAGCTTTCCATTTGGCTACTTGTATCATGCAATAAGGTGCCAACGAGGTTGTCAAGATCAGAATGGTAACTAACTGATTTTAAGAATTTTTAAAGGCTAAACTAGAGAAAATACATATAACTGCACTAACGAGCTTTAAAAATTTATCAGAACTGCGAACGAAATTATTTTCTTCTTGCTGGTGGTTATATCTTGGATGGGCGACCCATTATATTCCTTTTTATTTAATGGGAAGAGTTTTATACTTTCACCATTACTTCCCTTCTTATTTGTACAGTTGTATGATAACCGGTACGTGTAAGCCGAAATGACCTCAATTTACAGAATTATGGAGGTAGCTTTAAGTTTCATAATTTTCCGTTTTTAGGAATCTTTCTATATTACCTAATTGAAAGCTATGGAGCAAGACTATCGACTCAAGAGAATAAGTTGTTTTTTTTCAAGATCGTATATACTGGTGTAGCTTTGGTTATTATTAGCAGGTGACTATGAGTATTTTAAATAAGGGTTACTTGCGTCATTAACTCAGCAATAATTTAAACATTAAACTTTTTAGTTTCGTTATCTTCCGTTCCTTAACGTATGGAATGTCTGGACCGAAAGGCGATATGCTGAATAGTCGTTATACGTGGATTAGATGGCTTAGCTCTTGGGAAATTTAATTTATTTTGAAAATAGTTATGAACCTGGTTTATAAATAATTGCTCATTTATCAACGGTCCACACGTGGAAAATTGTTTATTAAGTTAGATTATATTACTTAGGGAAGAAAATTATCTCGAACAATATAGTTATCCTTACAAGTTCAAAGTGAATTTTAAAATGTTACTTATTCTAACCCGCAGCCTGACCAATGATATTTTGACGAAAGATCTGTGCTGTTTACTTATTATTAAATTACTGATACCAAGTAATTTTCATATCATGTTTCTTATTTACAACGTTACAGTCATGTTGGATTAATAAATGTGAAGGACTTAATAAAGTTTAGTACCAAAGCATAGAAATCAAACTTATCAATACAACTACGAATAAATTTCGTATACCAACTTTTGAAGTGTATAAGAAAAAAGTTAAGTAGAAATTGATAAAGAAATTCAATATGACATGAATTGTATAATTACAAATTCGCATTTTCTTCAATTAATGTGTTCCAGTATTCCTTGCCTTATCAGATGCTCACATTGTGACCGTCTCATATAATGCTGTAATTAAAATTTTAAATATTCAATGAATCATAATGCTCTTGCGAAAATAAGTTACATACGTATGATACAGATAGTACACAGGAACTTACCCGTATATGACGACAAGATATTACATAATGAGTGTGTAGTAGTTTATAGATACTTTATATACGTACTAGTAATCATCAAATTCATATGCAAGCACAACTGTAATACGAAATAGTCATGATCTTGATAGCACAGTAGGTCTTACGCCAATGTTCACAAATCAGAAATTGAGTGAGCATTTACCGAACCTTATCAAGTTAAATTCCAAGTCATACCTGTGTATTTCTTTTTAATGATATAACATCACCATCATCTGTTACGAATTCACCATAGTCCTGTAGGCATCGCACCTGAAACAATTCATACATTAGGCGTAAATATTGACATCCATGCAGGATTGTAATATATGAGGTTGAAAACTGCAGGACTAGATTACCTCAATAAACACAGACTTTGGCGGCTTTAAGTCCTAAAGACAAATTTTAACTTACTTAATAATTCGTAATTATATGCTTTACACTTTATAGATAGAGTATAGTAAATAGTTAATATACTTAATGTATTTACTTGGGTTAAATCCAATCCAATATCACCAAATGATCTCATATACTTCACAAGAGACTTACTGTAATTCGTGAACCATTGTTTCTAGTAATTAAAAAGTAAAAAATGTAGCTATTAGTGCAGAATTATAACAATCAAGCTCAGGGTATGCCAGCTTACTTATGCTGGCATACTGTGACTGCATCATGTTAGAAACGAAGCATGAGAATAGTATGATACCATTAGAAATAGAAAGCATCAATCACGCTACAATCCTGAAAGACAATAGTTACATGATTACGTATCTATTTTACTTAGAGGTTTAACGTCCCTATTTAATATGAAATAGTGCCACATGGTTAAAGATTGTATGCAGATATAACATATCGGATTGTAATCAGAAATTATAACTGTTTAGCTTTACAATAGATATAAATCTGACGCCTATTATTGGTATATTGCACTGCTGTGCAGTATTACATTGCTAATGTAGTTACATTATACTTGGGTAACACATAGTTCCAAAATTTCACCCAGTTATATAGTTCACAATAATGATAATAAGATCGTTGTATTTTAATTTAAAACTTGCAAGAATTATATTCTCGCACGATTGTAGAATTGGTGGAGACTATACTTTTATATAAGTTAAGCACGGTTGACATTGAAGCACTACTCATCATATCGTAATTGAGCATGTACATAAAAAATGATCAGAAGTAATAAAGGATTAAAATATCTAGCTAAAATACTTTTACCTCCAATTCGCACAGGTTATCTCTAACATGAGCAGGCAATACACTCCCTAATTCCCACCTTAGCTGGCGAAGTCTTTGCATTCTCTCATAGCTGCACGAAAATTAGACGAATGTAGGATAAATTCGCTTTAATTCTCAAAAAATTTATTTCTAATCAATAATAAACATCTCCAATAATATAGTAAAGCTGATATTATAGATCAGGTGGTCTCTGCAGACACTAATGCATAACGACAAGACTGCAGGATTCACGAGTTATATGTGGTGCAATATACACGTATTTCCATAATATTAAAGTGAGTTGCTTAGGCAAGACTTTATATAGTCATAATTATGTAAGATAGCTCATTTTAGTATTCTTAATATTGATTCACTACATAACTTTTAAGTATTTGTATAAAAACACATCATAATACATAACTTAGACAGTATAGGACTTTGTATTTGGGCCGCGATCATAAAATTGTATTGCACTATTTAGAATGAGGCATATTGTCGTATAATGTATTTACCGTTGTAAATACATTTTACCGTGTACGATAAGAATATAGAATGTAAATTCTTATGTGTTAATTAGCGAACAGATACAACTGCCAAATAACTAAGGTTAGATGCTAACAAATATACTCTATTCTGATTTACAATCTGAAAATTCGTAATAGCACTGCTACGTTATCACTTACACATAAGCAAGTAAGCACCGCTTATTTCTTTCTAGGCTAGCATGTCGTAGCTGTATAGCAGAAAATAGGCCGTTTTTACCAGCAATAGTGGCGTTACTGTAAACATACATAAATCACAAGCAAGGTTAGTACATATCAGTTTTTAATCAGATTTGATTAAGCTAAATTTGAGGAGAATTAATACACACTTAGTAAGAACTAGATATAGTAGTAGTTTACGTATAGTAATATACAGTAGTAGATTCGTTTCGTGTTATTACGCTAATATTAATGTCCGTTAAATTCGAGTATATTTCAGATGATAATTACTTAGGATTGGAAGAATAGTAGAGATTATAGACATGTATATGCCTGTATAGATGTAATAATCAAAACATGGTAAAATATGATCGCTTATACACACATGGCCGGTAAGATTTGTATAAGTCTACGGCAATATACATATGCGGGCGAATATAATTTTAGCTTCTGCAATCAATTGTAACGGAATTTGCGATCATAGTTTCATCAATTTTTACCAAAATTGATGAGTTTATTGGCTGTAAGACAACGCACTACGACTGACTAAATGGATAAGACATCTTAAAATACCATATTGGTTTCATAATAAATGATAATTACGAAATTTGATAGACCATGGCATACTTTACTATCTGAATTATTCTGGCAGTTTGATGCTACAATAGAGCAATTCGATAATTCAATGTCCACAACATTGACGTGCAAAACAGATAATGTTCGCGCGTAAATAATTTTTGAAATTAATGATAAATTGTAAAAGTTTTACAACATAGTTTATAAAGCGTAATGTTCATTTGATTCATACATCAGATCAATAGTAGAAGGCGTACATAAATATAAATATAGTACTAACACATCTTCCTGATTTCGTTGAAAGAGGCTCTGCATTTCCTCAATGACTTGCCTAATTCCATCCTCCTAATAATTCGAATGATCGTACGAGTTAATATACCGTAGTATACTGCACTGTACTGTACTGTATATTTACAGTACAGTAATCTAAAATAAGTATAAGATTATAAAAGTACAGTATTAATAGATGATTTAAATTTACGTATTACGTCCAAAATTACATTATAAGAAGGTATGACATAATCGCTTGCACGTTGTAACTCTCGAATTAATTCAAGGCCTTGCTCCGCCAACATTGTATACTTGTATACAGGGATTCAAGATTAGCTATTACTGCAAAATTAAAATTATTAAAAGTGAACTTATTCGATTTTGAATGCGATAATACAGTCAACTTGTACAGTACTGTAAAAAAGGTATCTTCGACTACAGTACTGTGTACTGTACACTGTACACTGTACAGTACAGTACAGTACTGTACTGTATACTGTAGTACAGTACTGTACAGTACGGTAAGAACTTCTCTCCTGTACTACTATACAGACAGACCAGATGGACAACAGACGGACTTTTATTTTACCGAATGAGACCGTGAATTTCGAAATATGACTACTTAATGTAGTATGGATCTTTCGTGTCTGTTTTCTAAAAAATTGGTGTTAATTGAAATACCATGTACGATCTTACATAGCTATTTCCATGCAGAACTTAGTGACGGATAATAAGATTGAGCGTAATATTACTGTACTGTACTTACTGCTAATTTAGAAAAAATTAGTCAATGTAAAATCGACCATCTGCGTACTAAAGTACTGTTATAATGAAGCGTTTAGAACAATATTTGGACGAAATGAGGCCGAATAGGTCTGTCCGTCCAAGAGTGATCAGTCGATATCTTCTTCCAATAGTCCAATAGTCCAATGTACAGTGCATAGTACAGTACTGTACATGTAGAAAATGTTTTTCTGCATCATGAATACGCCTGCGCATAAATGCGGAGACGTTTATTGTACCTGAGTGTACAGTACAGTACTGTACTGTACTGTACAGTACATTACAGATGGATATTACTATTGTTTACTGGTCCACTATTATAAAAAATTTTTTAATTTTTAAAGCTCCAAGTTTTAGGAATCGATTCTATGTAGTGTTGCATACAGAGATCTATTGAGCTGTATAAGACTGAAGGACTTGATACACCACGCAAGTACATATTCTAGAGTTTTGCTGTACTAAAGTCCGTCCTGAAAGTATCCTACAATTAGGGTACTAAAGCTCTAGCAAAAGATGATAAGGCCATAAAAGTGTTCCTTTTCTGATTGTCAATGCCTTGGTGGAAGTTTTTTCGGGAATTCCTTAGCAAGGATTGTTGAAAATGACAACGATTGCAGGATAAGAAGTACTTACACTGCAAATACCAGCCAAAGAACTCCCGCTATTGAAATAAAAAAAAAAATAATAACACAAAAATATAAAAAGTACCGTTGAACTGCAAATAGTAAGTGGTTCAGCAATGCCCACGGCATGCCCAACTTTGGACAAAACCTTTCAATCCTGCGTGCAACTATTGTTCGTTCAGTAGCGTAGTGATGATTGCATTGTTTGATGTGTTCATTGCATTGTCACATGACTCTTAAGCAGGCCAACAGAAACCAGGCATTACTTTGAAAACAATAACATGCCAAAAGTCACAATAGAAAAGGTCATCATGCACGAGTCTAAGAGTCAACGTCTTGACTCGATGTAGACTCTGACCATATTAAGCCTTGCCATCATTGATTGTGATAAGTCGGTGACGACGTAAGTTTTGCAGAAATAGTCCGTGCCTTTCCTCATCCTTTCCTGTCGGCATCCTGTTCACCATTTAATAAGCACAAATAAGGTAAAGTCTTTCTCTACCGAACTTTCTAATTCCTTCTACATTAACTGTAAGAAACGATTGGATCAAGTCCAATAACGCTTATAGTATTTGCAGTTAGTGTTGGGAAATTTGTTAGCATGTACTGTACAAGATGAAAAAAATCTTGATGGCTTGTAGTGTGAATTACTGCAATGCCTCTTAATACAGTAAACGAAAGTACAATTTAGGACTTACTTCATTACCATAGTATCTTGCTATACTGTACAATGTCCATACTGTGCTTTAGTATGGTACAACAGAGCAGTATAATAATAATAATTATAATACCAATAGTGAATTGTTATAGCTGGCATTGAAGCACAACTGAATTCGGCGATGGCTATAATTATTATTATAGCCATCGCCGAAAGCAAAATCATGCATCCAGCAATTCTAGACCTAGATTTCGTAACTAGTCAACACCACCTCTGTGATGATCACACTAGTTTCTTGACAACACTAAAAAGTTGATAAAAATATCTTGGACCAAGACATGAACAATGCTTGTATTAATTGTACTGTAATTGTAATGGTAATCTGGTTATGCACCGCCTTGACCAGGGTAACAGTAACTATTTCACAACAAAATACCTAGTGTGTACAGTAGAACATTGCACGATTGGCTGACTAGGCTCGTCCTATTTGGAGAAATTCGCCTAAGTTCTTAAAATAGGTGCACCGTAGAATAAAATTTAAACCGCATATGGTATATATTATTTTTAATTTGCCATCGCTTGATACTGTATGTTGATATTGTGAACTATAATAGTCGTTCGGTCTTTAATCTTTCGAATATTTTCGACGTTGTTATCGAGCTGTAGCTAACGTTATCTTCATTAATCCCTCCAAGAATTGCAGTGCCAATCATGAAACGTCGCCAGCTAAACGATCAAACAGATCTTAATAATGTCAACCGCCTAGACAGAAGGCGAATGGAGAACAAAATACAGGAAGAAGAAAAACTTTCTAATGGTAACGATTGCTTAAGGTACCCGTCCGTCTTATATACCGTTTACCGAAAAATTAATAATTGATTCACGAACCACATTTGGAGTATAAATTTACGACTTTCGTAGATGTTAGATGTTATTACATACGACTATACGGTATGTATACAGTATACGTACAGTGCAATACTGTAAGTTTTGAAAAAAAACAAAATAGCAACAGCCCTTTCTAATTTAGACATTTTTAAATTTTGCAACATCGGCTGATCACTTATTATATTAGCCTCAGTACACCAACTGTACTTTATACGAAAATATCGCTCTCTTTCTATCAACTACAGTACTATCATTTTGATATTTGTAGCATACTGTGTACGTATTATTAAATTGCATACTTTCTTCGGTACGTTAGGAGGATAGCCTATGCAATCCTTTCTGTCTTCCTGTTCTATGCCTTTATCATCTTCCTTATTATGTGCAGTCCGACATTTCGGTTACATCTGCTCTACATGCATTACGGTAAGGAGGGATACAACATGCTGTACAGGCATAACCCAGCTCTGTGCTGTACAGCTGACATTATTATGCTAATGAAATCTTACGAATCCTCTTGATATTCCTTTAAATTTAAAAATCGAGTTCAACGCACGTTGTTGCACCGATTCCTGTACTGTATTGCATAAAATTTAAATCAATTGCCAGTAAATCGTAATTACCTTGAACTGAGAATGTGTTCTAACACAAACACTGGCAGCTAGAATGACATTTTATGATGTCAAGTGTTTAACAGTTGACTGTGCAAAATCGAATGATATGCGTATGTGATAATGTCGTATTTACAATTTACTGTATGTACACACATATATTCATCATACTGTAGTAAATTAGGATTTTTATTTTGACTACAGTATACGCATGTAGCACAATGATTAAGTTTAGTTTATATGTACAAATATGTAAACTACAAATTTGACTTAATAATTAAGCCCAGCTTTTGCATTTATTTTCTTCCTACAGTTCGTATACCTTTTTCTAATGCTTCTCAGCCCCAACAGTTTGGCATGACTGGAACCAGAAATTTTATGGTGAAAACAAGTGATAATGAATTCCTGGGTGCTTGGTAAGAACAGCAGGAACTGTGTTCGCACGTTGTATCATTTTACTCATGAGATGTAACCATAATTAGTACGCAACACATAGTCTCCAGCAGTACGCGCATCGATGTTTAGAGAATATACAGAAGAGTATTGTTTCCTGACGTATACTATAGTCGTGCACTCTCTATCTCATTACTAAGTATTCTTGATTGCTTTAAACGTCAAATCCATGGTCAATTAATACCATACGTTATGCTCATTGCTATATAATCTGTAAATTTATTACCTTTCACTCTGCAAGGTGTCTTATTTAAAGGCGCATAAATTATAACTTATAATACTCCTACAATATCTTAAATTAGGCACGTTCTCCCTAAGAGTTTGATTCCAACTGTGGACGACCAGATTGATTTCGATAATAGCCTGAAATCAGGCAAACCTATTTTTATTTATTTCCATGGTAATTCGGGCTCTAGGTTAGTAATTCTTGGTTTGTGAAATATTACAAGCTATTGCTACAACGTTTAATAGATATAAATTTGTACTAAACATTTGAATTTAATCTGGCTAATGATAAATATATCCATTAATTCCATGTAAAATTTTTTAGAGCGTCTTATCATAGGATAGAAATATATAAGGTTAGTTGCTTTGAATTTTAAAATTTATCTTGGACATCCTTTTAAATTTCCTGGCGATAGAATATTAAGTGACTTTCCGCTTTTGTAAACTACAGAGATTTTCTTCCTTCGATTACCACGTTGTTACAGTTGACTATCGAGGTAATAACGATTGATTATGATTGTTAACAGAAGACATTATTATCTGATATTGCTGTGATACATCGTACTTTCGTATACAGATGATATAATATCAGAGGTTGTCATCTAATTTTACGTATTAAAATTCTACTATATGAAGACTAAAATGTAGATTGTAATCGCTTAAATATATCGCTTTTGATCTTGATTAGGATACGAAGATTCTTCTGGAATTCCTTCAGAGGAAGGTATGATTTACATAGTATAATGTACCATAATATCCAGTAAAAATAGATCTCGTACTGTATACAACCTTCGATTGTAGAAATACCAATATCTTTATTAATTAAATCTATTGCTTAGGCCTGACTGAAGATGGAATATCATTGTGGAAATGGACTAAACAGAGGAGCGGTTCATCTCCAATATATATTTATGGTCATTCACTGGGAGGCGCGTAAGTTTTTAAGTAATAGATAATTATGAAAATGTTGCACTACGCAATCTAGAACTGTCATTACTTTTAATAATCCCTTTTCCGGTACTTAAAAAATCTTAATGATTCCTTTATGATAAACCTTCTACTATAACAGTGTTGCAGTAAATGTCGCAGCTCGCCTATGCGACTCTGGTAAGAGAACCTTTGTCATATTATTTGAGTTACTAAACGAAACTGCACCTTAATTAATTTCTTGCTGAAGAATCATCAAATATAATTCTGTTAATTAATTTTTCGAATACCCAGATGAATGTCCAAAGGGTGTAATAATCCAAAGTTCGTTCTCTTCACTACAAGAAGCTTGCTATGGGCATATACTCAGTAAGGTAAGCATCTAAATACAATGTAAGATATTTTCGTCTATTAGGCGTAATTGCAATATGTAAGCAATAACTTACATGACGCAATCATCACTACCTTCTAATCATATTTGCTACTATCTTTAAACAGCCGCTTAAGATATTGCCATTCTATTATTCCAATGTATTGAATGTAGTATCTGGTGAATACATGGTTAAAGAAAGGTAGGTACTTTAATAACGATTTTACATATTTGGCTATAAGCTGTAATTAGTACTTAGTTTGTATAACCGAAATGATCGTATCCCAGGATTCGTGGAGTGCATTGCCCTATTTTGATAATCCATGCAAATCAAGACGCAGTTATTCCAATTTCTTTGGCTGAGGAGGTTTGGATTGCACTATTATTGATTTTTTAGCACTTGCCATTTGTTAATTGCTATTCTTGTTAGTAGGATAATAACTTAATATTTGATTATAATTTCTCGCATTATTTCTACCGTTGCTTGCAGTTATATAAAGCTGCTAAATCAAGACCAGCATCTTCAGGAAAAGTTGTCTTAGAAAAACTCGATGATACTCAGCTTGGGCATAATAACATCCATAGATTTGATCGATTTTCTGATATGATTAGGTATTGATAGTATATTTGTTATATTACAATTAGAGTTTCTTTAATCATACTCACATGCCCTCAAATTTTGTATAATAGACAATTTACAAGTACGAATTTATGAAATAAACGCATCAATTCATCGACGAAAACAATCAATACATCTTCAATATTTTCCAAAACCTAATGCTGGCAATTTCTTGTTATTAATTATTAGCTATCAGTTGAGGCTTATTCTGTTGTACAACGCTTACCATAAAAAATTGAAAAATTCATTTTCTGAGCATATCTGTTATCGATGCATCAGATACTAAACATAATTTTTTAATACATATGACTGCTGGCTGATGTATTTCAAAATGAGCATAAGAAAGTATCTTACTTTGTAATGAAAGCTAAGTCTAGCAACGATGTTTGCCTTAGTGTTATAACTTATTAGGACAATGAGTAATAGAATTCACGATGCAAGTGAGCTAAATAGTAATTATTAATTGTCGCTATAGACATTATAATTTAAAATGTGTATATTATAATTGCTGGTCATTAATTGAGATGTTCGTATGAACACATCTGTGGCTTGTTATATTAAGAATTCTGTGTCATACTCGTTTGCAGATATCGCGATATTATATCTTTACACGCAGTAATTATTATCTAATCGACTTGATGTAAAAATTAATTGCAAGGTTGACATTCCTCAATCATGATAGTCGACGTTTCGCTAATTTACTCTTTCTAGTCTTTTCTCGTTTAGCTAAATTCTAACAATGTAACACGTACGTTTCATGAATTTCACTGACCAAATCTCATCAAAAATATTGTGATCGGCAGCAAATAACTACTGTATTCTAAATCTTAATGCGAAGCATTCCTACATGATGTAAATTTCACTGGCCGAGTGTAAGGTATTAGATTAAAGATTCTTCTGCTAATTATCTGGAAACTAAATTCTTTAGTAAGCCAGCCACTATTAGCATCGAAAATACGAGATGAACAATCATACAGTATATCTATCAGCTATGCTCAGCTGACAATATACTCTACTCTATCACTATAAAAGGCGACCAAAGCCACTATTGTTTTGCGTATATATCAGCTATGTTCAGCTGACAATATCCTGTATCTGAGTGAGTGTATCACTATAAAAGGCAACCAAAGCTACTATTGCTAATACATCATTGGTTAGAGTTGCAACCGTAATTCATTTTATTAAAGATGTTATATTCGATCATTATTGTAATTATCAATTAATGCTTGTACAGCATGTCGCAATTAATCCATTTCTCTCATTTGAACTTAAAACTCTGCTAATAGTATACGAATTAAGAATATGGCGTTGATATTGAGCAAATTATCACATTCAAACAACCAATATCGGGATCTTTACATTAACAATTTACTATAAATTTAGTTTAGAATTCTCTTGTACGATTATTGCTACATATTAGTCGATATTATAGTATACATTAATGGAACTGTCTACATTATACTGTAGATGTACAGTATAATTAGATACTGTTTCGCATTACAGCATGCTCTTTGGTGAGATATCAGTATCCGGAATATTTATAAATATAGTAATTTTAACTTGAGGTTGCTGAGAGCAATTAAAAATAAGTAGGAAGTATTACTGTTTAGTCCAGTATTAGAGTACTATGTAAAAATTGCACTTTGGAGCTACGAATAGCAGTGCATGATAGACGTTAAGAACTTTTAACAATGTAAGTTTCCTTGTATTGTTCGTCGACTTCGTCATGATCTAGTAAACAGTCTACTTCAATGTTAGACACTGCTTGTCTTTCTGGATATAGTCTTGCATATACAATAGTAAAGCAACAACCGTAATTTCCTCTAGACAGTGGATCATCACTGACAAATGGCCGTGTATTAGCTTGACTTGTTGATATATTTAAATCATCCGCCATCATTGCCTTAAACTGAGCTTCCTTCATTTCTTGTAAACTATGAAGTAATTCTTGGCTCAAATTACCACGGCGTCTCGTATCACTGTATTTGATTTTCTCTAACTTTTTTTCTAATATATTACAATAAACAAATATATAGCAACAACGTTAAATTCATCATAATTTTTGACAAGATCTTTAATACTCGTATAGAAAAAGGGCATTAACATGAGAAGCACCACCGCAGATAGTTTATTATCTAGCATGGATACTGCTTGTGAGCATACCCAGTATCTGTAACTGTACTGTAGCACTTGGTTGAAAGACAATGTGTATCAATAGCTCTATGTTGTATTCCATATATTCAATTGTACGCACCTAATTTGTTGATATAATTTAGCGAATCATCTTGGTCAAGAGAGATTGTACTAGCATTACCCTTTTTTTTACTGTCAAAATTGCAACAGCTACTGGTATCGTTACAGCGGCGTTGAAGTGAAACAACCTGATTAACTTTTTGTACGCTCCAATTACCAAAATCGTCTTCGAAGTTCATTATAATCGTTATATAAGCATACTGTTTAAACAAGCAATCAATATATTGTCGAATGAAATAAAATCAAGTACAGCGACGTTTCCACGTAGTTCCTGGTCAATCCTGTCCTTCGGCCAAGATACGAGTCTGTGCTAATTAGTCAGGTCAGAGAATACTGTACAGTACTTTATATGTTCAGTAACAATGCTGTAAAGAGAAAATTCTTCCTAGAAATCCCAAACTGTACCGTACTATATTGTATTGTACGGTACTGTGCATTGTGCAATGTACAGTCTGTACTGTACTGCACTGTACTGTACTATAGAGTGCGCTAAACGCTGAAGGTCTGTGAAAATGCGATGTCTCACTCTGAAAAGTTACTTTTCAATGGTACCGCTGTAGCACTCTACTGTACTGTATGTACTGTACGCTTGTACAGTACTGTACTATACTCTACGTATGACAGTTCATAGACAACTAATACGAACTGCTGAAATTAGTTTAGTTTATTCATTTAGTTTTTAACAGGCTTACACTAGGTTATATTTTATTTTAAGTGAAACCTAATAGAAGTTTTGTGGATTTTATTAATTAAAACTAAAGAACAAAAAGTCATTTTTAACGGAACTACAGCACCGTATGACCGTACTGTACAGCATATAAACTGTAAACTGAGTAGAATACTCGTACAGTATGTACAATACTTTATGGTACTTGCATAATCCCAGAGAGCCAATTTTTTTCTCTACTTCATACTTATTACTTACTGTAGGTTTCTTATACCTTCAGCCTGCATTACAAAATGATGCCACATGTGTAGATTCCCTTCCTAGTTATTACACGTAATAGGAACATCATTTTTGCGAGTGATTTGAGATTGTCACTCACATTTATCATTTTCTCGCCAGTTACAACTGTTATCGATTAGTCATACGAACTCATACCGCAGACCCCTTAGTTTCTCCTCTTTCTACTAAAACGGATGCCGTGAGTCTAATTAAGTAACGATTAGCATTGCTACATAAAAAACCTCACCATGGCCTTTACACGACGTCTAATTTGCATATTTTTGAGTATAGAAATACAATATTTATTAAATACTGCATTCGTACGATAATATTGTACCTTTCTTCTTAACCTTAACTGAATTAATTGTAATTCTCCAGAGTTCCTATGCTATATATCAGAATGATATAGTAGATATCAAGCGTGAAGGATTTGCTGATGACAAAATTCTTATAAATTTTAACTTTTACTATTTAGTGGCTTATCTACAGCTACACCAGAACATATAACGCACTCTTATAGTAATAGAACAGCAAGGATTTTAAAAATACTTGACTGTTAAATCATGTCTATATCCGAAAAGATATACTGACGCATTTGATTACATGCAACTGTTAAGTAGAAAATGACGACAACATTGCACAGTAGTAATATAAATGCAATGTGTGGATAACACCTCTATTTGCATTTATACAGTAGTACTACTAAGCTAGTAACTGACTGTAATGAGTTGCGTATATTTTAGAAAGCAATCAACAAATAGTGTCAGCGCCAAATATTGCATATGATTACTACATTCGATAACCTAAGGACGCCACTAGATACATCTTTATTAGTCGTGCACGGTATACCGTACCAAAGACTTGCTTGAGTTTAACCAGCCTGTCAACCATTTATAGTACACAGCATAACGGATATAAAAGGATTTTATTCAAGATTTGTGACTGATCTATCATAGATGAAGTCTGAGGATGCGATGAAAACGAAAGTGTTACTTACCGATATGGTAACGTTTTAACGATGATAGTAGAAGCAAATAAATCATTAAATTTATTAAGGTATCTCAAATCATAGTAATGTGTTATTTACCGTTAGAATTGACATACCTAACCTACTTAAATCAAGATTACTAGTGCAAACTCCCGTCGCTTTGCTGACGGTTTACGATAATATGCTCATTTAACAGATAGTATTATCATTTGATAGACCTGTTACAACCCGTCACTTTAATTTACTAAAATGCATAAAATTTCGAGTTTTTAACCTTAATAATATTTATCTTAATTATGGTAGTTCTATCTGACAAAATCATGCCTGCTTCCGATACTGTTTACCCTTAAATGTACATTATAAACTAACGCAAGGTCTCTTTTTTTACCAATTGAAATCTCTTAAAATCTCCAGTATAACATTGAAATTTTAATTGTACCAGCATCATATGGCAATTAAATCAATTTTAGATTTTCAAATGTTTAAAATATTTATCTCTATTTAAGGCACTGTATGTAAATTCTGGAACGATTCATTATTATTTATCGATATGCCCTAAAATTATAGCGACGCGTTAGGACTCCTTATTTCAATATGAAAAAACCAAATAAGTGTAAGCAGTCAGACCGTAAAAAGAAGGCGGATAGGTTAGTCTTCATCAAATGTCAGCTTATGACAGCCCTATATTTCAATACAATAAGCGTATGTATGCATACAACATCAATAATTTTGGTTTAAAAATATTTATAATATTCACATTTAATGCGTATGTTAATATGTACATTGTTATCCTAATCCTATACTTATAATGACTTAATGTTCGTAAACTTACGTATAATACGAGTATTTTTTATCTAAACTCATAACTTAACTCTGTACTCGGTTAGCAGCAAAGACACTTTCTACCACACAATAACGTTACATTACTTTATAGACTTACTTACTCGTATACCATGTTATGGTAAATACTGTATACTTTATATGTAATCGCATATTTACGCTAGGAAAAAAAAGAAGAAAAAGAGTGAATCGTCATCTTCACACCATCTTTTAGCAAGCAAGAGAAAATTTTCATTCAAAAATATTGACCTTAAGGCCTATTTTAAAAAATGTGCTGATATATTACAAAATGACAGTGCATTCGCGAAATCTGATGCCTCAACATGCCAAAATGATCAGATTAACTACCAATCAGAATTATCATGCAATAACGGTATCATATTACCTTTTACCAAGCGCCCAATAGAAATCCTAGCATTTTACTGCTTATATCTTTGTAACTTAAAATGAAGATAAATCTTAAATATCAAATTTTATCATGAATATAACATTCTATGCATATTAACATACCGTATTATGTATGCTTGGTCATCTTTACATTGGCAGTTTTACTAAACATGTAAATCCTTAGAGTGTAAACATATAAATCCTTAGAGTCTAGTAATATAGGTCCTGTCCGATGATGATGCATCTAAAATATGTGTATTTAATTAAACTTTACTATAAAGACGCATCCTCCATTGAGAATGCAAGAGATCCCAATTTGACCGAGTCTGAAAATCTTGCTGTTGATGGAATCACTAACCAAGAAAAATTTACAGCTGACATGAAAATAGAAATGGAACAATCAGATTCTACGATTTCAAAGGGTAAACTACTTTAAAATCAAGTAAATTAGTCCATTGTTACCTGTAATCCATTACTGATTTGTCAACCAAGCTCAGAATGGAAATAAAGAGGATCTTTGCTTTTACTTTTCTAGATATCGAAACTAGTACACATGACGATTCTATGTCCATGACGGTATGCGATCAAGTAACTCCATCAATTCTAAGAGCATTAATGGTATATTTCGGAAAAACAATGTCTGGCTTTTTAAAATAAATATTTTTAAGATTACAGTATAAGTGTTAGCCAATAGCCTCGTGTAACGGACGGATTCTCTTACAGAATCCTAGTCGATTATACCCCGAAATGTATGCTGCGTTAAATTCAAATTTCTCAACGTCAGTGGATATAGTATCAAATACTGAAAATCAATCTGATGGCAGCAATCACGAAAATATTGAGGTATAAAAACACCAAATTAAATTAGTGCCCTACTTTAAACTTGATCAATGTTCACATTATATTTTTATGATAATTTATTACATGTGTTGGACAGCAATAGATCAGTAATAATAACATCTATTCTAAAATTGATAGATAGTACATGCATTACCATATTTATAGCCTTCTATGTTTCAGCCGTATGAGGACCCAATTCCAATCACTGCAAGTACTCGAATTTTGGATGATGTACGCTTAGCAAGCTTTACTACATCACAATATTGCAATCTTTATCAAGGGAATTGTTATTATAAATTAACAAAATATATATATTGATATTAAAAATGCAATAATACATGTATTATAATTATCCACAGTTAACTTTTAGTACATTTCTTCCATACAATGTGGCTTAAAGCTTCACTTTATTAAGTTAGATGACAGAAATTTCGGATATGCCTTCTACAAGCAATCATATTAGCACAAGCAAAAAATTATTTGAGAGCTTTATGTCCTATAGCGAGATCATCCAATCGGTAAAGCAAACACATTTTGTATGACCACCGTTAATTAAATTCGTATACTGAATTCTAATCAGAAACAGAAGCTAGCGGTAGATAATTGAGTTATAATGCAGAGTTTTCAAATAAATACGCTCCAATTTCAGGAGTCTTTGACCGAATGTTTCCTTATTGCAATGGAAAAATCAGAACTCAAACCAATGAAATTAAAGTGGTATGATGTTGTCACTCGTTATAAAAATTTGGAAGATGCTCCAATAGATATCATCATATTGTTTGATAAATATCGCTAAGTGCTTAATTAGTATAGTTAAACATTGGTGGAAATTCGATTGTCAAGTTGTGTGATGGCCCGATGAATTGATATACTAGTGATTATATGAAATTGTTGAATAACACTTCTTAAAGTTGATTACTGTACAAATTAGTTCGATGCCATTAAGATTCATGTCAGCATTTTCGATCCTACTATATTCCTCAAATATAATTATACTTTACCATACGTTACACTTCTACTAATTGCAAAATGGCGCAAAAAGCAAAGATGATATTTATCACTAAAGCTTGAAAATTACGCGGATACTTCATTTTATTACAATGCAGAAGGAAAATTGATGTTACATTTACACTTTTTTACAAGATCTACAAATGATGCTAAAATACTTAATCTTCATGACTAATAAATACGCTTCGTAGGAATATCCATCATCCAAGTTTCATATACATATATATATTTATATACTAAATAACATGTAAGCATCTGTAATAAAAATTACATTAAATTTTCGACTCTCATAATTGATTAAGCTCACAAGTCACTGATGTAAATCATTCCACATTCTTCGCTTAATTTACAGTGCAACGATAAGACACATAATAGATCTAGTAGGCTTAATATTTAATATAAGCCATATTCTGGGTGTGCCCAGATCATTTTGTAGATTCATTTGATGTGGTGTCTCTAGTGGATGTAGAGACAGATGGTGAAGAAATCTCAGTAGCTGCTGCAGAAGCGCTAGCTTTGTTATCTTCACTCAATTCCTTATTATCGGATCTTTCAGATAAATTTTCAGTCACAGTATCAGTATTTTTAACGTCTTCATCGGAATCCTCATCGTCAGCGTCGGTACTACTATCACTATCGTCAAACCTATTATATTAAATAGTATATTTAAGTACATCGCTGTAAATATTAAATTCATATAGCACAGAGCTTCCGTATAATAAATAGATAAAACCGACCAAGTTTTACGTTTCTTAACCGAGTCTGATGTTCCAGTAAGCGCTTTTCGCTTTTTCGAAACTTCAGTGCTTGATTGAGCATTCTTTAATCCTATTAAATTATACTTATTAGTATTGTAACAGATACAGAAAATATATCGTTTATTCACAGTTAACAGCATCTGAGACCTTGCTTTAGAGCATCTTCCACACTATCGACAGAAGCACGGACTTGAGCGGCATATTGATCGCCTTCAAATGGTTTTACAATTGGATTTAAGACACGTTGAATGCGTTCTTTCTTTCTTTCCTCTATTTCCCTTTTCCTTTCTGCTTCAGCATTAACCCAGTCTGCTAATCTAAAGGATTTGTTAAAGTAAGCTTGATCTTTACACGAGTAAAAACTACGCACAGTGAACTAGTTGGTTGATATTTCAAAAACATTCATAAACAATAGTATCCCATTAGGACACCATTTATTCATGGATGTGCAAATATAGGGTTTACAATTCACATCTATGAATTCAACACGCCAAGTATGTGTACTCGTATATTTAATTTTTGCATCTTCCTTACTTTTTTTCGTTATTAACGTCACGCATCCTTCGACCAGATAAATCTCGGCAAGCCTCTCGATTAGTCGTCTTTTCAATTTGCGCACCGATAGACCGTAACATGGAGCCAAAGCCTAGTAGCAATAAATAAACATTACTTTCGTTTATCATCGTCTAAAGGCCTCTCAGATAGTAATACAGTACATATAATACGCATTAAGGTAAACATTTACGTACTAAGCAGCTATCATTACTGCAGCAAACATCACTACACGCCTAAATAATTAAAAGTTAAGCGTTAATTGCAGCATTTACACGTACAATCTATTGCTGTACAGCAATTAGTTAACATTTTTATCATCAGTGATAGATAAATATACAATATATTAACAAGAGAAATCAATTTTTGTTAGAAGAGTATACATTGTTATAGCATGGATAATGCAATATGCAGTAACTAATCACCAATCAGTATATACTCATACGCGTGCACTAGCTTTTTTATTCTACTTGCCTCCCTTTCCGCCAAGCAGCCTATAATGAATTTGCAAACATAAATTACTACCACAGTAAATCGATGCATCGTTGCCGTAAGTTCTACCATTCACTGTCCAGTAAAAGTTCTCCGTTGGAAGGTTCTGAAAGAATAAGTGTTTTAGAAAGGGAATATTGATCCGTAATCCTTTAATTAATCTCGTGCGTAGGAGTAAATCATACTGTCCAACTCTTTTACCATCCTTTCACAATAATTACAATTCAATTCACGGGTGATATCAAGTGCATGTATTATTTGATACAGTACTCTGATTTCATTCTAATAATTAATTAACGGATCATAAATTGACGATAACACATCAAGGCATTTCGATTCTTAACTCGTTGAGTGGACAGCTAACTGTTCAACGTCCAATAGTCTAATTACATATTAATCAAAAGGTCCGCTTTAATATATTCTATTTAGAGCGAGTAATATTAACTGCAATTTCTTATGAATTTGATAGCATGAAAAAGCAGCCTGGTAAATTCAGCTATAGGGTGCGTTAAAAAACTAGAGATCTATAATATGTTCTATCTATTCAAGTAGTATTAAAATATAGGACATACACAGTATCCGTGTTTTGGTTTAAAACGCTTTCAAATGTTCAATTAAATTCATTTCTAAAAACGTACATTTTCCTTATTTTATATTTTACGTACCAGTTGCCGGGATATTAATTGCTGCAATTCGTCGCTAGTAAGAGAACTTTTATCGCTTACTAGGTAATGCAATTGACCATCACCAGATCGACAGTAGAAATTAGCCATTTTATAACTGTATCCTTCATGAACTGCAGACCAAATCAACTTGGGATTGGAACAAGCTGCGCATCAAAGCATCATACAATCACAGTATCACTGTACTGTACTGTACGGTCATGATGACTGTGAGTGTCGTGCTGTACAGTACAGTACTGTACAGTGTACAGTACAGCGCATACAGTATAAAACATTGAAAAACATACTGTACACTGTACAGTATAGTACTGTATGTATGGTAGACCGCGCTGTAGTACAGTACTGTACAGTACAGTACGTTGAACTGCAGTGAGCCAGTGACACGTGATACTGCTTCAATTCCACTCACTACTACTGTACAAGTGTACAGTATAGTGTACAGTACTGTAGAGTATACTGTACTGTACTACGGTGGCTCACAAGGCTCAGCGCAATACTGTACGCCGTAAGAACTGGTGATACGCTACAGAAATGATGTCACACAATCTTAATAAAAAATTTAGAGATTCTTTCAACGTCTTTTCATTTACGAAATTCGCAGAAACTCAACGGCGTAGAAGAATTTGACTTGAGCTGGTCAAAAGATGTAATTAAACGTAAGCAATGACCATAGTATACAATATGTTGCACGGTGTCATACCAGTATCGGGTTATTCGTGCGTGATTCCTGGTTATTGACCTGGGTTATAAGGCTTTATTACAGCTTGTTATTTGACCCACAGTAGGTTGTACTTTTGTACTGAGTTCTTGGGTTACCTGACTACGGTTATACCTACTGCCAGCGAACGCTGTGTCATACTGTCGTACTGTATTTAGTATTGCTAGAACTCTTCGTCCCCAATCTTTCCCTCGTTTAATAAATAAATTAAATTAAACGTTTCAATGTCTACGCCTCTACTTTTTTCGTGTGTCTTACTTATTGTTCTTCATTAGTAAGAAAAACGAAAAGAATAGACGAAAGATTTGAGACGTCTAGACTCGGGACGTAATGTTTCTAGGAAAGGAAGGATTCTAACTGTAAAATACGTAATGCTAATACGTATTTAGTATGAAAACTATCAAAAAAGAAATTGAGTAACCAGTGTCCTTAGCGACACATACATACCGGTATTGTTGGAGTAGTTGATCGTGTGAGTAATCGTGAGTCAGCAACTTACGGTACCTTCCTTTCCTTGCTGTACTGTAGGTACTGTAAATTGTACAGTGGGCACACTGCACACGGACCATTCAAAAACAGTACAGATGTACAGTACAGTACACGGTGCTAAGGCCGAAGGCAATAAAACCTTCTGCATCAACGATTTCCAGGCATTACAACACAAGCGGCTTTGCAACTTGTAAGATCAAGCTAGCAGACCTCAAGAAAAGACGATGGTTGTTAAAGTTCATATAGTTTACTGGTCAGTATTACTCAATCTAAAGTAAATGAGTTCTTATTTTTAAAGTCATAACCACTAATCTTACTAATAGCTAGAAAGTACATACAGTATATTATGGCAATATACAATACTGTAGGTGTAGAACTGTATATGAACCTGCGATATACTGTACTAGTACTGTATTTATAACTTGTAAAATTGAACGCCGTTTACAAATCTGCTTACTGTATAAACAAACAAAATGCCTGTGCATTGCACAGTAAGTATAGTATAGGTGGTACTGAAAAGTTTAAAATGTAAAATTAAAGTTATGGTCAATAACCGAGATGATAAACTAATGCTTAAATACTCTCATACAAAGTGTAATTATCTAATCCTTGAATCATTTTACTTTTTATCATTTTAGCGGCGCCTGAGGGTACGCTCCTAAGGTATGTACTGTACGTGGTTTCAATACCTGAACTAAATCTCTAGGTCGCTTCGTTCGCTAAATTGAAGTCCCTGTAGGATTAGATTTCCTGTGCACTTTTTTTATGATGAATGCAAACGAGTATAGCACTACAGTATGGCTTGCGACCAATGGTTAATTATTGTACTGTACTGTAATAACTGAGTCATGGGTTCCTTCGGAGCTACTTAAAAGCATGCTAACTATAATAGTGCTATATGCTCATACGTATCTCTATGTTTCAGCTAAATAATGGAATTTGCTCAAATAGACATACATGCCATCGGATTTGTAATCCTTTCTCTAACTAAATCTTATTTTAAAAATTAAATAGTTCAGAACTGTACGGGATATGCTCTACGATGAATTTGGGAACGATATCCAAGTTGTAAGTACATGATAGTAATTTAGCATTAACCATAAACGGATTACAGTATATAGTTTATATCGGTTAAGATAAAAAATTGAAGACAACACAATTAGTAGTCATCCCGAGGCTCATGACTGAAATGAATAATACTGACAGCTTATAGTACTAATATGACTTAATGATAATCTCCATCCTGATGTTTTATATTTTGCTCCGTTCGCCTGCAACCGTACAAATTTTACATCATGCATCATTGACATGCACTTACAGTGCATTTCAAGTGTATTGTACCTCACTCTGCCTTTGATTTTACAAATCTTCTCTACTATAAGATTGATCAGCTAGCATTCAATCTTTATTACTGTACAATCATGTGCAAATCAAGTCTCTACGCTACAAGTACATCTAATTTTGAACGCAACTGTAAAATACAATCGTAATTGCAAAATGAATTAGTGCATGCAATATACCGCAACACTATATACGTATCATTTGGAGCGTGCAGTTGTTAAAGTGTCCGTTAGTACTATGCTTGTACACCAAAATAATTTACAGCGGTGCAAACACGAACTGCGTTTCAAATTAAAGTGCCCTCATTACATATAGATGATAGCATGGTAGCGATTGAAAAATAATTCTTTTTCAACATACCGTATATAAAATAATGTTTCAAATTTCATCATACCAATGCTTTATCTACTCCAGACCGGTGAAGCAACTCCAGAGTTTACATCATATTTTGAAGTAAAAATTGTTGGTGGAAAACTAATTCATTCTAAAAAGGTAATTACGTCTAACCGAACTTTCGCTATCGGGTTATGAATGAAATTATCCTTAGATAAATAACCTACGTAAATATTTAATTTACGCGATCGAATTCTGCTCCGAGGGCTTGACATTTTTTCCATCTTACCTATCAGGCTGGTGACGGATATGTAGATACTGAGGCGAAAATGCAGAAGATTATTAAGGCAATTGGAGAGCACCTGAAGTAACAGGTCGACGAATCCTCAGTTCTCGACAAAGAAATAATATGAGTAAGTGTTTAAAGAATTCACAACTTTATTATATTTGCTGACCTGAAATACTGTATTAGCCTTGAATTACACTTCGGTAATGATTAAAGTGGTAAAATAATTATGAACGGTAATTAAAATCTGTTATTACCTTAACTAGGTTGGTGAAGAAATTGAAGGCTATGTAGATTTTGATGGGATACTCTGAAATCACACATTCGCAAAGACTATCCTTGATGATGCTCCTACTTATATGGAAGTCCTACAGTACCTTCTCTTGGTTTGCTTGCTGTATCATTTCTTTAATATCACTAAGATTTTCAATTTATCACGAAGTAGATAGATATCTTTGTCTGTGTATTGCATTGTAATTTCGCAGATTAGTTATGTTGTTTAAAAGATACAGTCAATATTTTGTCTCTACTTAGTCCATCTACTGTTGCTGTTGCTGTATCGTCAACATTCGGTATCCATCATAAGAAAGCGTTACGGTTATTGGAGATTGTCAATCGCTTATTTTAATCATCAGAATCTAGCTTTGCTAGAGTTAATACGATATTTGAAGACTATCTATGGTTTATTTAATTATCAGGCTCTAGCTATGCTAGAGTTGATACGATATTTGGAGACTATCAATCGCTTATTTAATTATCAGAATCTAGCTTGCTAGAATTAATACGATATTTGAACAGCAACGGCAGTCGTTATTAGACGACAAAATGAATAAAAAACCGTAGCTTCTTATTATCCTAGCCGTGTAAGTCATTCACAAATGAATTTTTGTACAACAAGGAATTAAAAACTACTGCACGAGTATGATTGATCAAAGAAGTAGAAGGTCTTTCATTTCAAGTTGTGGCAAAGCCAACTTGCACAAGATTAAAATTAACAGACCGATCATGACACAATTGTGATCGTTCTGTTAGCGAGTATTATACTCGTACAGTATATACTGTATATTTGCCAATCAAACTGTTTACCTTGTATAAATGAGAATTTACGGTAACTTCTAGGTTTTTAAATGACGTATTTCTATAATATACTAGCTTGATTGCATCAATTGCAATCCCAATCGCAATGCGTCTGTGCAAAACAGGTGCCATACCGTATCATACGATGTACTGTACATTTAGGACAGTAGCTATGGAGTTTTCTCAACTCTACAGTACTGTATGCAGTAGCCCTAGACCTTCATACAGGACAAACAACACTGCTGTAGTGTACACACAGTACAGTACTGTATGTACAGTACAGTTACAGTGTGTAGTACAGTACTGTACTGTATGCAGTAAAGAGTTCTGTTAGTATTGGACAGTACCGTATAAATCCACTCGGCAAGTAAGAACTAGAGGTACACAGTAAAACCTTTCTTACCTCTATGAGTACTGTTGTAAGACTGAGTTAATTTACGGCATAGCACTAACAATATCCACTGAGCAAAGTGGCCCATTCCATTACTGCAAGCCATCCATTCAAAAACTCCACCTAATAAATACTATTTTACAGTTATTTACAGTAAGTAAAAGAGAATGATAATAATCGATCCATTTGGTAATGGCTATTATTGCTAATTAAAGAAAAAGTGTAGTCAATTGTACTACGTGTACAGTAGACAGTATATTCTATCTATTTACAGTACAAGTTATTAAGGTTCAAGGATTTTACTGTACAATATTTAGTATACGTACAGTATATCAATCTTGGGTCAAATAAATTAATTACAAAATTCTTGATATTTATAACTGTAGCTACTGGTCGCAAGGAAGCTTGACGGTGACCCAAATTACTATCATTTTCAAAGAGAAGCCTAAAAGTGGATCCTACGACAGATCAGTTGCCATCGGGCACTTTACTTAACTACCTCTTTTGAAAACCTCATCAATTAGAATCATTCCATATCAGATAGAAAGTTCATCGAGTACAGTATGTGGTCTTGGATATCCAAAGTAAGTCAAGGTAAATTGAACGCCAACTTTCCATACGAAATGGGAGAAAAGATCGATTTTGGAGAAGAGATATCACCATGGACATTGTATGAAGGGAAAAAAATTGTATGTTAGCTAATAATTATATAATTATCACTGTTAACGTAAATGACTCCTAGAAGGAATGAGGCAAGATTAGATAATGTTGGAAATTTACGTCGTAAGAATATCAGGTCTTTCTAAATTACATTATTTCATAGACTAGCTATTAGCGATGGTTTATAGTATGGATTCAATACATGATAAGTATTGATAGATGCTCAAACGATACTAGCGACACTACGTAGTGATAGAAATATACAATCGAAATAATGATATACAGTACTTGGTTCTATACGAGTACGTCTTGTGTTAATCGTATTTATTGATAATATCATTGATCCACAAGTGTAGAATAAACTGCCATAATAAACCAATAGCAATAACTTAAAGTTTTGTGGGAAGATATATGACGATCTCTATATCTTTCCCAGTTTTAACCATCCAGAACTATATTCAGTAGATGAAGTTATCGGCAAAGTCTTACCTTACTCTATAGTCAACTATGCAGTATTATCCCATCACTTATCTGACACGTTTACCAAATAATAGATTGAAATCACCATGCCAAGGGTATTAGATGAACAATCATTTTGTATGCATTTAAAGATCATACACGTGCCTCATATTTAATATAGAGTGCATTTGTACTATTGTACATACGCACGTACTCGTATTCGTATAATTAAGATTTCCAAACTGTTTATCAAAATTAATATACTGTGCCATGACTGTATTATACATATTATCCCTACTCTACTGTCTTATGAGAAGTAAAACTCAGCTAAATCAGGAAATATATAATACTGCAGCACTTTCTTCACCATTATGCGAATCCTAGCAAGATACAGTATATTGAAAATCAGCTCTATACTACTAACACTCTGCTCTATCTCTTTATAGAATGGAGGTGAAAAAGTCTCAATATTTATTTGCGACATTAGCAAAGTTGGCACTGATCAGGTTGGTTTAGATATACTGTAATAGTAAAGTATATATTTGGTCATGTATAATATATACCTCGCAACTTACAACCAAATGAAGTGCATATTTAGGGTCTTAATGCAGTATTCTCATATCGCAGCTAGTTCGTATCCTACCTATAAAGTTTTCTAGATTATACCACACCCTTACTCGTTCCAATTTGAATCTATTTTTAAACGCTATGTAGTATTTTGTACCGTCTAGTACATGCGTGTTGTATAGAATGCTAGATTGAGAACTTATACAGTAATACATACTATATACATTAATTATAGATTGATGATAACAGTATTTACACCATCCAAAGACAATGTTTCTAATGTTCATAACTGAAGAAGAAGCTAAATTCTTTACTTTCAAGCGTATAGAATATATTACCTCTTTACTGTAGCTAACTTTCCACTAATGTAATCGTCTCGCCATAATTACTTTGTAGGGTAATGTTGCCAAAGCTGATTACAAGCGTATTAAAACGACGAGACATCCTAACGTTTTGAAATATATCGACGGACTAGAAGTAAGATTGATGATATTATTTATGGTAAAACGTATGTAAAATGAGCAATCCGCAAACTAAATAAAATTAATTTCTGCCTTTCATATTAGTTAATAAATTACTATTTTTATTCTTTTAACGCTATGTTTATATTTAAAATTTGCTAAATATTTTTAACTAAATTAACTCTAAATTATGTTGGTACGTGCACGCATAAAATATAGACTGATGGTAATATTTCGCTGGTAACGGAACATGTCGTACCGTTAATCGATTACGTTAATGAAGAAAGCGATCGCAATGAATATGAAATTTCTTGGGGACTATATCAGATACTAGTAATTGCTTCAGTACTGCTGTTTAACTAATTTTATGAAATATTAACTAAAACAATATTTAAAAGCATCATCTTTAAGTTACACTCCTTATTTTATAGAAAATTGCATCCTTTCTCAATATCGATTGCAAAATAATCCATAATAACATCACTATAAATTCCATTTTCGTCGATAAATTTGGCGACTGGAAACTGGGCGGTTTTGGTTTTGCTCATAATAATGCTGAGCCATCAACCTTAATACCGACAAAAGTCTTCCCAGCTCTCAGTAAATATAAGCATTACTTTCAAGACGAAGGGAAAACTGAATGTTGGTATGTCTTATTTATTAATAATCTTTAAATTACACTTCCTAAAAATTATTTTATTTAAATAGTTCTTATAAAATCTTCTTAATTCTTCCTGGACTACACTTCCATAATTGTTTCTCTTTTAGGTCAAATGATATACAATCTATAGGCAGTCTTATTTGGGAATTATTCAATGGACCTTTATCGGAATCATCCTCATTGAGTAATACTATGAAGGTAAGATCTTGTCAAGTATCATTTTATTACCGTGCTTTTAAGTTAAAAACCGTAACGTAGGTATCTATCTCCGTCTTTTGTTAAGTATACTTTACTACCTTGATTACCACAGATCCCAAAATTATTAATAACGCATTATCGAAAAATGATAAGTCCGAAACCTCATTTACGTCCAAGCCCGCGCCAACTAATCGACCATTGCAGATCTGATGGTGGCTTTATGAAGAATAGTTATGTAGACACTAATCTATTCTTAGAGGAATTACAGGTAAGAACGATGTAATTTGATTGTTTCATGTTGCATATAGTTTTTCAATCAAATTTAACACTTCTACATACCGTAATATGTCATGATTAATAATTACATAGATTTTATTTTCGTATTTTTTAAAGCTTATCGAGTTAAAATGATCTTTTATGCAACATGATCATATCCCTATGCCAAAGCTATTTTTGTTAGCATTACTAAATATCAAATTCATTTTCTTAGCTCAAAGATACAGACGAAAAAACGGCATTCTTTAAATCCTTAAACGATCATGTAGATGAATTTCCTGTCAAATTTTGTAAACAAAGGTTGCTACCACAATTAATTAATGCTTTTGAGTTTGGCGGGGCTGGATCCGCAGTTCTACAGCCCTTAATAAAGGTGATTCATTCGTATAATATATTGATGTGCTCAACAAGTGTGATCCACTTAATTCCTAATAATTATGACCATTAATGAAACTTATTTTATACTTTATGATAGATTGGACGTCATCTAACAGATGAGGAATATCAAGAAAAAGTTATACCGTGTATTATTAAGTTGTTTTCATCGCCAGATCGAAGCACTAGGATTAATCTGTTACAGCAGGTACATTTATGGTCAAAATAACCCTACGAAACATTTTAAAACCCTCTTAATTTCGTATAAATATTTTATCTCATATATATATATACAAATTAATGGATTACATGGATCTTCTGCTTGTTAAAAATTTAACTATTAGATGGAATTTTTTGCCAAATATCTAAATCCAAAAGTAGTCGACTCACAAATATACCCCCAATTGGCTACGGGCTTTACCGATACTGTACCGGCATTAAGAGAGGAAACAATAAAAGTATTGTAACGCTCAATAAATTTTGTTTTTTTTGAAAACTAACTATTGATGTTTGTATTAATTTTTAACTTACATGTAAGTCTATGGTTCTGCTCGTTCCCAAATTATCGGAATCAACTATTTCAAAGGATTTACTAAAGCATTTTGCTATACTACAACAAGATGAACAATCTAGTATTAGGACTAATACTACGATTTGCTTGGGAAAAGTTGCCTGTCACTTCAGTGAAGCCGTAAGTTTCATTAAACAGCAAATTAGAATATCCGAGCATATATTGCCCTAATTTTTTAAAAACTCCTGCTAAATTTTGCGCTATGCCGCACCTCTTCCCCTGATATAGATCTACTACCAAATGCTCACTAATACGATAGATATCTATTCGACTCAGTACACAGATAAATTATGATTATCTAATATAATTGCAATACATATACAGAACTATAGAATGAAAAATTTCTATTACTAGTTGTTGGTATAATTATGGCACATTTTAGTAATTCAATGTAACTACAATTGCATCACCGAATTACTGAAAGTCTGTTCGGGTTTCTACTCGTTTGTTCTATTTCATGAAATTAATATATTTGCAATTTAGACTCGCCAGCGGGTTCTGGCAACAGCTTTTTTACGTGCTATGCAAGATCCATTCCCACCTGCTCGCATTGCTGGCATTCTCGGATTTGCTGCAACTAAATCTTACTACTCGCAAAAGGATATCGCGGAAAAAATTCTTCCTAACTTATGCTCGAAAACTTTAGATTCTGATAAGTCAGTAAGAGATCAGGTATTGAAATGCCGATTTACGGTTGCTATATCATTTCGGTATAATAAAACCCAATATACTTTTTAAAAATATATATTTTTTGTATATGTAAGCTGTTTTCATTTCATGCGTTCCAAGCTCAATTTATACCACTATTCATCTCCATTATAGATTTTTGCAAGTATTCGACAGTTTCTAGCTATTATGGAAAGCTATTCAGAGCAGATGAAAAGGGAACCTACTGAAAATGGTAAATTGAAGATATGGAAATGTAGATTGTTGATAAATCTTTTTAACTAGATGACTAAATTTTCTATTATAATTTAGCACTCTTATACGCCTACAGTACATTCGGTAATTTGTCAACGGATTATATTTCTGAACTTGTGCATGAAAACATGTTTTACCTATTATAAATAAAGGTACCGTAAATGACGATCAAGGACTCGCCGCAACTGCTGCAGGGGCTGCCTCTTCCTGGGCTGGTTGGGCTGTAAATTCGCTAGCGTCTAAAATAATTACGAAAGGCCCTGATGAAAATCAAACAGATAATACCAAAAGTTCTAGTAATGGTAAGAGAAACCTGCTTTATTTTATGATGTTCGCAACAACAATTAACCTCTTCATTGGTGATACTATAACACTAAATGCACATATAATCTACGCATTTTTAGATTACGAAAGAACTATTGTGAAAGCAAATCAAGATACCCACGAATCGAAGCAAAAATCTGCGGAAGATCTCAATGGAAAAACATATAAAAATGATTCTCAGCCAGATATTGATTTTAGTGGAGGTGGCTGGGAAAATGATTGGGATCAGCCATCATTAGTTAGTTGAATTATAACTAATAGCCACGATCAACCTATCTCGAATTATGTTTTTTTATGTATAATCATAATTTATGTTACATTTCTTAGGATAATTCCATGAATGATAAAACTGATGATTGGGATGATGTTAACTGGGAAACTTCATTTGGCGATAGTTCTATTAAACAAAGTAAAGGAAAACAGCAGGTATTGTTAAAGCATCATAATTAGGTATTATTAAGTATTGTGTTGCCAACGTAGGTTATTTTGTCAACAGTGCAATGTGCGCAGTATTTTGATCTACAAATTAATCGTTCTTGCTAAACTACAATCGATTATATGATATAAATATTGGTATTTCTAGTAGGGGCTAATAGAACTAAAATTATTAATTTACCTTTTTAAATTTCGAATCAGAATGCATATAGTGACATATCAGCAAAGACTAGCGAATGGGATCAAACGTCGGATTGGAATACAACTGATTGGGGTGACAGTCAATCACGTAATTCTAATGAACAGCAAAATACTGCAAATTCAGGTAATCCGTTGCTATCGCAAATGTTTCAGCTGGGACTTAAAGTGATAACTCAAACTGAAGTATCATTACCATTACGCTTTCATCTTAGCTTACTACTATACATTGCAGCTATTTCTATTTTTATTCGAACACGTAGGTGGATGGGATAATGATGAATGGGAACCTTTCGAAGAAGAGGCACAACGAGAACCATCGCAATCCGCTGCGAAAGAGTCTTCCCCATCAAAAGTACAGACTTCACACCAGAACAGAAAAGAAGAAAAGTCTCTTAACACGGAAAAGAAACGAGAAGAAAGGCGACAACGCCAGCAAGCATTAAAAGAAAAAAGAGCTGCTGGTGCGAAAAAAAATCGACCCATGAAACTTGGTGCCGTTAAAAAATCTGACTAACCTACCTAAATTGAATTAAATCATACAGTATTACATTTATTGTCAAAATTGATGAATTTTGTAAATATTAATTAATTTTTAACAATCAAATTATCTATGTAACGGCTAATAACATGTCGTGATGCAAAACAAGATTAAATATTGCTATCGTTATTTCTTACAATAATATGGGTATCATATGAAGCAGCAGATTAAATTCTTCACTGAAATAATACGTATCTTAAATTTTATTAATATATACTCATCCGTGCTTAATTTTTTTATATACGGAAACAATCATTCTATTACTAACAAAGTAGTCAGCAATATCTAGCATATTAATAAAAATGGCAACAAAATTTGCTCAGTGATTATTAGCTAATTGAATATCAGCTGCCTATACAAGTAAATATTGATACTGCAACAAGTATGAAATTACATCATCTGCCGTTAATGATTTTGGAAGAGTGCTATAGAACCTTAGAGAATGGTTTTAAATTGTATTAGTTATATCGATAGGTTCTTAATTTATTTCAGTTTTGATAGTTCTGCAATGTACTCGGTAGTTGCGGTACTAGATTCTCCAGTATTATATCTTAAGAGCAACATCATAATTATTATTATAATCAAGGTATTTTTACTGAATACTGCCGACTGTAATAAAATTGGTTTCTTATTACTGGTGTGTGGTTTGTCCTGTAACACAACATAGAACCTGAAATCATAAATCTTCAGTAGATTGAGAAAAATACAAAACTCTAATCATCTTTCAACCAGACCGGAATAATGCCAGTTATTGCAAATTGTACACAATACAATAGCTCATTTATGATAGGTATCAAAAGCATTCATACCTACAGTACCAGTAATGACTAATTATTTCAGATGTAACTACTGATACTAGAAATTAATAAACGATGGCGTAATAAGTATTAAATGATCTCCGCATGATTTGATTACGTCATAAAAGAATATTTGGCATCATACGGTACATTTATTTATTCTAGATACTATTACGAGCATATTATGCAGCTAAGGAAGCCTAAGCAAACTCAAACATTCCGTTCAATTGTATGGGTTGTTATCTAGTATTATTTAACGACATTAGCGTTTAAAAAATATAGCACGGACTACAGTACTTGATATGGTGCATCTAGTAGTCCATAATTATAGTATTTCATATATACAGTACAATGCTTGCTGCATGTACCGTAGGTGATACAATAACATACTCGTATACTATAGAAATGGTAAAGTAGATAATTCCATAATTCACAAAATTGAACCATACCCTTCTATATATATTTAACCGATTTTATATTTTATATACCACACGATAGTATTATCATGCCATGATATGTTAATATCAACTTCTTATAAACGCTGACACAAACTCTTTTTTGATTTAAGTCGTAGCGCGCTAATTACCCTCAAATATTTGTAATACCTAAGTGCAGAGCTTGTTGCATTACAGTATACACGTATGTGAAAAAGCATATTAATACCGTATCACCTATATGAAGACATAGTCAGAGAATTGAGTAATAATAATTTACTCAATATCAGCCAATAAGACTTATTTGTGTATCTCTAGACTCTATCCCCATTTGGTTACTACTTTATCATCTTTTAGCAGTGGCAAATATCCAATAAAGGTAATAAAGCAAAGCAAACCTATAGGATTTATGTTGAAATTAACAGTAAATTAATTATATTACGCATTTTGATAACTACTACGGGTTAAAATTACTTCAAGAACCTGATTATTGATCGATGTGTAATCATGTAATTAATACTGCATTGCTCGAAAATTTCTGTAGCCAGATTCGTCATTGGCAGAGTAGATCTACTTTTGTCTTATTACCTTACCTGTATGACTTCCTATATTTATATGACTGGCCAAAATTTATTTATATTATTCTAATGAAAACATAGTCCAAAGGTTATAAAGCAGTGATCCCGTGAGAATATTTGCCTGTAATATTGTACGCCTTGGAACAACTCAAATCAAGAACGGCTTAACTAACATGTCTAATACTAGATACAATCCATCACAATTATCTTCAATCGTAAGAAATAGAAGATTCTTTTAATTCTTGTCACTGATCAATCGTTAGTCTTTCATTTACAATGGTGAAAGACAATATCAATCTTATTTTATCGTCAGAATGAGCTTATAAAAGGAAACTATAATGTACACCTTTAATATAATTATCTAGCTTTATTCCTGTTGATCTACTCTTGTATTCAAAATAGTCCCTGTTCAGTGGCTATCTCAATATCTCGAAATCGTCAGGATGGAATAGAATGGCCAAAAAACGCTGGATTGTTATTACACTAGAGTCGTTGCAATACTATCGTGAAAAAGATGTAAGATATTATTAATCATTGCAATCTATTCTATCATTTTTTTCTTAAATCGTTAGCATATTCTCACAAATTTTCAAGATATATTATATATCTTTTGAAGCTTCTTCTAAATTGGATTTATTTTGATAAAAGAATAACTTTTAATCAATATTTTCAGTTAATATCACCTTTTATAACTTCTTCAGGACACTAAGGTAGCAGGTTCCGTATCATTAATTGGTTGTACTATTAATGAACTTTCGATAGAAAATGGGGAACATCGATTTGAAATATCCAGTGAGAGTTAACTTGTATTACGTGGAAAAGGATTATAGAAATGCATTATTTCTCTACATTTTTACTATTTACTATACAGTCAAGCTCATGACATGTTCATGAGTAGATCAAGGGTATCCAAACTATACTAATGTATCTTAATCCTTTTAAGATCCTCCTGACAATCATGTCATTAGTTCCAATACTGCTAAAGATATTGAAGATGCCATAAAAGCTATTAGGAAAGGAATGGATCAAGTAATTTATTTTTATACTGAAATAGTAAAGTAAATTCTATACAGCAAGTCTATTCGACAGATATTGTATGATGATTAACATCTTCAATGAAAATCATTCCAGTAATTATGCTAAAATACAGTAATGTAAAGATAGCAAATCATTCAATTTTAATTTTTCATCTATATATATTTAAAAATGGTATAGAGAGAAAATGCAGTTTTTGGTCAGAGATTAAGCCAAGTGATACGCCGCCAAAGTACTACCTTATCCAAAGGTTCTATTCCCAATGTTGTACGAGAGAGCGTCAAGTTTATTCGATCAACAGGTTACTACTTCATGATATAGCGTAACCATATCTGATGACAACTTGTGCAGATTTTTCTCTTCTTCATTATTCTTATTCTAAAAATTGAAAAAATCAGACCAATTTATTATTTTACCATAATACAAATCAATATGAAATAGTTTTATTTATAACTAATTTGCAGGCTTGGACGAGGAAGGTCTTTTCCGCCTTCCTGGCAATACAAATAAAGTTAAAGACCTTAAGGCGCATTTCGACGAAGGTAAGATCGAGTTACAGAGATAGCAAATCGAGTGCATTCACTCATAATAATTACATTAAATTGTAAAAGAGTACATAGCAAGTATTTAGCTATGAACTTAATCTTTTTTTATAGTTATCCTGATAATTACAGTCTTACTTTACTGCTTGGTGTCTGTCACGATAAACATTCTTATTTAATCTAAAATTACTGAATCCCTATTCACATTAGTACATTCTTATAGTATACCTACTTAAATGTCATCATATACTGATTATTGGATAAAACCTCATACCTGAATATTCCGATATATTATATGCTTTTTTTACGATATTTCAGTAGCAGTAAAGTGTTTAATATGTCTTATATTCACTTCAATAAATTACGGAGAGTGTGCAACAGTATAATAAATCTTAAAATCTCACCGATCTAGCTATGCTTCTATCCATATTAATAAGTACAGTAAAAAAATTTCAGCAATGTCGCGGTAGATGAAACCCTAATAGTAATAAGACTTGCCATAGGAGCTATATTTACAATATAGTTCTATGACATAACTCGTTATTAAAGAAGCAATTAATTGGACGTACTTGTTAATTCACCAATTGACAAAAAGGCTAATTAGAAAGATATTCGTAGTATTACGTAAAATATCCATTTAAAATATTATGGTAAAACTTTGACCTTTATATTCTTCGTAGGAATTGATTATATCATACCAGAAGAGACTGATATTCATACCGTCGCATCATTACTAAAACTCTATCTACGAGAATTGCCAGAATCATTGATTCCGAGTGAAAATTATGATTTATGTGTGATAGCTATCAATAGTAAGCTAGACTATTGGCGCCTTAATGTTGAATATATTTTTAATATGAGAGATTTTAGCATACGTAATCGCTATCCTAATCGGATACTTTGTCATTGATGTAATTATTTTAGCATATGATGCAAATAAGTTTAAAGGTATCAATCAAATCATTCAAATACTAAATGAAATTCCAAGTGTAAATTATGACCTTGTCAAGTTCCTTATGTACGCTTTATTTTTCCATAATTTAACAATAGATCATTCCTTAAAGTAATATTATTTCTTAACTAAAATTTTTTTAAATTTAGCTACTGATCTAAAACTGGGATCTAAATAATTGATTCATTACCACTTCCAGGAAATTTTTAAATGATGTGCAAGAATATTCATCGATGAATAAAATGGATATTGATAACTTATCTACCGTATTTGGACCCAATATGCTGACCGTTAATGTAAGATCAAATAAATGAAATCGTGTTCGAAAAACTATCATTAGGGCCTTAATTACTGAAATTTTTACATGCATATTGGATATATGCTGATGGTATATACTATTCTTTCAACTACTACTAGATCTTTAACTGTTTTTTTTATAGTTCCATGACCCTGAAGTGCTAATGAAAAGCACCAAAATGTTGGCTGACATTACGAAAGTTTTAATTCGACATTATAATGACATTTTTGTCATCAGTGCTTCGAAACCAGATGGCAGGTAATTATTAGCGTCAATCCCACAAACTTTTTATTACATTTCTATTTTGGGAAATAATTTCCTTATCAAATGGAACTAAAATCTATTACAGCGTAGAGTATAATTGTCATTGTTACATTTATACGCATATTCTTGTCGATTTGTATAAAATTTTCACCTAATTTGATAGCTGAAGAATTTCTGATAGTTTAACAAAGGTAAAAATTACACATGTGTATCTGTCACTCAATTTTTTGTTTGAATAGTCTTTACTACCGAACTTTATTAATATCTATAGTTGTTTAATTATAGCATTGCTTATTTTATTGCTGGCAATATTACTGAATACAGGACATATAATTTTATTGCAAAGATTAGAAAGAATTTCTGATTTTTATCTAGCAACTTATCTGTATAGAATTGCGCGTATTGTAAATTTATTAGCTCAGTGAAATTTCTTTAATGATTTCTAACTTTAATTGTTAATTTCACAATATAGTTAAAGGTAACCCTGATATTATAATGACCACATAGCCAAAGCATAAGATAGCAAAGACGAAGTCATTTTATCATGCCAAATAATTCTGATGAACAAGGAATTGGATAAATGATGCCTTGCTTGTTAAGATCTTGCTTTGTTTTCTGTTCTTTATATTAAAATCTTAGCGATCAGAGCAGAGAAAGTACTATATCAGAAGACATTTATCAAGATTTGGAAGTTGCTAGTTCGCAGTTATGTAAGTCGAAAGTTATTGCTCATAATAATAACAACTAAAATTAGTATCCTTGTAATGATTTTGGTATTACTGTAATTTTATTACATAGAGATAGTAAACGATTAGTATTTACCATTGATAAATCATACTTACATATTTTCAAAAATTTCCAGCTCAATCCTACAATACAGCTAGTACTGAAATTACGATATTAGAAAAAGAAAAGTCTAAACTGAAAGGTCAGGTAGATAAGTTAGTGGGCCAAATGGAAACATTGAAGACAGAATACGAGGACAAATTAAAGGATTTAATAAAATTGCTTGAAACTGAAAGAAAAACAACCCGAGTATTGCAAATTAAATTGAAATACGAAAGAAGAGCAAGGTCTAAATTTGTTAATTTATTTTCTTATTCTAGATCATGATAGATAAGAACATATTTTAGAACAACTAATACATGAATCGATCTTTATCAATAGCGTATTTATTAGCTTTCTTTTGTAATAGGTTGACTGTAGAAGATAGGAATGCACAACTACAAACCGAATTAGATAGGTTGTGTAGTACAATGCTTGAGGAATAAGTCGATAATTTTATTCGATAGCATCACAATTAAGATTAATTAATATTCTTATGGGAGTGAATTTATAAACCGCTATAATTAAGAATATTTCTAAGCTTAATTTGAGGTAAAAAGTCTTGTATGGTGAGTGTTTGCAATGTAAGTGTAATTTTCACTCTGAAGTTCTTTAATTACACAGTGTTATAGCCTCGTTGGATATAATTTAATGCCTCAGTCGAGATATAAATTCTTCAAGGATGTTGTATTCTAAATAACCGATTGATAAGCTTTTCCTACCTCAGTCACGACTTGGTAGTCACACCAAGACATGAATTCTTCATAGTTTACTGAGTATTTTACCATGATAATTTCGGTTATATCATTTCATAGCTGAATTATTAACAATATAAAATTACCCTCTAGTTTCGGATGAAATATCGTATAATTAATTACGAAATGAGAATACCTATCTTTAGGTGGATTGCATACGAAATAGTAAAATGATAGAATTAGCTAGTTTAGAAATCGTAATTGATGTAAAGATTGAATAGTCGATAGAATCTCCGTGGAATTATCTTCTTATCCGTGTGTATCTTATCCACTAAATACGATACTCTGTGTGTGCTTCCTGAATCCAAATAACAATAAATTATTGCAGTTGCTAAATATAAATGATATAATGGTCATAATCATGCAAATTAAAGCAATGGCTTCTAGCATTGAGACTTTCTTTCGATCAGAAACAGCATCATTCCAAACTTGTAATATGTTAAATATATATTATATTATATAATTTATAATTATTAATTAATTAAACACGAGTATGATATAAGGAAGGTCTGACCTCGTGAGATGAATAGTTTTTAGGAATAAATCCTCAGATACTACAATAAGTAGGTATTTCGGTTAATAAATAAAGTATATTAAACGTAAAGATAATGGGGACCCATTCGATTATACTGCAATGTTGAGAAGTTAAATCGCTGTCTGCACAGATGGTGATGACGTATCGACAGTATATTAGTAGTGTGGTGGATCTTGAGGTTGAGTAGTGATACTTTTCATAAAATGCAGCTCGCACTTTGCTACTAGTTTATAGACTTTATTGAAGGCTGTGCTGTACATACATTAGCAGAGTCATTGAATGATCGTGTGAAGCAAAGCCGAAGAGGTCTTAAGACTTTCCTTTTTACAAGATTCTCGCTCTAATGGTAACGGATCGTTTTGTAACTTAGCAGCGTCGTACTATACAGATATTAAAGTTTACTCAATTGCTAGACACTACACAGACAAGCATTTTGATAGCATAACATGTTGATAATTTGTAATCTAAGATTATTATAACTTAGAACCTACCTGTTATAATTACAGTATGATTAAATTATCAGACATGACATTACGCTACGGTTCGGACTTCGTGTGTTAGTCTAACGATACACATATTTTTAATGATTATTCGCGACAAGTAGACTTGTTGGATACCCGTATACAGCAGTGTCTGTTCATTTCAAACGGGTATTTCTACTACTTGCTACGGGCAAAGAAGAAATCTAGGAATCGTGCATGATGAATATAGAGCTCAAATCAAAGCAGTCGAAAAAGAACCATATGGCTATGGCTCAATTAAACAAAGGTGGTAAACTACTGTACACCAATGGCAGAAACAACAGCAGAGCAATCGATCAGTCTAATATATATAAATCAATTTGTTTAAATAGTTGTGATTTACTGTATTGCCACTATAGCACGTAATTGGAGGCGAAATATGGCGGTGTAGATACAAAACGCTTAAATTACTTCCATCCTTTTAATTAGGTCAGAAATTGAAATAGGCTAGGTTTACATTCAATTCAAATCACTGGCCCTTTGCTTTATTAAAGCATTGGTACAATCCACTAAGGGACTACTGTAACTGTACTGTACGGTATTGTATACAGTATGACGATGACTATAAAAAATTGCATCAATAATCGACGTTCAGGCAAATAGGGAAGTAGGAGGAATTTACATGACTATACTGGTATATATTATTTTGCAAGGCACTGATCACCACTACTAAACATTGCGTCACAAATCACCAATCCAGAAAGAAAAGATGGCTGTAGCTCCAATCTTGCTTCGAATGGTGGCTTCGTCCGTATCACTGGCTGCTTCGGCTGGCCAACATATTCGTAGAATTATGAAAACTGGACATCTTGAAGTTATAGATAAGGTATTTTTCATATACAGTACTGTAAGTGTATATTTCCAGCACTAGTCATACCACGCTACTTAGTGGATATCGTCTGCAATCGCCGGTAGCAGAAGTACTAGTCTACGATTAGAATATTAATTCTAGCGTAGGATGAGGTAATCAAGCACGAATACTGTGGTTACTCCAACACTTTATAATTAATTACCGACATAGTACATTTCAATGATATCCGCTTTTAAATACAGTATATATTAATCCTAAGAAAGGTTTAATATCACTTTATTGTACTATATACTGTGTTGTAGACCTGAGAAAGGTTTGGTTTATGTTCTACGTCTGCTATACTGTACAATACTGTAGTACCCTACAAGCAAACGTCCAGGGTGGTACAGTAGTAGCAAGAGTTGACATTGGATAACTTACTGTTAATAATGATCTTCATGTAGATCTTTTTTCTGCAAAGATACTACTAGCGCCAAAAAGAAATAATCAGCATTTTACTGTTACTTCCTAGCGATGGAGAGATCGTCAGCATTTTAGAATCGTCCCGTAGCTAGATGTCGGGGAGGACAAACCTGACAGTAGCGATCCGTAGGGTCCAATTTCCTAGTCATTGCTTTCGTTCTCTTCGATATAAATTTCCTTTTGTAACAATTGTACTTATGTGGAATTTTCGTCGTAGACAATATAAGCTGATCTTCTTTGATTAATTATTATATGTGTAATATACTATATCGTACACTGACGATATTTATTATGCCTTCGTACTCACAGTCAGTACTTGAATATTCCATGAAAGTGAACACGACCGATAATGCTATCATCGATATTATTGTTGCAACGCTAATGTCAATTAACGTAGTGATTCAATTGCTTTATAAACAAGGTGTATAAAATTGATTATGGTATAAGTACTGTATTGTAACCAGGATCAGCTATTACTAGTCCTAAATACTGTATTATGCTGTAATAATCAGTCATAATTGCCACTTAAATTACTTACGCCTATCAGAAAGTATACTTGTACGAAATTGAAGCACTAATCTATATAGGAAATCAGTCATATTTTACGGTTACCAGTATCTAGAATCAAGCCTACACAACGGTAACTTACTCAGCTAATCGTTGAACTTGATCTTTGATCTAACATAGGGAATTAATGATCCGCAAACTGAAGCTGACCGTGTTGCTCAGCAGCATATTATCGGTTCGTTAATAAGGCAATATCCAAAGGCAACCATCATTGGAGAAGAAGTAATGAAACTTCACGAATAGTGTTTATTAACAATTGCTAATCTTATTATTGTTCCTAATATTATGACAAACTAAGAATAGACTGTAGTGTAATAAGTTACCGTAAAAAGATTTACGTCACTTAAAACATTTATAGATTGATTCCCTAATATTGTACTGTGAAATTAGTTAAAGACAAGGCTGTATTATACGCGTACGTACACGTTATTATAGAGAGTATACAACTAATAGTGAATATTTAATTTATTGCTGCAATTCCAGACTATAAAATATTTTGTACGATATTTTTAAGAATAAGATATGAAAACAGAGCTACTTGATTAAAAGTTTTACCATGTTCATGCCGTAGGATGAGAAGAACATCTGAGAATGCATAGAATTATTAATACGTAGAACCCTTTATTAGCATATACTGAATGAATTTATAATAACTTGATCGCCTTCATACACAATTTTCATATGCGTATCTCAATTACAAATTATGGCGATGAGGGCTATTTTTAATGTTATCAATACTGTTAACGACTTAATTTAAATGAAATCACTCCGCTATTATATAAAATTTGAACGAGTTAGCTGGAATAAGTTCAATATGTATAACGATATTAGTATTTTAAATATTCTTGCTGAACTTACTTAGGATCTGGATCCAAATGATATTTCGCCAGAATTATTTTCTTCTGATTCAAGTGAAGATGTTCTTAAACTAAAATGTCATGAAAAGATACACAGTATAAAAGAAGAAGATGTCGTCGTTTGGGTTGATCCATTAGACGGAACTAGAGAATTTGCACAAGGTTTTCGCAAATTGTATTTATGTCAGTTTCTTTTCAATGTTGGATCCTGATGATAGGCATTACTATTTGTTAAAGAATAAGCTTACTAGGACTCTGATACGCTATTCTAGTCTAAAAATACTGTAAAATGATGATTATACTTTTTTATGGAATTACTTCAAATTAGGACGATATTTAATATGTTATACTTGCAAAAGTTAATAGATTACTCCTTCATCTACCTGTACATGTAAAATTTAAGATAAATTTCTGCATTTCTATTCAAACTAATTTGCCCTTTTACACTGTAAATCGAACTTGCTCGTAGAGTACGCCATATTAATTAATTATTCTATTGCATTGACTAGGCTTCACGGACCATGTAACTGTCCTAATTGGATTTGCATTTGAGGGTAAACCTATTGCTGGTATCATTCATCAACCTTATTATAAGAACAGTGAGAGTCGGCTTGGGCGCACACTATATGGTATTGTAGGCATTGGAACCTACGGCTTTACTTACACGACACCGCCAAATGATAGGTGTATAGTTATTTCAACTAAATCACGGATTAGTCAAGTTATCACTGACTCTATTAACGCAATGAAACCGGATAAAGTTCTTCATGTTGGGGGTGCTGGGTACAAGACCGTTCTACTACTAGAAGGTAATTATACTTCGATATATTGATATGTCTCTTTGATGTAAGCAAAACAATCCGTTTGAGCGTAAACACAGCACAATTCTATTAAGAACAAGGCATAAGAAATGCAAGTCAGATATCTATGTTAAGTTCAGTTTCAAATTTTTTCATTCTATCTATGTACATTCAAGTGTAGGACATCTCAAGATTGTAACTTAATTAACTTCTGCTTTGAATCACTTGCTTAATAATTACTAACTATATACAGGTGCTGCTGATGTATATCTCTATGCAAGCAAAGGAACGAAAAAATGGGATACTTGTGCATGCGAAGCTCTTGTGGAGACTATCGGAGGGAAACTTACAGATGTTTTTGGCAATCATATGCAGTATCATAAGACTGTTGAACATATTAATGAATTTGGAGTGCTTGCTACGATGCAAAATCATGATCGCTACGTCAGTCGTATACCAATATCCGTTCGAAACACATTTTCTAAGATTTAATAGCAGAATTTCTTTAATTAATGTAGCTATATTTTCGAGAATCTACATCTGACCCATCATAGCTGCTGTAGCCTTATCTTGAATATTGATTGTCGTTAACTTTCTAGCTATTTATAACTCCCGTTCGCTAGATCAAACAGAATTTACATGAGCTGTATGTGTTGCTATAAAATACGATACAATGAGAAGACCGTATAGTTATTTCAATTTTATCGATAAATTGGATATTCTCTATAATTCAATAGATGAAATTTGTACTAATGTTTGATATATATGTTCTTTGTTAAAGAATTTAATCGGTAAATGAAATGTGTCATAATATCGTACAAAAAGAGTGATATACTTATTCTTTCAACTTTCAATTTGGCAATATTTAATCCTTAGAACAGCACTAAGTGTTTCTGGAATAAAATAAAATAAACTTAGGTGGAAAATTCGTTGCAGTATAGAAACTCTTTAATTAACCTGAAGAATACTTAAAGTAAAAATAATAAAATACAATCGAGAAGATACTATTACTCTTATTTGTACTGTATATAGAAGTAGAGAAGGAATTTGATTCAATACTTTATCACATGCATGTTGTGAAAATTGATTGATCTCATAAATATGGAAATTAATTGCTGCATAATTAACTACTGATCTCTAAAAGTTAGTATATTAGTAATACTAGCCAACAACCCGCTTGCTTAGACCGTACATGTCATACACACATGCACAATTGCACATCCATATACCACATACGTTGGATTACTAGATGCACGATATCCGAATTCTTTAGAGTTATCGTAGTTTATGGATTAGCATGACTCAGTACTGTATAAGAGTAATGCAATAAAATTGGCGACTAAGTGCTTTGTTGTCGAATTTCAGTGCTAGATACCCTAGACTGGACAGATTTACTGTATGTAGCGACCTATTAAAGTCCCGAGGCAACTTCATTTTATGCTGTACACCGTGTACAGAATGATGGTACATTAAGGTTCGAGAAAGTAACGAGAGTCGGATAGGTAGGTGAAGAGACTTTAATATATAATATAAAGATAGTTGGATAGAAAGCAGTACTGTGTAAAATAACAATATTATTAATCGTTTGTAAAGCTCATCGAATATAAAATAACGTTTTTAAAATCCTAAAAATGAATTATTTTAAAGCTAAAATTAAATGACGCAAGTATCAGCAGAATAAGAGTGAGAGAGTGAATGAGTGATGTGTACTGTACTGTACACTGTACAGTATACCGAATACAGTACAATACTGTACAGTACAGTACAAATTGCCTCAATTAGTACGGTAGTACGGTACTACGGTACTTTTCCAGATCTCAAGTCTGATCTAAATTAAATTAATTAATTACTACTACAGTATCTGTAAAATTTAGTATGCAATGATAAACTAACTGTGAGCGCCTATTTATAAATAAAAAATAGCCTAATAGGCGATAATTGCCTTTTTCTCTATATTATTCTCGTCTCAGATATTATACTATCTTCGTTATATGCAATATGGTACAGAGTACAGCACACTTCTAACAACAGCTCAGTGGAAAGCTTGCCTGGATCGATTTGGAGATGCCTGACCTAGACATTGCTAAAGTTCAGACACCGTCTAATGCTTATAAAATTGTTAAAAACGCTATCTCAGGAACTTTGGGGGGAATAGCAGTATGCTTGATTGGTCATCCGTTCGATACGTTGAAAGTACGACTGCAGACTCAAAGTGTAGCGAATCCAGTTTACGTTGGATTGCGTGACTGTTTCATAAAGACATTGCGATGGGAAGGCATAGCCGGTTTATACAAAGGAGTTGGTAAGAGATCACAGAGCACATGATATCATTTACATAATTATACATAATGATACATTATCCATACTGGTTAGAATCTAATTCAATACTAGTTGATTAGTCTACCAGAAGAATAAATTATTATTATATGTGTACGATTTCTACGTATTTAGGTTCCCCTCTTGTCGGGCAAATGTTTTTTCGTGCAACTTTATTTACAACATATTTTCAGGTTTGAAATCGATATGAAGAACACCCAACTTTGTACGGTGTTCTTGCTTGCATGAGTAGCACAGTAGGATTCTGAATTAATTATCTCTGTAAACAGTAAATCTAATAGCTCATTTTGAGCAAGATCAAATAGTAATTAATCACTATTGCTAATGCAGTCTATTCACTTCTCTTATTCTTACCGAATAGAATTGACTTTCAATTTGCTTTCTTACTACGCTAGTCACAAGAATTCTTTAAACGAAATAAGGATAACCATACTAGACTTAATGGCAGCGAATATTTCCGATGTGGGATGTATACTGGCTTCATTGTTTCATTTATAGAAGGACCAATCGATTTGGTAAGATACTGATAGATACCAATTTTAAACTATAGCAATAAAACACAGCAACTATACTTTGTTTCAATAATTAATACAAATTCCTTTGCATAATTTTTGAAAAAGTTTAAGTCTAAAATGCAAACTGAAATTATGAAAGTAAAACAAGGTCAACCTGCCAGTTATCGTAATGTATTCCACTGTGCTAGTGTTATATCTCAAAAATATGGAATTAGAGGAATCTATCAAGCATTACCTGCTGTCTGCCTACGAAATATACCATCCAATGCCTTTTACTTTGGTTCTTTTGAAGCATTGATGACGTATATGACTCCAAAAGGTTATATCGGAATTCATACACAGAAACCATTGTGTAATTTGTTTTAGTTTAACGAAGTAATGACATAATAGACGCTAAGCGATCTTCTATGGTCATTAGTACTAAATATACGTACATGAATAGGGCGAATTTCTCATAAATCAATTTTAAAATCAAATCAATATTAATGTAGGGGGCACTACGGCCGACTTATCAGCCTCAGATCTACTCCTTTCTGGTGGAATAGCTGGGTTTTTATACTGGTTTGTGACTTACCCTACTGATGTAATTAAATCAGCAATGCAAGCTGATGCTTCAGAAGTTACAAAGAGGAAATATCCAAGCATTTTACAATGTATACGAACTTTATACCAAGAAGAAGGTTGGAAGAGATTTTATAGAGGTACGTAATAATTAATTATATGTTGGATAACTAATAATTACATCATAAAGGTTCCATCAATATCTTACTCGTCAATTTTTTAAAAATCACGAAACCAGGTTTTACGCCTTGCCTGATGCGTTCTATTCCAGCTAATGCGGTCATGCTGTTTGTGGTACAAAAAGTTCGTGTGTTGTTAAAATTATGATTAACCTTCACTAGTCGTACGCTCGATCATATGGATATATACATATAAGACTAAAACATACGATATATAAAATTAAATTTATGAATATAATCATACATTTGATAAATAATATTTATTCTGTTCGTGAGCTGAATTTACTTTCATCAACATTGCAGATAATTGTTTAGCTTATTCTAACCCTCTATATATTCAATTTCCCTAAACAATATAATGCTACTTTGTTTTTTAATACATCATATTTTACATATGTTATTATAGTATACTCGTAAATTGTATCTTGTATTTAATATACGACTAATTCTTAATCAGAAATTTAATAGCATTTCGCTTTGATCTATAAGATTTATAAAGATTTATTGGAAGTGTTATGCCATGCGAGCATATAGTGATAAGAATTCACATAAAATGAACATATAGACCGCTTAATAATGGTAATAATATGATTTTAGTTATTAGCAAAAGGAAGCACCTTTACGTTTAGCAAGTTAAGTTAGATCAGTAAAATTTCTACGACAATTTTTTTCTAAATTTGCCTCATCTCGGCATTTTATACCGTATTATGCTGCGTAGATGATGATGAAAAGATTTATGTATGGTAATGTTTAGCTGACTTTCTATTATTTTAACTTTCACTGCATTACCTTTAAATATATATATACACGAATGGACCTGGTAAAAACTTTACTCAGATACAATTGGTGAATCTATACGTTAGACTGCAAGCTTACAGTCATATTACATTACACTTCAACGATAGCAAAATAAAGAGTACCCAAAGGTAAAACCTAGACTATTATGCCAGAAATAAGTGAATAAAAATGAACTAATTTTTAAGATTGAAATACTCTTAAGACCTCGGTTATTCTTTTACGACAAATCGGACATCCATCACTTCTTTTCTTGACGATCTTTGCACAATCTATACAACTACACATGTGATTACACGGCCTAAAGACACAATTTCTTGGTTTATCCATACAAATTGCACACTCTTTCTCTAAAATAAAAACGAATTTGAGATAATATTTAAAAAATATTCATGTGATTGGGATAATAGTAAACATTTTCATACACCTAGAACTATCGCGCAAACCTTAAGTGTGATATATAATTGTACAGTACTAAAATATAAAACACCTATTGAGTGATCAAAGTATGGGTATAGACTATAGAATAAGTATTAAATAATCCTTTATGTCTTATTAATGAAAATGAAATAGGCGCCTGTGTAACAAGGTATATCATCCAAAAGGGCTAAAAAAGCCAGGCATTACTGACGACAAACCTAAGCAAACTATAGCATGTGTACAGTGCGACTATGTCTGTAAAAGAAGACTTCATATGAAAGTAAAAATATCTTTATTAGAATGTTCCTATTACTTTGTAACAAGCGTCCAAAATCTTTATATAATCTCATAATTAAAGACTCTTAACAATATTAATGCAGTGGTTATATTTGAGCTCGAACAGGATTTCGTGACCAGATATCGCTAAGAGCGCTTTCAAACATAATAATTATTAGATTACGATAATCATTGAGTAGCTACCTTTAACGTCAGACGTTTCTCCTGTGGTTAATGCTCTTCTTCTAGTTTCTTCAATACGGTTACGCTTAGCAATTACCCTGGCTTCTATCTGAAGGGGACTAAGGACTAGCGGCGATCCAGATCTGGGAAGTAGGGTTTTTCCTATTTCTGTTAACAGCGTTTTGACTATAATACAATATAACATTAAAAAGATAGGAAAACCCATAAGAACTTGATCGATAGATTTAAATATTATATCTATTGTATTTAAATCAATATCTATACAATCAGCCCTGTTAATGTGTTACATAGCTTATTTACTGCATATATTACACAATGAATATATAATTTCTTTAATGCAGAAAGAAAGTTTATTGAAAGTTGATTATGCATATACTGTACTTGATGAACACTCATAGTGATGCCACCTTCAGATTATATTCTCTACATGCATACTGGTTTAGAGTAATGAAATGATTGACATACCTTTCTCTACAGCATACGGTGCTGTACAATCAGTCGTAGTTAATTCTACCTCAGGAATACAATATACAGGGTATAAGAATCGTAGGCCGATCACTCTTTCAGGGTATTCAGCGTATTGAGCCAAATCATTAATGTCTAATCGAATAGTATTAGAGGCAATAATGGTGTCATGTCGACTCATATGCGATATTCCTAAGAATAAGGCGAATAAAATAATTAGGTTGACTGTGGGCACAGAGAATATATCGATATGCGATTAACAATTAATTTACTTGATTAGAACTATCAGCCAATTCTCTCTCAATAAGTATCAGTAAATTATAAATTCATAAACAATACATACTCAAAAATCGAACTTACTATCTAGTATAGATCGCTTAACATCAGTATCATCGACTGCAGCTTCAAAAACAAAATCGGCATTTTTTACTGCTTCGGTCAACACATTAGTTAAAATGATATTACCCTGTATTAAGAAAGTTCGCTATTAGAAGAGTACGGCTTTATTATTTTGTATCATAATAATTATCGAGTAATGATATCACTTTGTGAAAGTCTATAATGAATTAAACATAAGTAACCAGGCATTGCAGTATTTCATAACGATGTAAATATGTAAATATTCTACTGAGTAAAAACTAGAATTTCAAAAATTATTCATATCTAAGGACAGTGATATAAATTGTTTGATGAAAAGAGTTCCAAAATCAGCACTGCCCGAATATTAAATTTCTAGTCAAATTTACTAACCAGGAAATTATCACGATGTAATATGCCTTCTTTTTTTAGTTCTTCTTTATCTTTAGCTAATGTCATCCATACTGAATCCATAGTTTTATCATCGCCTTTGTGAACATACAACTTAACATTTTGGCTATTAAAAGCCAACTCACCTGAAATTCGACAATTGAATTATACTTGTAAATGCCAATTTGCTATGTATTCTTTTTGTTTCAATATCGTTAATCGCTTTTTTGTTTCCGCAGTACAGATGCGGGTAATAACGATAAAATTATTTACTCCATTACATTTTATAGATGATTGCTACTGCCAAAATGTATCTTAACAACCAACGTATTTATTAATTCTAAGTATACGCTGTATCGTCCTTCAAATGCAATCAGGAAAATTCTGACCATTTATTCTGAGCCTTATTTAGCTGTATATTAATTCTTGATACTATCAAAATTAGCTAACTCGTGCATAATTATCGTAGCGTACTACCTAAAGTAGTTAAAATACATGACAATTAGATAAGTCCCGCTTCTAATAACTATGCCAAATTTACTCATTACTGTAACTATATCTCAATTGTATAACAACTCGTTATAATGTTAAAATTGACTGGTATTTATATTAAGAATCTTCATACGGAGAATAGAACTTAGGTTTTGACCAAGTATATAAAATGTGCGACTTAAAATAGTATATTATGGAAATAAGTTTTTAATATCTAAACTATTACTTCTTACAGTACCAGAAGTTAAAGTGTTAGCGCAATAATTCTTCATAACTGGTATTACCTGCTATTTTAGAACCGAGAGATCCACTACTACTAGAGGAATGTTATAGGCCGGCATTGAAAAATCGATCGATACTATCGCGAACAAAATAGATAAGTCAAACTATCTAGTTCAAATTGTACACAATTTTTAGTACATTTACGGATTGAAGTCTTTTAGATTTTAAACTATTCATTCAAAAAAAAAATATTATCGAAGCCTAGAATATAGAAGTACTGTATATACAAACATTTATAGGTGAGTTAGAAGTAAAACAGTTAGAAAAAAATTGTGATAAATACGTAAGCATGTCAATTTCATAAAGGTACTTTGTAATTCTTTGCTAAATCGATATTTGTTACTCAAAGTAGACATACCCAGGTTAAGATTTTAAACAATTAATCGTGTTCGGCAGTGCAAAAAAACTTTGCACGTAATCCTTCCCTCTGCCGATTTTTCTTTTCTATAAGAAGTCGCCTGAAAGAAAATTCATATTATGTGTATCATTTTCATTCCATAGGATCGGGCAACTTTTATTATATCTAAACTCAGTTGGAAATGGTAGAAAGAATAATCGATCAATTTTATAGGTGCCAGGAATATAAGTAACGTAATTCTAAATTTAAATAGTCAGACAAGGCAGTTATAATCCTAGAACTCTACCCTTATTATCTAAGTACTTCGATCTGTGTTTCGCTATAGCATCTATTATTTACTGTATAACTACTTAATGCAACTAACTGATCGATCTATAGCACTATTTTCGAAATTATTCTAACTATGCAATATGTATAACAATATAGCGTAAGTATTGTATGCGTAAATTAACAATCAGATCCAGTACTGTATACTTAATATTATGATGAATAAAAAATACTTCTCCCTTAAACAAAAGATATGTTCTATTGAAAGAGCTGACAAGAAGAATTTTATACTAGACAAGTCTTCCATTGTTTCGAATTGGTATGAAAAATGAGTATTCGTCTATTAATAAATACATCCTATAAACTATACGGTTATGAAATGATATTGTATGCTATAGTACTGAGTATCAACGCACATAAAAAACGTAAGTATAGGTGTAATTATTATAAACTAATATGAGGGAGTTGCGTATAGCTCGCGATCGTCATGCTCTCACTAATCACTATGTCATACCTGTAAATAGTAAGGAGGCCAATACAAATTTGTAGCCTAATGCTATAATACTAATTTTCTAATGACTATAGCTCCCAGGTATCACTAATAGCGCATAAAAATCATTATGATATTTTTGATTCAGAGTAGTTTTTCAAATACACTAGTATATATTTGGTATCAATGATTTATCTTATATCGGAGGAATATCACGATATATTTTCGCGAACCCTTAGACTGGTAGATAGTAGTGATATAAAGAAGAATCCATAAAGTTTTTTAAATTAATATTGTATAGACACAAATTTTGCAGTTTAATTAGCCATACGAAAAGCAAATTGTACACATGAAGATCTTTTCTACATAATTGAATCTTAACACTAGCTTAATGATATAATAAGAGTGATGCTTCTAACGTGCTCGCTAATTTATTTTATAACTAATTAGCTAATCGCACAGTGTTATACTTAATTTAATTTAATAGCAGGTACATAGCCTACGAATATTTGTACGTGTAATTTTATTAATCAAAAGTTAACGACAATTAAGACCATTATGAAAGATAGGATATTTGTGCATCTGTATAGAGTATTACAGAAATCTTTCTTGTAGTAGATCCTAAGTAATTTCGCTACAAATATCGTTAGGTTACTTACGTTATTAAATTTCGGATAATATAGGTATCAATGCAAAAATGCTGTAAAATTTTGATTCACTTTACACTATTTACTATACTATCAGTCTTACTTGATATGGCCTCCCATATCTTAGAATAATAACAGAGTTTACCTTTGATATACCCAAAATAATGCACGTATTTACTAATGCTAATCATCCGTGATATCTAATAGCGCATAATATTGTGAGATCGTCTAAGAAGTAAAATCTCAATCATCATACTACAAGATTAACATACCGACTAATGCCTCATGATAAACTACTATCATAAGTGTCTCGTAAACTTAATCCTTACAGTACTGTTATGTACACTTTATGTAATTCTAGCGTATAATGCAGTTTGGCTTTATACAGTTGCTACGCTGCTACCACAAGAGGAATTTCCTCCTCATGTTAAGTTCAAAAAGAGGTGATATTATTCAGTAAATTATTAACATCCGTACATATACAACATCGCATTCGCACTAATGCTCGATGTAGAGTAGTAGGAGAATATAGCTATCGCTAATTATTATTTGTCAAAGACCACAAAAATAACGATTTATTGGATTACTAGGTTATTCCACGTCCTCTTGTAATAACGGACTGTCATCATCAAATGGAGACACCGTTTGATATTTTTTAGATCTATAATATTGTCGTCTTTTCAATACATATAGGATCACAACATCCGATATTACAGATGCCTAAACGAGTAAAATATACAGTAAATTAGTATTTAGACATACAACCCAATAATCAAAATTTAAAAATCAGCTTACAATGGCCAACAAGGCAAGCCCGGAACCAATATTCAGAAGCAGTGGAACAACAGAGAATCTCCCGGCCTATACAAACCGAATGAAGAAAATTTACTACAAACATGTACTAATTTACATCAACTTTATGATGGTAGTAGAATATGCAAACCAGTAGGCTTAGCGGTAAAATCCTAATAATACTTATCGATTTAACGTTACTCCAACGTTACTTTGCAAATAAATGAAATTAACAGAAAAAGCAATGTACAATACCAATATATCTCACTTACCCGACCAACAATTATAAAAACAAATCTAATTCCATAAGCCTTAATAAGATCCCGATGTAACTTGTTATTGACCTCATAATAAATTGGGTATCTAAATATATGAAGATGGAACTCGGTTAATTTGCATACTTTTTACGTAAGTCGAAATTAAATAGAAGCATTTTATGATACAAATTACAGTAAGTATCAAGATACCTAAAGTTATATCCAACAGCCGTCGGAGCATGGGGGTCATCAAGTCTTTAACAGTTTAGAGTAAATTACCGATGTATAAAAATTTTTAATTATAGTTACAATTATAATATTTCTTATTACTTTGAGCTTTTTACTTCTCAACCATGCTATCGTAACTTTATACCTTCTGAAGGTTAACTTAGGTTGACAGTTCCTTATATCAAAGTCCAGATTACAGTCCCAGTTCAATATAATTGCGATAACTCCTCCCTATAATATGAACAATCAGATGAATATTGAGCAAAAGCTCGATGCAAAGTTTAAAGCTGAAACTAAACACTAGAGTATCTATATACAGGAATAAGAAGGTCTTATTCAATAAAACTCTACTTCAATGAGATTGTGGTCACTTGACAGCTGTATACTCTATTTTATTACCTTATAGGCAATTTTATTAAAATCCTGCTCCGCGCTATTAACTATAGTTCCAAGTTTAAGAATTGGACATAGAGCATCGTGGACGGGATCGTACATGCAATGCTTCAAGTCTTCGCTATTTTTAACGGCATCTATGTTACTCCTTTGAATAGGCAAAAACATTGATGTTACTACACATAAAACATATCAAAAGAATATATGAACAACTGTATTTGACCTTCGAACGTTAAATTTTGGAAAGGCAATACTATTCTTGATTAATACTGTAAAATTTACCGCTTCTCCCAGGAAGGGGTAATTGGTCCTAAGCAATAAATGAACCGACGTAATTTTTGGAGATTATTTATTAAATGACTAATTACAAAACATTAGAGCTTCAATTTACCGAAGATGATCATATTCGAGCGGACACCAAGAATAAATTTCACAAGTCATTTCGTCTGAATCCGGTGACACAGGTACACACTCCCCTGTGTTAACGCCTAAAGTATAATAGGAGTATCCAACATGGTGATACAGTTCACATTATTTCTCGTCACTCGAATAAATAGGAAACTCATAGGTAAACATCACTAAGATTTATATTTATCCATTATCACTCTAGGGCACCGTACACGTATAGTTAGGCTACTTAAACGTAACAATGCAAACAATATGTATCGAAGTTGATCTTGTAGCATTACCATGTCCTAGGTATAAATGTTTACCAGGTATGCAGTCAGTAGAATCAGTACAGTTTGCTCCGCGAATGGACATATCCTGCAAGTATGATTACTAGTTATTCGTCATCATGTAGTATGATTTATAATGAGATTATAAGGTACAAATAATATATTCTGCCACATTAAGTAAGCCTTACCTCGGGACATACTGTATTTGTTTGATTCTTAGTAATAATCATGTTGGTCATGACGAAAAAGGCCCCATTTTCCTATGTTAAACAGTAACAATTTTTAAAAAATTGGTTAGGGTTAGTAATAAGCGTGTATGCCTTTAATAGATACGAGTTGAATATATTGATACGGTAGTAGGTGTATTAATACTCGTAGAATTGGTCAAAGCTGAACATGGGTCTCCTACATTAAATTACTGTCCATAAAACTATCGTAAAGTCTCACTTTCCAGTAAATTTAAAATAGATTAAGTGTACCTCAGGAGGAATTATATAGTCGGCTGGATCCCATACCCTTGTTCCAATGTTGGGATCTTTAGTATAGTTTACAAAAGCTACACCTTTAACTTTAGATGTTACAGAATTTTGAGCAGTATCAAATTCTTGATAACCTTTCTTATAAACTAGAACATATCTAACGTAAAGATCGTACAATTAGTAAAAGCGATAAAGTCTTATGATATATTATACAGCAAGCATCTAGCACTGAGGAAAAATTAATGAATTTATGCATTGTCTCAAAAAATTCACCAAGAACTTTGTGAAAGTGCCAATCATAAAACGATAAAAGAAAAAATGTATGGGATGAGCCAAAGCTACACTACGATGACATCATGCATTTACCTAGCTGTCCAGGTAATCGATTACTCATACAACTGAATTTAAAAATTTAAATACAGTACAAGCTAATACTTAATTGATATCTATGTAATCCTATACTATAATACATTAACATTAAGATTATCTTAATGTGTAACAGTTTCATTCATTCTAATTTTCGACGGCAAGTTGCAAGTAAAGCATCCATTTTGATATCGTTTAAATAATCATAATTGATGAAGTTAATTATAATAATAATTATTATAATTAATACGAAACTTGAGCACTAGCAATGATTGCCTACAGTTTAATGTTTCTTACCCGATGATATAACCAACAATAGCAAGTTGAATGAATCTGTTTATAAATCCAACAACTTTGCTTTTAATATGAATAATTTTAGGTGTATTGTAATCCAGAGCCAAATCCGCGAATCTATTGCAACAGTTTTCCATCTTTAAAAGAGATTCTGCTTTCTAGGCCTCTGTTGACTGTCTTCCAGGGAATTAAAGGTTCGGTACAGTCGATATTACAGTAACTCATGGCAGCGTTCCGATTTCCTCACCGAGATTCTGCGCATGAAGATTAATTACTACAAACGTACAGTACTGTACAGTACTCAAACTTGAATCTCAAACTACAGTACTGTACAGCACAGGCGCACTGAGGCGACTACCCCAGTAGCGCCCTACAGTGTACAGTATGCCGCATACAGTACTATACACCGTAACCCAACTAAGGTCGTACTGTACACTGTACAGTATGTAAAAACTTTGTACAAACTACAAATTAATATCTGCAACTTGTCACATTTTATTTATTTCATTTCCGTCTCAACATTTTATAAACTGGTTTTCTAAAGTTATTATTCTTTGTATTGATCTATCGTATCTATCAGTATACAAAAGTGAATAAATAGCGGCCGAAGTGCATTACAGTACAGTAGTTTATTACGGTTTACCATGCTGTATACAGTACAGTATGCTTTTTCAGCAGACCTTTTGGCGTTTTTACGCATTTTTCTTCTTCTGTGTTTGTACTACTGTATGCATAGTGTGCAGTACTCTGTACACTCACTGATCGCGGTGTACAGTTACACCTGTCGAAGGTTTTACGGTACTGAATAGTATAGTACGTACTGCAGCACCAGTATCTTTTCATATTTTAACGTCTCGAACGGTGAGTGCTGTAATTTCGTTAATAAGTAATTAGTACATCCTACTGCTGTCAACGACTACAGTATATCACTTTACAATTGTACAGTACCGTACAATCGTACGTGATGCCGAAAACAGTAGAGTACAGCCACAGCACAGTAGTTCTATATAAATAAATAAATAAATAAATAAATACCAATACGAATACTTTACAATGTACATAAAACTGTGTAAATAGCGTAGAATACGCATACTGTGCAGAGTATATAGACGTAAATAGGACATATAGCGAAATCAATAATACAACAGGACAGTATTTCGGCTTAGAAGGCCTCAGGCTTGAGCAGTTTTATAAAAGAAAGAAAAACAATCGGCGTTCTGTTGCTCGATAAATTATTTTTTTTTAACTGTATCTAGTATCTACAGTACAGTACAGTACTGTGCTGTACGTATGGACGTGTACAGTACAGTACAGTACTGCTACTTGTACAGTAAAGTACACACAGTACGGTGTTGTACTGGGTACATAGCGAAAGCCTACAGTGTTAGCCAACAGTATGTACAGTACAGCAGACTATGAAACTACAGTACTGTACTGTACTGTACAGTACAGTAAAGCAAGTGCACAGTGTATTGTACTGTACTGTACAGTACGTTTGGCTTTGTTTTACTACCGTACGGTGTGAAAGCCCTCTGGTCTCGAATACATACGGTAGGCTTGAAAGGCTGAAGAGCAGCTCTTCACAAATAGTGGGCACGCCGAACGCCAAAACTGGAAAGTGAAACGCGTTGGATAGCCTGCTTTGGTTTGAGTGATTAATAAGTTAGCAAGGCAAATTGGTGAGCTTTTGAGGACTGACTATAATTCTTCTATCTTATACAATTACCTAGAACATTGATAGCATTAATACTTAAACTAGGAATAAAACCTTCCAGAAAAATGAGCACAACTAGCGCATCAGGAAAAAAGAAAGGACCTCGATTGGATGAGATAAAAGAGAAACGCGAACGCGTCCTGCAGCGTTTCAACAAATTTAAAGATGGATCTCAAGATCTTAAAAAGAAGTTAGAAGATGCCCGTGATTTTCAACGGTTCAAGCGCAATGTCAGTGAATTGGAAGAGTGGATTGATGAACAAATGAAGATAGCAAATGATGAATCTTATAAAGATCCGGTTAACATACAGGTTAGAATTAGATGATTAAGAGCGCTTAGACTGCATGATCTACGTATTACAGTGTACTGAATTGTACGCCTAACCCGTTCTAGACTACGTGCTGTCACCGCTAAAGATCGACGTTCATGTTTTGATTTTACAACTTATTATTTATTAATATCCGTTAAATCGGTAGTATTATCTAAAAAAGTTGTAGAAGGATAGTCGAAGTAATTTCTTACTTTAAACTAAGTTAGATATCTAGTCGTACGTCACATGAAAGGTATGCGACGTAAACGTCGACACTTATTACGATTGGGGTCACCGCCCATTTATGCAATACTGTAAAACGTTCCTTGAACTTGCAAATGGATTTAAAACTACAGTACTAATCGTTTCAATTGAATCACTCGAATGAAAATTGTTCAAATTTAATTAGTAAGAAGAGTTTACGCCCATTTTATGTTAGTAATTCTACGGGGCTTAAAGTTATTAGCCCGATTAAGGTAATCCGTAATTTTATTTTATCCCATACACATTCTTTATGGCACTATATTCATAATTGTTTCTTTGTTGGGGCATGGGTAATGATGCCAGGAGGGATTACCATAGGAAAGGTTAAAATCCGTTACGCCTTGCCGGATTACTACGGTACAGTAGTAGCGTGGACTACTAATCATTTCTAGTCGTCCATGGTAGTACTCTTTGAGATGAATGTACATTTATCTGGACCATCTTAACATGTCTTGACTTGTTTCTTTGCTCTTAAGTTCGATTTCAGGATTTAAAATTTTCGCCACAGTTAGTGAAATGAATGACAGAACTAGATCGGTGTTTTTTGCGGTTACAACATTTTTAAGAGTCTGAACGATATACAGTATATTATACAGTACTGTACTTACATTACTGCCGACTGGGGATTGCAAACGTAGAAAATTGTACAGTAGAACAGAAATTTAAATTGAACTTATTATACCTACCAAGCGATATACAGTACAAGATACTATGCGGTACAACAAGTCTATTACGAATGTCTAGACTCTGGCGGATAATCTTACTTTAAAAAAAATAGTATTGAATTACCGTACTTAAACTGATCACTCTCTGGCACGATATTCTACAAGTTATTTCGATTTCATGAATATTCTCCTTGTATATTTTCTTACGTGACGCTAGTACAAGTATCTCGATAGCATAGAGCATTATCAGCTAATTTAAGGATAATTGAAAAGTTCTTTCTACGCGATAACTAATTAGTCCTCCAGCATATATAGTACTGTATACAGTACAATCGTAATCGCTTTTTACCCATATACTGTACTATTTAGAAAATTTAATGTTACATCTCCTTCATGTAGACTGTATTTGTATACTGTACAGTGTACATTCTGTCTGTAGTTTTGGATTGGGTGAGGTTAACCAGAGAAAACTCGTCTAATTCTTCAATTAGTAATGCGATATTTTCTGAACTATCTTATAGTCTGACCTTATTACTGTATCAGACCACCGGGGATGTAAATTAGAATACCTATGTAGAAGATATCAATCGCGTTAATTTAGCGCTTGTTTTACAAAACAGCTGGCATCATATACAGTACGTACTCAAAGCTAAGCTAGGTGATACCATTTATTGATCAATTTATAATATGAGCGTACTATGGTAGTACAGTCATAAATACAGCGTTGGAGTACGCTGTATCTTGAAACATGTTGTTTGTTAGCTAACAATTAGTTTCTGTCTGCAAGCTGAGCACTAATTTATATATCAGTCGATGATTTAAGTTGAATCAATGGATGTGTCTAGCTTACTGTTAATCGCAGCAAGCGGTTAATTAACGAAGGGGGACGTGCGATTATGTTATCACACGGTATACCGTATAGTTCAATACTTCATTAATTATAGCGCAGATATTGGAAATAAAAAGGAATCAAGGTTCTATGAGTCCACAATATATATGTACCAAGCGTAACCATAGTACTACACTTCATTAATTATAGGCAGATATTGGAAATAAAAAGGAGCCAAGGTTCTATGCGTCCCCAATATACGTACCAAGGCTAACCATAGTACTTTACACTTTTGAATGCGTACAGTATAGAACACGTTTCGAAAAGCTGGAGCATAGTGCGTACGGTACCAAAAACCGTTAAACAGTACTGTCTAGAAATCATAAAGTTCAGACAAAACCTCAATGACAATAATACGTATATACAGTACGGTATTGTGTACAGTACTGTACAATCACAAGGGCACATCCCTGCTGCGATTCGGAATCATTTTTGGCTAATCGAAAATAAGATCTATTCATGCTTTGTATGACTAAACTGTTAAATAGCTAATAAAAACGAATAAATTACTATACTGCACTACACACGCTGGGTTCTGGGTTCAGCAGTTGAGACAGGGTCTACAAAAGAAAAAATTCTCATCACCTTATGTACTGTTACAGTTTGTCAGCCGATTTGAATTGACACATACGCGTAGAGTCGTAGACATTCGGTAATAATATTTCCTTATTTACCCTACACCAATGTTACGAATGTAATCGAAGCCACAACTAGAACCTATGATAATACGTATAGCCATTACACTATGGTGCAAATTAAAAACTTTATGAATTATAATCGTTTTTTCATGCATCGGAGACAAATACAGTACCCAATGGTACTGTTATACTGTACATATTACTATTTCTACTGGAATCTATACAAAATTAACAATATGAATAAACAGATTGAATATTTATTAATAGTTACAAATAAATGCCCAAATCTGTGAAAATTCGATCTCACTATAGGCCTGCAGTACTTACCGTATTTCTTAGCTAACAGACATTTAAGCAGTATTGTCTATTTAATTCTCTACTATAGTAGTGCGTTGTGATTTTATAATTTCATTCATTATTCGTTACTGTATAGTAATGTTTAAATAACAGACAGTACAAAATTAGCAAGTCTCTACTAAAAAATTCAGATATAAACCCTATGAACAAAAATCAGAGAACTACGTATTACTTTAGCTACCGCCTTTTATAAAACCATAAATAATGTAGCTATGACTTTATATTTATCACTATATCTCCTTCATTGTCATTGCTGTATACTATAGTATAGATTATTAAACTTACACGAATTTGAACTACATACTTGTAGTAAACTTTCAAATATTAGCAGTATTTATGATCTGTTCTAATCTAGCTGTTAAATTTAATTGAATTACATTTGCCTTATTTTTTTTCATTTCATTTAATTATCTTACCAGATAAAGGTTAAGCGTCATGAAGACTTTCAAGGGGTTATAGCCAAGCAAAAGGACGTTTTAGATGAGCTGGTCAAAGAAGGAAGTGATATGATCGATAACGAGCACCTATTCTTCGAACAAATCCAGGTTTGAGCTTTATTTCAAAAATGCGTCATAATACCTGGTGTCCATAAATTAAGCGTCTTATTATAGATTGTAATGTCACTATACTAAACTAATATCCTGGTATTACTAATCTTACAACTGACGTAATAGAATAGAAATACGATAGCCTGAGTATTTGCAAATTTCATTGGAGAAATGCTTGAATATTTGTAGGAACTCCTTAAGCAATTGCTAAATCATTGGGAGGAATTAGATGATAAATTATCGAGCAAAGGAGCAAAATTAAGAGAAACTCAAAAGTTATCAGCCTTTACGCGAGAAGTCGATGAGTTATTGGCATGGATTGCTGAAAAAGTAATTAAATTATTAGTAGGAAATTAACAACACATAACAGTAACTGTAGATAATGTTGTCCTCGATTTTGGTAAAGAATGTTCCCATTCCTTTGGAATAGGCTGCAAATTTTTTTAAATTGACAATTTATCAACTTAACTGATAGTCCTTACCTGATATAATTTCTAATTGTTGCCTAAATTAGGAAGCGGTTGCTAGCTCCGATGATTACGGAAGAGATTTGGAACATGCTGAATTTTTATTTAAAAAGTTCGAAGAAGTACAAATTGTACGTAAGAACTTTATTTCCGGTTAAAGATATATAGCCATAATAATAGCTTAATCTTTCCACACTTTTTAAATTATCTTCCTACGTAATAATAATCGCAGGAAGTAAAAACTGGAGAGCTTCGCGTTGAGCACGTGAAGGAGGTCGCTCAGCCGCTTATTGATGAGGATCATCCCGGTAAAGAAACTGTCACGGAGAGAATTGAGGTATCGCTTATTTACTGATGTTATTCGTGTATATTAACTTTTCAACTATTGGAAGCTGACGAAGCATTTCAAGGTTAGCTTAACTACATGTGATTAAAAGTATATCGTTGCTGCTACAGACTATAATCGTTGCTTGGGAGAAACTACTTATTACTATCCAAATTCGCCATGATAAGTTGTTGGCATCTGTAGAGAAGAATAGATATAAAAAGTAAGGGCAATCTAGACTTAATTATACTTACTGGAGGAAGAAATTATATACAAAATTCTTATTCTTGATTTTAGTGCTGTCGAAGATGCCAAACAGTGGATCGATGAACGTCTTGCATCAGTAAAAGATGATGATGATCCATCTAATGAAGAAAATGCTGCAGCGATTAAGCGAAAGCATGATAGAATAGGCAATGAAGTTGCAGCCATTGAAGAAAAGGTTGTATAGATAAGCAACTTTGTTGATTTACGATAAGTATTCTGATGACTGTTAAACTGTTTAATCGTATAGTAAACTTATGCATGTATTGAATGGCTTACCATCATCTTGTATCGGATACATTCTTATTTAGGTTAACCAACTCCAAGCTCAAGCAAATGAACTTTGTGATAAATTCCCTGACGATGAAGATGAAATACGAGCCGGTTCTGATAGTCTTGATGAGAAATGGAATAGCTTGAAAGATGAGGTAATTTAGCACACCATTGTTGTGCCCTAATTACATGATTACAAACGTCACACTCTTTCGTTCGTAAATATTTAAATTATCTACTTTAGGTTAATATGAAGAGACTTAAGCTAAATAGTGGTTTAAACTGGCTGTCACTTCAATCGAGATGCAAAGACTATGAAATGTGGGCAAACACAAAGAAAAGCGATCTAGCAGAAGATATCACTAAAGAAAATATCAGTGCTGATGTTTTAGAAGCTCAGCACGAAGAATTAAAGGTAATATTATGACGTTTTAACTACAGTTCTTCCACTTAGCAGAAATTAGAAGTAACTACTATGAAGCTAACTTATCCGCGCGGCATTTTTCAGCATGAAATTCGAGCTAGAAATGAAAACCTAGATGAATTACTTGAAGAATGCGACCAGTTACTTGTATCAGATCATCAATCATCAGACAGTATCAAAAACAAAGTTAGTAATGAAGTTTTTCTTACTGTAAGTTATTACGGTGCTTTTATTTCAATACATATATGTATATTACTGTCACTGTTACTAGATGGATTTATTAAAGAATTTACGAGAAGAACTTCTCGAAGATTGGGAAGAAAGAAACGGAGTGATCGAAATAATGGCTTCATATCAAGAATATGTTCGTGGCGTTAACCAAGTTGATAGTTGGATGGATAAACGAGAGGTAAATCATAAATGTAACTTACTCATTCTACATTATTAAGGTGAATGTGATTACTATAATTTTAAGTGACCGATATTCGATTACAGTTTTAATATATCTTAATTTCTTTGTATTATACAATCTTGTCTTAATATAGCCGTTACTAGCAACAGATATGCCTATCGAGAGTTTAGATTCGGCACAAGCTTTGATTAAAAAACATGAAAATTTTGAAACAACTTTTACAACTCAGCAAGAGAAAGCTAAAACCCTTTATGAGAGCGCTGATAAGTTAGTAGACGAAAATCATTACGCAACAGAAGATATCGTAAACCGGAAAAACAAGGTTAATGACTTAAAAGAGCCCTTGATCTTATTACGCTAATGTGTAGTGTACAATATATAATTCATTGATTTTATTTCGTATATACTGTGATTTATTAATATTGATATATACATATACGCATACATATCTCTATATATATATATGTATTTATCACGACTTAGAAATTTATATAAATTCTACTGCTGTAGCTTGAAAAACATATTCAAGACACTGTTCTCAAAGCGGAAAGAAGACGGCATTTTTTGGATGATGCTCATCAGTATTATAACTTTGTTAACGTAGCAGAAGAAACAATTCAGTGGATAAATGAGCAGATTACTACAGTTAGTGATGACTCTTATAAGGTAACGAAACATTACAGTTAGGATATGATAAAAACTTTCCCAATCCTGGGAAATAACATAATAAAGTGCAAACTTTTAAATATGCTTAATGGATTACTAGGACTTATCCAACATGCAAGGCAAACTTCGTAAACATCAAGCCTTTGAAGCAGAAGTTTCTGCAAATAGAACACGAATAGACAATGTTAATAATTCCGGAAAAGCTTTAATCGAAGCTGAACACCCAAAAACTGATAAAATTGAAGATAAACTAGATGAAATCAATGGATTATGGGATAAACTTGTTCGCTTATCATCGGATAAAGGCTCAAAATTAAGAGATGCCCATCGAGAATTACTATTCAATAGAGAAGTTGATGATATGGAACGTTGGATAGCAGAAGTGGAGTTACAATTATATTCTGAAGACATTGGCAGAGTAAATAATATGATAATATCATAATCTTATCAGAATGTGTTATAATTTATCTATTGTATTTAATAATAATATAGGATCTGGTCAGCGTACAAAATTTGATAAAGAAACATACCCTATTAGAGGCCGATATAGCAGCTCATACTGAAGCCTTGAAAGCAATTACAGAACAAGCAGATGCTTTCATCTCCGAAGAACATTTCCATGCTGATAGTATTAAAGATAAGCAACAACAAGTTGCCTTGAGATTTTCAGGACTTGAGGTATTATAATATATATTCTCTTTCACCCCTGACTCTCGTATTTTCATGCACAATTATATGATATGAACTCTAACTTTAAATTTTGTATGAACTTACAGGATCCAGTCTCAGAACGAAAAGCAAAACTTAATGATTCTCTACTGCTGTTTCAATTTTTGAGAGACGTAGAAGATGAAGAAACCTGGATTCGAGAAAAAGAGGCTATTGCTTCTTCAGGTAGCCATGGCCGAGATCTCCTAACGGTACAGAGTTTAATAAAGAAGCATCAAGCAATGCAAGTACGTACCACAAATGATGTCAATGTGAATTAATGAACTAGTTATCGCCATTAAAGTATCTCAATATTTACTTAGACCGAGATTGATAACCACGAAACAAAAATAGATGCTGTATGTGCAGATGGACAAAAGCTTATTGATGATGGTAAGAAATTGAATTCTGAAATGATCGTAAAGTAACATAAATGTATATATTATCTCTTAGCATTTTCTAAAATTCCTATAGACGATATGCTTTTTATAAAGGGACAGACGATATTAAAATTTCTATTAAAGTAGTTAACTTAACTAATCGTGCAATATTTAGTTTACGCATATTAAAAATAAATGTTTTACTTTTAACCAGAACATTATGCAACGAACGATATAAATGAAGGAATAAATAAACTGAAAGACGCATGGAATTTGCTTAAGGTTAACATAACACCTAAAATAAAAATTATAGAAGGATAAAATTTATTTGTTATTAAAATTCTGAATAAATTTTAAAAGGACAAATGTATTGGAAGAAAAAGTGAATTGGATGACTCGTTGCGAACTCACCAGTACTTTGCTGATAGTAGCGAGGCAGAACAATGGATTAAAGATAAAGATCAACTAACATCAAGTACTGATTACGGCAAAGACGAAGATAGTGCTCAGGTTAGACTTCACTATGATAATTTGCTTTAGTTGCGCCGATGCTTAAGGTAAATCTTCTTAAATAGTCACTATTAAGAAAACACGACGCGGTATTATCGGAAATTGAAGCGTACGGGGAAACGATAGACAACTTAAGAACTGCAAGCAGTAAATGCAAGGTTATCTATCCTTTTAATCTTGAATAGTCGATGAAGAAGTGTTGTTGGACAGTTTTAAATGAATTTTGTTTATATACAGTTTGCTATACTTGTCAGTAATTCCTCCTAAATTACCCTTATATGATCGCTTTAGGATATTAAACCATCTGCGTCGGAAGTCCCTCCTGGTACGGAAATGAAAGCTTTAGAAGACTTCGACCCAGATAGTTCACATGAACTATCGTTACAAAAAGACGACGTAGTATCCGTTGTGCATGCTGCCAATCCCGTTAGTCCCATATAATGCAATTATAGTATATATGATCTCTTAAGTTATTCACTTTTTGGTTATCATTTTTAATACTTCTAGAAATGGTGGAAGGTTGTTAAAGATGACAAGGTCGGTTTTGTTCCCGCTTCCATCTTGATGCAGGTATCCGACAATTCGAGTGAAACGCCTCTAAGTCCTGTTTCATCGCTAAGTCCAACGGTACGGCCAAGATCGGTATCGAGATTATCGGTCTCTCGCATGTCTATGATGGGTCCAGTTGAGTTAGAAAATGTTGCAAGTCGCCAACAAGCTCTAGATGATAGGTAGGGTGTGCAATAGTGCAGTAGATTAAGGTTGTAATGATTACTATCGCCTAAATCACCCTTCTTTAAATATATCTAATTTTATTTCATTAACAAAAGGTATAATGCACTGCTCAAGAAAGCAAGAGAAAGACGACAGAAGTTAGTAGACTCTTATAAACGCCATGGACTAAGCCGTGAAATGAGCGAACTTGAAACATGGATCGAAGAGAAAGTAAATATCACAACACTTAAAATATACTATTTTATCATACATGATATGTTGATCAAAGTATGTATAACATTAACCAAACGTACAAACAGAAAGCTGCCAATACTTCAGCTGAATTAGGAAATGATCTAGATCATGTTGAAGCTTTAAAACAAAAGTTCGACGATTTTCTTAAAGTAAGAATAGTACCTTTTCAAATCTCAAACCTATGTACCATATCTAAAATTATTTGGGTTCTTTAATCATACTGGAATATCTGCTGTTTCCTTATTAGGATCTTGAGGCAAATGAAACACGTGTCAATGAAGTTAATGAAGTTTCGCAAAAATTACAGAACGAAGGTCATTCTGATGCTGAAGCAATTCGGCAACAAACATTGGTTAGTTTGACTCACTATGACTGCCATAAAATGTCATCTATTGATTAATAATTTATTCTCTGTGGGTATTTAGAATTTGTTAGAAAATTGGGACAATCTCAAAAAATTGACGGAAAAACGCAGAGCTGACCTGAGTGGTTCTCACGATATTCACAAGTTCTTTAGGTAGTATTATAGCTGACTTAAAGCCCTAACTCAGAGTCCTTGTGGTGATGATAATAATTCTCAAATCTTTAAAATTTCTTCCAAGGGATGCTGATGAGACGACGTCCTATATAAGTGAGAAAGTTGCCGTAATGTCCTCTGATGAAGTCGGACGAGATCTAGCTAGCGTTCAAGCACTGATGCGCAAGCATGATGGAATTGAACGAGATATTGCGGTCTTAGAAGATAAGGTTCGCTATGCCCCGCAACTTACTTTAATTTTATCTTAAACTACTCTGACTTACAAACCTTGCTGAAAACTAATAAATTAGATTCAAGGACTTGATGTTGAAGCTACAAAATTAGCGGAAATCCACCCAGATTCTGCGGAAAGAATTTGCGCTAAGCAATCTGAAATCGCTGAAGCTTGGGATAACCTCGTGAAACAGGTAAACCTACATAATTTAAGGCGGTCCAGTGACAATAAGAAAATTAAAATATCTACTTTACTGTATGTATTTAGGCAGCATCACGAAAAGCCAAACTAACCGACTCTCAGGACTATCAACAATTTTTAAATGATCACAGGTTCTAGTGATTATTAATTTTCTCCCATATAGTAGTTTTATATTAACTATAGTTTTATGATTTGATAATTAGGGATATATCTTCTTGGATTAATGGTATGAATTCATTGGTTTCATCCAATGAATTAGCTCATGATGTTCCTGGAGCTGAAACCCTTCTTGAAGTGCACCTGGTACTCACAATACAATTAACTAGAGGCATAATTAGGCACACTTGGTGTTACATTCTAAACCTTCACAAATGTCGTAGCTATGCGAACCAGTTCTCATGAAATCGAAAAACTAATTTTATGCTACCATTTGTTCAGGAACATCGAACCGAGATTGATTCTCGTGACGAAAGTTTGCAAAATTTAAAAAATTTTGGTCAAAGTTTAATTGACAAGGAACACTATGCAAGTGAAGATATAAGTGAGAAATTATCTTCAATTCAAGTGGATATGCAGCAGTTAGAAAAGTACGCACTTCTATAAGTTTTTAATTTTTCTTTAAATCTTTATCATTAATTTATTTTGCTTATTTCTCTTCAACTACAGCAATTGGGAGTTTAGAAAAGTGCGGCTTGATCAATGTCTTGGCCTACAGGTCAGCGACACAAAAAATATTGATTATGAATTTATAGATGTACTTTGCGTCAATGCATAACAGTCATTTTATTTGTTTTCCTGCGTATGCAGATGTTCCACAGGGATGCTCAACAAGCTGAAAGTTGGATGTCTGTTAAAGAAAATTTTTTCTCTACATACGACATTGCAGCTCAAGAAGATACCACAGGTAGCAAAAAGCGTGAGAATCTTGACAAAGCCTTTGCCTTACAGGTAATATTATATCCATGTAACTACTGAAGTTTATAAATATTTAGTATTCGTTTTTGTCTAAATGTCCGATGCTAATTTAAACGTATACAGGAAGAAAAAATTAATGCCTTAAGGGATATGTCTGATCTGCTAACTGAAGAAGGTCATTATGATGCCGAGTCTATTGCTAGTAAACGCGACGAAATTCTTGACAGGTATTCATAAATGGAATAATTCCGCGATCCCTATCTTTTGTTTGGTCTAAACTATAATGTTGACATGTAGATGGAATAAACTAAAGGACATGTTGGAATCTCATCGCTCTAAACTTGGACAAACAAAAACCCTAAATCAATTCAATCTCGATGCAGACGAAATGGAAGGATGGCTAAATGACAAATTGAAATCACTACAAGACGACTCCTATCAAGATCCAGCTTTCGTTCAAGTAAATTATCTGTAACCCTGTCAGAAATCGTATAATGCTAATAATTTTGCGCTAGCAAAAAGTGCAAAATTTTAACCGAGTTAACAATTACTAAATTTCAGCATTTGTTTTAAAATCTATACAGAGTAAATTGCAGAAGCAACAAGCTTTGGAAGCAGAAGTAGCTGCAAATGAAGATCGTATTAAAGCAGTTATTGATATGGGAAATGGTTGGTCATCTTTCCTATACGTTATAAATCTGTCGGACATGGCAGTGAATAATATGTAATGATTGCAGTATATGTAAACGTGACAATCAGCAATATTTATTTTTACCAGATCTTATGGCCAATGACGCTTGCTCTGGTAACGAAGAGGATGTTAAGAAGCGTATTAAAGATTTGGAAGATCAATTGCTGAAATTAAAGGAACAAATGTCGGAAAAAAACACAAGACTGAAGGAAGCTAGCGTCCTTTTACAATTTACAAATACCGTGAAGGACTTAGACTTTTGGTTTGTACAGGTAAACTATATACTTGCACCTATTACTATATCAAAGAGATAAGTATTTAAACGAAATGAATTTATGTCAGATGGAAGGTGCCTTATGATTTATGCGTATAGTTACGGTGCAAATTTGAGCAATGATGTAAACCGTTTTATGTAAGATTGATTTTAAACATGGATTTATTTTACGCATAGATCGAAGTTTTACTGACTGGTGAAGATTACGGTAAAGATTTAGTAACCGTCTCCAACATTCTAAAAAAGCATCAAGTACTCCTAGCTGACGTTGAAGTCCATGCGGTACGAACGTAACTAATGGTCTTACTACCTCTACGATTGTTTAACTCTTAACGTTTATTGAAATAGGAACGTGTTGAGGATCTAAAAAAACAAGGACAAGACCTAATTGCTGGTGATCATTATGGCAAGGATACTATCGCGGAACAGATCAAAGATGTCGCTGATAAATTTAACAAGTAACTAGCAGTAACCTGAGTATCTTATTGTCAAACAAATAAATAAACCCGTAAATCTTTCAAATAGAGTAAAAGGTCTTTGCGCAGTTCGCCACGACAAGCTACAAAAGTCATACATACTATTTCAGTTCTATCGTGATATCGAAGATGAAGAGACATGGATAAGGTAATACAACTGCGCGTACTTGTATGATTTCATTTATACCATGTATATTTATCATCACATTATTACAGTGAAAAGAAGCTACTCATGGGCTCGGAAGACTATGGAAAAGATCTTACAAGTGTCCAAAATTTGCGTAAAAACCATCAGAGATTTCAGACAGAGTTATCCGGCCATGACAATCGCATAAAGGTAAGAATTCAATAATAATTTGATTATTTTACATCGGGACCATAATATTTCGATATCATTATTAGAACATTCAAGAAACTGCTGATAAATTACTAAACGATGAGAGTTATCCACAAGCTGATATCAAAAATCGTTCCGAAAGCGTCAGCAATCTATGGATGGAATTGAAAGATGCCGTTGCAAGAAGGTGAAAGAAGCTGATTTTAATTTTTATGTGCCAACTCTAGATATGTATTTTAAAAAAGTCAATTAAAATAAATTATAACATACGTATGACTGTTTCTAAATCGTAAACAGGACTGAAAAATTAGAGCAATCCTATGGTTATCAGCAATTTATGTTCGATGTCGAAGAAGAGGAATCTTGGATCAACGAGAAATTCGCTATGGTTAATAGCGATGACTACGGTGATAGCCTGGCAACGGTGCAGGTACAAAATTATCGCTTTAATATTTGATACTTGACGATACATTTTAGTTTTTTTAGTATCAAACTCGGTGATCACGCTACTTTAATCTGCTGCTAATATATTAAACATACTGTTTCAATTACTGTTTATAATAGAATCTTCTAAAAAAACATGAAGCTTTTGAGACTGATCTAGAAATTAGGCGTGATCGTGTAGAGAAGACCGTTAGAGATGGCGAAAAACTAGTCAACGATGTAAGTGATAAAGAAATGAAATTTTAAATTTAAGTAAATCAGATAGTAATGATGCACTTTGTCTTATAGGGTCATTACCAATCGGATAATATTTCCGCACGATGTCAGTCACTAGATGTAAGTATTGTAAATACCTTGTTAAGTACAGTAACAAGAGTAAGCTATGAATATTAATTTGTAATTTTTTTATTGTCACTGGTAGTCAAAACTGCATGTCTTAATAAATGTTGCGGTTACACGAAAAGCTGGCTTAAGGGAATCTCACAATTTCTTGCAATTTAAGTGGAAAGCTGACGTTGTTGAATCTTGGATAGGTAGTATATTTGCAATTTGGGTATTTATCATTGAAATAATAAATGAATACAATATGGTTTATTAAGTAACTCCTTGATACTTTATTTACTTTTAAATTAGATGATAAAGAAAATCAAATAAAATCCGGAGATTACGGAAAGGATTTATCATCCGTTCAGGCTTTAATTACTAAGCTTGTATGAGTATAAAATTAGTGGCTATTGTAACAGTAATTTGTTAAATAATGATGTAATTCTATTACTTCCAGGATACCTTTGATTCTGGACTCGCGGCTTTTGAACAAGAAGGAATTGCAAATCTTACATCCCTCAAGGACGACCTAATTGATTCGAAACATGCCAAATCTGATGACATCCATGCCCGTCACAAAAAAGTTGCAGATCGATGGGAAAATTTAAAAAATCTGTCAGCTGATCGTCGTGGACGCTTGTTGCAAAGCCAAGACAAATTTAAAGAAGTATGTAATATTTATCTTTCATGTTAAATTAACTTAAATCTTTGCTAGACTTATTATGAATAACCTAATGATGTAACGGAAAAATACTCTTCTACATTGACTTCAGTTGGAGGATTTATTCTTAACTTTCGCTAAGAAAGCTTCAGCGTTCAACAGCTGGTACGAAAATGCAGAGGAAGATCTTACAGATCCTGTCCGTTGTAATTCAGTTGAAGAAATTCAGGTATATTTATGTAATTAAATTTTTAAATAATTCATAGATTATACTAGCCTTTTATGAATCTAAGTTATTTGAACTCTTTATCAGGCTTTGAGAGGAAAGCATGCACAATTTAAAGATTCGTTGGCAACTGAAAAAAATAACTTACAGCAATTAAGAGATCTAACTAAGAAGATTGAAACATATACAAGATCTAGCAATCCGTATGTTATCTCAGAATGAGCCGTTACCTTAACTCTGACGTTATTGATCTAACTTCGTATCTTTTGAATAGATATACCTGGTTTACTATGGACGCTATTGAAGATAGTTGGAAAAATATCCAAAGCATTGTTGCTGTATGTCTTTATGTTTCAATATATACTTTAAGAATTTTGAATCGAAATTGATCTCTTACACCATGTAGGAAAGAGATGGAGACCTTGCTAAAGAAGAGGAAAGACAGCTACAAAACGACAAATTGCGACAGGAATTCGCAAAATATGCTAATTCATTCCATACTTGGTTAAGAGAGACACGGTAATACAATTCCTATATCAGACTTCGTTTTCAGGAAATTATATTTTCACGTTTTTAACAGTTAAACAACAATTTATTTTTACTCGAGTAGAGCAAATATGGTAGAAGGCTCTGGAAGCTTAGAAGATCAACTGGAAAATACCAAGGTATTGCAGCCCATCAATTGTCGTTTGTATGTGATTCTCAACTTATCATCTAACATTGTGCTAATTTATTTCAGAAAATATCTGCTGAAGTCACTAGGCGAAAAACTGATTTAAAGAAAATCGAAGATTTAGGAGCTCGACTGGAGGAAGCCTTGATATTAGATAACAAGTACAGAACGTAGATTTCCTGCAATCGTTTAATAACATAAGACAAAGGGCTGATCCTTATATATAACTCAAATTTCTTAACAGGTACACCGAACATACTACTGTTGGCTTAGCTCAACAATGGGACCAACTCGATCAATTGGGTATGAGAATGCAGCATAATTTGGAACAGCAAATTGAGGCTAGGTACAGTATATCATATATAAACAATCTATAGACTATAATCTTGTCATGCCTTAATAGTTCGTAAATGTAGTAAGATGTTGAAATTATGTAAACAGGAACAGCTCCGGTGTATCTGAAGAACAATTAAATGAATTTAGTACGACATTCAGGTACGTAAAAATTTGTTTTAATAATAATATCTATTCTGCTCTTCTAATAAGCGTAACTCATTTTTATGAAGGCATTTCGATAAAGATCGTTCAGGAAAATTGGATCATGCCGAATTTAAATCATGTCTTCGCTCACTTGGTTATGATCTTCCCGTTGTTGAAGAAGGAGAAAAAGATCCAGAATTTGAAGCTATTTTGGCATCTGTTGATCCAAATGGGTATTTAATGCCGACGTTTTTAGATCTGTTGCAATTATAAATCATATAAGGAAATAAATTTTTGTTATAGCGATGGATTTGTAACACTTGAAGAATACATGGCGTTCATGATTAGCCGTGAAACTGAAAATGTTGCCTCAAAGAAAGATGTTGAAGATGCTTTCAAAGCCTTAACAGCTGATGGTGATAAACCATACATTATAGGATCGGAATTATACCAGGTTATTATTACGACAGTATTTCTAATATGATCTTTGCTTTTCAATAACATTCGTTTAAGAAGTAATGCGTAGGTTTCTAATCCGTAAATTTATATTTTCTTATCAAATGTAGTCGTTAACCAAAGATCAAGCAGATTATTTGGTCAATAACATGCCTCCCTACCGCAACGCTCACGGAGATATTGTTCCCGATGCATTTGATTATAAGGCTTTCACAAACATGTTATTTGTTAGTTAAATTTTTGAATGCCCTTTTTTTATAGCGAACGACTTTATTGTTTTTGTTGTCATCGTGTACTTCTACTATTAAGGTATTTTCTCATGTATTTTAGTATTGTTCTTTTTAATTAAGTTTGACTGTTCACTTTATTGTGACTAATTTGTAATTTGTAACTTACTGTAATATCCGTAACGTTGGTATGGTATAGTATCAAAAAATTTAATTCAAGCAATCTATTCCTCCTTGACACCAATCCTTTTTAACTTTGAACAGTACTCTTTACTGTCATGACTTCTAGCTAATACCTTAGTTCCGATATGATTTAATTATCTACTAATTTGGGGATAAATAGTTTTGGCACATCTACACTATTACATGTGACGAGAGTTATTAATCAATTATAATTATGAAATCATCAGTATTGGAGTGTCAATGCACTACATTTGTAGCTTCTGACGTTTTTAATATCTAATAAAAATAATATCAGGGTACAAGAAGGTAGTACAGTAATTATCTAAATTAAGAAATCTCGTTATTCTTACGCTGAGAATCAATAACAAGAATAGCTCTCTACTTACAATGTATCAGCGGTTACATGCAGTAAAAAAGAAGAATCAATGAAATTTGAGCTATTTTTTTAACGAATTGAATTGCTTTAAATCATTAACATTACTAACAGAAAGCAGTTAATTTAGATGGTTAACTATGCATGCACATAGTGGACAGTATGTGAATTGACTGTTAGAAAGCCTGTGCTTACTGTTTGTACCATAGATCTCTTTCTCGAACAGTCGTAAGGACGTTACGATGTATTTTATGCCTCGTCCTCATCTATGCGTAGTAAAATTTCTACTTATTGCTATTAATTAGAGATAGAAAAATAAGTTATATTTACAAATTATGTAAGTGAAACGCTATCATTGAAAACGAAATATATGTGGCTGCACTTACAACAGTGAAAATGCAGATCTGTCGCGGTTAAAATGTAGCTACTTTAATTAAAAAAATTATTTTTTCGATTGTAATTTGCATCTCATTCCCCTAAATAGTCGGAATGTATTCTACATGAATGGCCTCATTTGAAATAAGAAGTTCGTACTAAAAGAGCTTAATCAGTAATAATAGGTAGGGAGTTAAAATATCTCTATGAATTACATGCTTGAAATGACATCATTACACGTAAAATATGGAAAAGTTGCAGTTATAAGAGTTCAAATGTATATTGCAAGCAATTTTATTCCTTTTGTAGCTGAAGCAATTCGAAATTTACGATTGAAGTTATACATTATTTAATATGCTGTATCATACAGAAAATCAACTATTATAAGTTGACGATATAAACTAATACTTAAGTTCAGAAAAAGTAATATCAGTTATTGAGATGTTCGAGATTAATCCTACCAATCTATGACATTGACATATTTTATACGACTTCGACTATCGCAGCCAATGATATGTTATATAAATAAATACATCAAATGGGTATTCCTAGCCACTTAGGAGTATAACACATATGTAATCACCAGTCTGTATACATATATATATATGCGTGTGTGATCGTTAAAAAACAATTATAGCTTTATATTCATATTATTTACGTGCCGTAATAGGTAATAGAGAGGAGGAAAATGGGCTGACCCACATCAAATCATTATAATAAATGGGATAGAACGGAACAACATCAACCCATTCAAGAAAAAATAGAAATTATTACAATACTATTGTTGTTGACATTAATTGATATGTAAATTGGGGATTGCTTACGGTAGCAACCATTCAAGTCATTAACGAATAAGAGTTGTTTAGCTCTCACTACTATAGTTTTGTCTAGCAACTATACAAATGAATATAATGTACCATCAAGTCTAGTTGATGATGTCTAGCAATATATTCACACTAAGCATCTAAACCATGTACGCATGTATACTATCGTGTGTAATAGCAACATAACAAGAGTGGACTACGATCCATTTTAAGTTCAAACAATTATTGTAAAACACGAATCTGTATCAGTACTATTTATGAAATGAATATTGAACAACAATCTTTAATATCTCTTTACTACATAACGGTATAGATTGAAATATAATCGATAGATTTAAAAATAATAACCATTTACTATTTCTTAATTCTTATTCTGTTAGAGTTTCATACTTCTTGCCTTTAGTTAAATCAATTAAGTCAAATCATAGCAATTGTTTTGACAAACTCTAATCTAAACCGAATAGCATAAGTATTATCTATACATTAACGTTACTTTTTTAATCATAAGCTTCTTCTGTTTGATTCTAACTTCCTGTATACTGTCTTGGAATAACTTATAAGTCTTTTTAATAGAATCGATTATATGTTTGATTATGAAATAGTGAAATAATATCGTTTATTTTGTTACAGTAATATAGTAGTAATTTTTTAAAAGAATCTCCTAAATCATTGTTGATTTAATGCCTAAACTAATCGACAAAAGACTTGTAAAGAGAAAGAATTAACAGACATAAATTAAATTATAACACTTGATGTAAGTCGATCAATAATACATTGCTTGGATATTTCATTTTTCAACAATACTACTTGTAAATCAGTGTAGTATACGTAATCAACTCTATTTGGGAGGAAGTTGCCAGTCTTAGCTTAATTATTTATGCTACAAATATGGCTACCGATATTCAAAATATACCAGTATCTGATCATCATAGCGAGAATCAAGTTGACGATATTGATGAAAAAGACAGCAATACAATCCAATCAGAGTCAAATATTGGACAAAGTGACAGTTATCCAAAAGTACAAATTATCCTAGAAAGCGTAGAAGATAATAATGACAATGGCGATGTAAAAAGAGTAACACTAGTCAATGGAGGTGAAGAGGATAAGGTAAACGAAGAGAAAGAACTTTCCCAAGTAGTCCAAGAAGATAATGTTCAAGAAAATGGAAACAATGATCAAAGTGAAGACATAGTTCCATCACTATCAGATGAGAATATCATTGTCATAAATAATGTAATTCAAGATAGCGAACAAGTAGAAAAAAATCAATCTCTAGATTATTCTGGCAGCCTTGCATCACTCAAAAAAACTGATATGTATTACCAAGGTAAAATATATGATTTAGTTTCTATCGCAATCAAGTTCGTTAGTGCTAGATCATATTACAGTTATTATCGCTCTTGTTAACGATATCATAGGCTAACGATAATGTATCTCAAAAAAAGACCGTCACATCGCATTTTTCTCGTGAAAATTCTTGATAAATCATTCGCATTTATACATTATTAACAACTTGCTTAATGCTAACGGAGAAACTTTATAACAAATTAATCTAGCAAATATTCTATAATTTCTTCATTCCTATAACTTCATTTATACCCTCATTTTATAGCATGTACGTAAGTCATGTGAATTTTCTGATAGCTGTCGTTACCAATCTCAGTATTCTGCCAAAAAAGCTACCGTAATTAAATCACCTACAAGTTAGATCAATCCCTAAATATATGCTGGACTTTATGCAAATATTCGAACAGCTTATTCTTTTATAATAACCGGAGGAAAGATGTAAAGTTACTGTGTCACAATCACTTGAAGGAAAATATAGATCGTAAGGAAAACATGACATAGTATTAGAAAAAAATTCTTATATTATAGGATACTGGTAGCTTATAGATCCAGAATGCTTGCAATTTGATGTTGACTGGAGTGTTATAACTTGTACATATACATATACAAAAAGGGAATGTGTAGAAACTGCTTCTGATATCTAAGCACTATCACAATATCATTACAATTATTGTCGTATATTTCGAATGGTATCGTATCAAAACTTTAAATTTCTGCTAGATCAATGATATAAGTTAATTAGTCTTAACAATTTCAATTGGATCATGGATACAAATGAAGTTGATTAATACCAAAATGAAGAACATTATTGATAATTAAATGTGAAAAAATCTAATATTTAACATGCTAACCTGTGGATAGCTCGATACTAGAGTACCTTTCCTTTCGTTGCAACATATAAAGTGTAGAGAAATTATGATGTTCCTATTCTGATAGTGAATTACTGTACTAGAAACGGAACTGAAAGCCGAAATCGAAATGATGAATAACCGTTGCTATTCCTCCACGGGCATTATCTTGTCATCAGAGTTTATTTAATTAATATTTGATTGAATTAAAATATTTAACGGCTTCCATTATGCCTAAATAAAGATTAAAGTCGATCAACTTAGTTTTTAACACTGTTATATTGCGGTAAAATGCCAGGGTACCGCATAGTTATATCGTTAAAACTGTATGAGATATCTTAATTAAAAATCACCGGAAATAGCTTAGGACAGCAATCCTGTAATTAATTTCGCTAACAAATTAAATCTTTATTTGATTATAGGTGTATCAGATGATATCAACAATTGTGCCCATGTCGTATGGCCTTTATGTTGCTCAATTCAATTAGATTTTAATGTCAATGGACAATATGGAGGGTCTACTTCGCTTCTAATCGTTTCTTCAACATACAATCGTGAAACTGCAGCCGCGTTGTTAATGTTGCAATCTGGCTTCGACTCAAATCATTGTCGCCTCTCTATAATCCATCAGATGTTAGGAAAAAAGCATCAACCGACCTTTGGTGATTGCATATGTATAACTATTAACTATACTAATATCTAATAGTATCAAAAATATTCTGAACTTATAATAGCAGTAAATAAATTCCATAATAACTTTATAATCCCATAATTTAAAAGGGTTAAATTACAGCGAATTTAATTTTCTCTTAAAGCAGTTACGATTATGACCTTTCATTAGAGATTGGATTATAATTATAGAGCTCCAGTATAGTCTTTCGTAGGATCATAGACAAAGTACCATAATCCATCCTAGAATTGAAGTACTATAATCTAAAATTCCCATCATTTTTCGATTTACTGTATTTATATCATACTATCATTAGTCTTACTAGTTGACAATTGTAAAAAACTGATATATGATATATAAAAGAAATTTTCTGGAACTTTTTAATACTAGATTTTAAATATCTAGAGTTTGAATTATTTTTTAAAATTATCATATACATAATTTTATATCATTAATTAAGGCAACTTTATTGAAATTAAAGCTATTTTAATTGCAATATACTCAATAAGTGAAATCTATCGACTTTAATTGCACTATTAGATGTTCATCCTGATGTTAAAGGCAATCTGATCCTAAATAGCGGATGTGGAGCTAATTTTGTTACTATCTTATCGAATCATGCTCATCAAACGAGCCTACGATGTGGCTTAGTTTGCATCCCTAAAGATAACGAATTAATATGTGATTTACCCATCAAGGTAGATGAATCAGATGGAGGTGCAGCCATTTTATTATGTAGTGCACCATGTGAAGGCCGAGCAAAAGCAAAGTTATCGGCATTTGGTGCGCTTTATCTTCTCAGGTAAGGTACTTAATTTAAACTACCCCATTTCCCTTCAAGTAAAAGTGGAAAGGCATCCTACGTACACCTACATAAGCAAATTTTATGCCCACTATACTGTACTCTACTTTGGCCATAACTGTTTAATATATTAATAAATCATGTATGCTATTCAGGGTTATTGTTAATACTTAAAAACTGAAATATCATGTGAAATTCGATATTACTTCGAGATAAAATCAAATCAATAAACACTAGTAATTATTTAAAAATATTCAATAAAAATAATAATAATTATAGACCAGAGAAAATTATCCTTCTTGTTCTCAAGAAATTTTATCATACTATATTACCCTTTAATTAAAAATCTAGATTTCATCATTAACTATTTGAAAATGTACGACGTAATACAACTAGAAACTTATAAATCGGAGAACATTATCCTTCTTATTATCATGTAATTTTAGTGAACAATACTGGGTATTAATTTAAATTTCACCTTTAATCTTGTAGTTTTTGTATAATACTGATATTAAAAATCCCATATATCAAATAGATTCAAATATTATTTCGATGTAAAACTACTGAAGCACCGTTAGTGACTTGAATGCGTATTGTAATTAGTAATTCTGGATCACGTAAAGATATCGCTCTACTTAACAGATATGAAAACATTTTCATTGCATAGATTTGGTTCAGACGGCAATAATTTCCATGGAGAGAAATTATATGGCGATAGTCAATGGAAATTTTCAACGAAAGGACCAAATAGCCGCCTTAGAGTATCAGGGCCTAAAGAAAGTACATATTGTCTTTATCATAATAGACCAGACCGATATCAAGATATAAAAGACAGTAGCGTTTTCAGAAATTTCACTTATCATACACAAGCCATCGATGGAGAAAGAAAGACGATGATTTTAAAGCTAGCGACATCAATAAAACATTGCATTTTTATTGTTTTATGCTCTCATAGTTATGGCAATGAAGATCGAACTATTTCAGCTTTGTATTTATTGACCGTCTCGACGGAAGCTAGTGAAAAACGGAAGGTTAGAGGTACGCGTAAGATCTAATGATTTTCTATTCATGTTCACAAAGCGCAATTAGAGCTACTCTAAAAAAATTAACAGATTTTAAGTGCGAGAGCATCAAATTAAATATACGGTACTTATCTACACTTTAATATGTGTATCACAGAGTGTATAAAATTGCGTTCGTAGAGTCAAGGACTAACTGATTTCTACTAACACCATATATGCATAAGCTAATAATATTCTTTATCTCGACATAAAAGCTGGCTATTTTAAAGGTAGTGGTAGCAAAGGAAATAATTCCAACGTATGGAAATTTTCATTATCCAACGCATCCATTTACGTTTCCGGCCCGTCTGGACCTTGTCGTTATGCTATCTTATCTAATATTAGCGATAGTCGGTTATCTCATGGCATGAAGCAAACTGATCATAACCAACATGCCAGTTTAGCTATAGCTGATCGATCATTTTTACATAGCCAAGTCGATATTGATAATGAAAAAATTTCTGGTTGGCTTTCACAGTCTAGTACACTCTGTATCACTGTCGACGAGAAAGAAGTATTTCGTATTAAGAGACAAGAATTAAATCAGGAAAGTGAAAACAAGTTTACATTTTCCAAATTGTGGCCTTCACGGCAACGAATTCTTGGCCTTCATTTAATACGTGTATTTGCAATTGATAGCATTGGCGATATACCAGGTAATTGTAAAATGATTGATTATTCAATCATTAAAATCCACATTTCGTTAACTTAATGGTTTTGATGTAGCTACAGTATTATGTTCTTTTAACTAATTACAACATTTAGAAAATTATGGATAACCATGATCATATTGATTAATAATTAATTGGTAAATCAAGTAAATCACAAAGATAGAAAGAATAATTGTGCTATTGTTGTAATTTAATGGTAGTATACGATAATACTTTTGAACTTATCATAAATAATATTATAAGCTAATATTTTACAGTCAGTTCTCTGATGAGCACATTTATACCTTTTATACATATTTTTAATAATTAAAAAATATCCATATAACAGGTGTCGAAGGCTCTGAAATTAAGGTAGAACTAAATGGTTCTCCAATGCAGCTAATTCGACAACCTAACTACGTTGGTGTTGCTGTTAATTGTGCTGGACCATCCTATGAAAATTCGCAAGGAGTGGTATATATAAGTGAGAATAATTTCTTACTATCATCGCAGAAAGGTACTTTATCGTCCAATTATTATATGAACTGAAATAAATAGATGAGGCATTAATTCTAACTACAGTCGCGAAATGAAATAATCTCTTTTATGTGATTACTACAGTACATCAATGCTATTTTTTAAGATATGATGCATACTATACGTAACTTTAAATAACTTCTGTATAGCTAATCTTAAATTTATTAAATCAGCAATATTCATTATTATTTAAGAAATATTATTTGATCAGCTAAGTTAATTACTAATTTTTCACTATATGTCTTAAAATTTAATAGGACTGCAAGGAACTAACCTAAAAGGAGTTTACCGGAATCCAGTTCTGCATCAAACTATTATGAATACTGATGATGGCTTGCTTTATAGCACCTACCGAACTTCAAATGTTGCTGGCGATGAAAAAGTAGTTAAATACGAAGTATGTATTTTAAATTATGTTAGTTAAATATAAAGAAAGATTTCGTTGAATAGACAGGAGCTGTCACTACCATTTCTAATAGATTTAAAAATGAAACATTCACATTGTTTAGATTTCTACTTTCTCGATTTTCAATTAAATGATAATTAATTATCTATACAGTATGTTATACCGGTATGCCAATATTAATTTTCATATGTTACGTTATATTTAACTTCTAGTTTCCTATAGAAAATGGCAGTTATATCCTAAAGCTACATTATATTGAGTCATCCGTACAATGCTGCATATTACAGGGAAAGAATGCTACCAAGGACGTAAGGGATATAAATAGCAACAATAGTGATATTATTCTATTTCATCTAGTAATGATGGTGACATTTATCGATAGGTACAACAAGTCATGAAAGAAAATGATGGAGAATTAGAGCTTGGCAATACAGCCAATTATATTAACTTGCCCATATCTATCGTTAATGGTAAATTCTCCATGACACTATTTGAGCAGCCGTTATGTGCGTTTGCTTTATTTCATAGTAATAAGAAAAAATCAACAATACAGTACTTAACTCCTCAAGATGATCATCAGCAATTGAGTAATGTGAGTATTTCTAGATTCTAACTCATTTGAAATTAGTATAATTTATACTTGAACTCTTTATATTTTATAAATAAAAATTACTGCAATATTTAGTTAACTAGAGCACCTAATACATAATAAATTATAAGCGTACATTTTCTTATAATAATTA